>NC_041397.2:244558296-244880796 GCF_900747795.2 Erpetoichthys calabaricus | reverse complement strand
TAAACCCTTAAACATATCATATTTCTATAAATGTTTGACTAAGCGTGTATTTACTTAACATCCATTTATTTATTTTATAAATCGTCATGGTTCTTATGGGTATGCAGTGAGTCGGAACCTAACAAATGCTACAAAAAACCTACACTAGAGCAGTTTATGCAGTATGTGCCAGTCAAAACAACTCTGGGGTTCCATGACAGCTGACAGATGCTTACCCAGAAGTTCAATACATGTAATGTAGCGACGAGCAATAAGGAAAGAAGGGGCTTTGGACTTCATAAATAGAAGACAACCTTGTCTATCTGATGTCACGTGTTTTACGTACCAAAACTGAATAGAAAAAAGAAAAAAGTGGGCTGAGATTGCAGATGAAGTTACCATAGCTGTTAAGCCTTTGTGCAGCACCGGCTCCATCAGGCAGCACTCCATTGGCAGTCACAAAAAGGGGCAAGTACAACTGTGCTGGAAGGTCAGCATGCAGACATTAAATGTGGCATGCCCAACAATTTTCAGTTTTGTAAATTGACATGATCCAGTTATGAGATCGGCAACTGGAGTCGGCATGTTTGATATACTCAACAACTAGAAGTCACGTATATGACATGGGCTTTGTCTGATAAGTAATTAGCTGTAGTCCAGTCATCTAATAGGCATCACTGCTTAGTGAACAATAAGTGTGGATACTAGTCATCACAATTCAAATGGAAGACAGGTAGAAGTACTGTTTTTGTCCTTCTAGTTTGTTTTTTTAAAGCAATCACTCTTGACAGTCATATGTTTTGATTCCTCTCCCATAATAATTGCAGTTGAGAGAATGAACTGCAAGTTGCCACTGAAAACTGTTGGGGTGCCAACCCAGTCGTCCCCGTTTAATTCCAAACAAAATATTACTTTTAACGCAAACAAAAATTAGGGCCTTATGTATGCCAGCTGAAAGGTTTCAAACGACGATTGCCATCAGGCTAGGTAACTGCAAAGTTATAAGGAAGGAACTCCATCCTGTGTTGGGTTTGGTGCAAGTTTAAACACCTCCTCCCATCAACAGCAGGATTTATAGCTCGTGGACTGGACGGGGCAGAGTCAATTGCCTTCACCAGGCATTTTCTCTGTGCTGCTGTGGGAACAAAAGAGGAGAATGTTAGCGTCAGTGCCCCCTCTCGACCAGAAGCGGTATTACACACCAGCTGATGAGCCCGAAAAGAGTGATCAGCAGACGAGCATGCATGACACAATCCAGCCAACAACTACAACAAATGTAACTTTGTTTTAAGGACTTGCAGAATATGGAGTGTAAATGTAGTTCTACGAGTTCTCACTTTGGTTTATGTAATATGTAAGTAATATGTAATAACCTGCATATAGTAATTTGTTGCTGTTGGATTTAATGTTGAGTTCATATATTGTGTATTGTACTTTCATTAGATGGACATGCATTTTCTGATATTTTTTTAGCACCTGAAACTGCTGTCAGACAAAGATGTCACCCATAAAAAAGTAGTACTGATAAACATCTGTGACAGTAAAAGTAAATTTACTTGTAATTTGAAATCTTTTACACATTTCTTGGATTCTGATTAATGATAAATACAAATTGTAGTTTCAAACCATTTGCAAGTTACAATTTTAGCATATTATTGATTCCTCTGTAGCGCTGGTAAATTCCTTCAAAGGAATTCCTTCAAATTCCTTCCGCACGATTGACATTTAGTTAATCTGAAATCTCTGCAGTCTCATACAGTGACCTTTCAATTCATTGATACAAAACAGTCACACTTGTTACTTCAAGCAAGATAAACACATCAGTTCTGCTCCCAGCTTCTGTGTAAAATAACCTTCAACAGAGGGAAGAGTATTACAGAATCCTTGTCACCTCCTGTATAACATTATTTTGTGCGATAAAGCTCTGAAGTATTGTCAAAATGTACTTTCAGTGTATTTTTAAAATATATTACTGTTATGTAGCTTACTGGAAATATTTTTTGTAGCAATCTCTTCCTACACTTCAAAGGAGAACAGAAGTCAAACTGCACAATACTGCTGTGGAACTAAAACAGTATGGGAAGTCTGTTCCAGATACAAATGAACAGAAACTTCCTTTTTTAGTTGAAGTAAGTACTTCTGATACCTCATTTCTCATTTTCTGTCCCTATAGTCCTGGTGATGATTATGAAGGTAACAGGTTTGACAGTAGTCTTGGATCCATGGGTAGAGCTTGGTGTCACTCCCGAGGTGCGCCCCTATGAAGAGGAAGATTTTCTATTCTTTTAATTGAGAGACGGAACTGTCCCCTCCGACCACATATGGAGCTCAATTCACTCCTGAAAGATACTTATGTTTGTTTGAATAATTTTTCTGTCTCTAAAATCTCCTGTGTATCTGTGCAACTCTGTGACCCAAGCACGACAGTGTATGTGGAGTTCACTTTCACCAAACAACAAATCTTTTAATTCTCTTGGATACGCCTCTTAATTGGGAAGAAACACTACTTTTCCCTAATGTCAACACGAATTAGACGATGTACAAGTTTCCGACTTAAATTTTAAATTCGAACAATATATTTGATCTGTTTTCTCTGTTTTCCGTTATTTCATTGAGTAATAATTTCCATTTGTTTGCGCTAATGAGATCATTACTATCATTTATTTGAGACTTTCGAATTTTCCTACTTCCATTATCTCTAACCTGCTCTGCATGTGTATCATGCCAATGTTTTTGAATTCTTTACTACGTTCTACTTTGTCATCTACTCTTTGTCTTTTTCTGGCCCTGGCTGTGGTTAAATCTCTTGGCACAAAGTCATGTCTCATCTCGTCCCAAGATTTTTTTATATAATAGAGAGATTTATTTTAATTTGATGTCAGCTGTCCCTTTCAGTTAGGAAGTGTGGGTTGTGACCACAAGGAGGCACCAGTACAGTACTGTAAAGTACTAAATTAAAGGATTTTTATTCTTACCTCTTCACAATCCTCCAGTAATCAGCCACAAAAACAAACAAATAAATTCAACAATTATTCTTCCTCCTCTCTCCCTCCCAACTCTAACTCAATTCAAGTGAGGCAGCAGGCTTCCCTTTAAAGCAGTCCTGGTCTCCTGTCCAGGTCAGCCAGAACATTTACAGGTTGTGTTGAAACCACCACCCAAAACCAGGACCAGCTTCCTCTGGTGGTCCCCAAAGACCCGACAGGGCTGCATTTCTGGACTCCCAACTCCCTATGGGAGTCCTGATCGGGATTAGCTCAGAGGGATACTGCCAGCTATCATGTGGGGGAATGATCTGCTCTCTGTGTGCCATTCGCCTTCATGTGAAGGATTTTCAGCAGTATTTTTATATCATAATAGTTTGTATCCACATCTTTTCTTGGTTTTTACACTATGGATTTATAAATGAAGGAAACGATAATACTAGTACAGAAAATATACACTGTATGAATAACAAGCATCTCTATTGTCTGTATCACCTTGGAAACCTGTATATAGGTAATACTATGTATTAAGTGTAGGCATTTATTACAATGTTGTTACAGATGTACTGTGCATACTGTAAAATAATTACAGAAATGTAAAATGGAATTAAAAAGCTATTAGCATAACATTCAAATTGTAACTGTAATTATGCATTTTTTTCCTCTTCTAGAAACTCCAGGAGTATTATGATGTCATTTCAAATATTATCAAAGGAGAAGAAACAGTTGAAAATGAATAAAGCAGGGTTATCACTACAGTACGAGAAATGTTTGTAGGCTGGAAATATCTTCTGGACACAAAATATTTCAAATGTGAGTAATTTATTTTTCAAATGGGTTTTTGTGCAAAATAAAATGATAAAATGTGTAGATATGTACTTGGGGGGGAATAATAACATTCCTGGCTTAATTTAATTTATAACCAGCTGAAATACCCAGTGTTGCCCAGGAAGAAAATAATAATAAAAAAAGCTTTCAAAATTAAAATAAATTAACAAACAATGAAGACTCACTAATGTGATTGTCTTGTGGTCTTGTATGTATGTTATCAACTCTGTTTAATTTCAAAAGTAACAGGGGTGCTGTGGTGCTCAAACAAAGAATGCTGGCAGTCACCTCCTGTTCGCCCTCTGGTGGTCGTTCCGAGTGTCAACTTGATGATAACATGCATACAAGACCACAAGATCACCCCCCACCCTACCCAGAAGGGGGGTGGGTTAGGACTGATTTCTCCCTACAGTATTTTTAGTCGACCAATGAGAAACATGTGTACCAAATTTCGTGAAAATTGCTCCAGCCGATCGGAAATGATGCTGGAACATACATACACACACACACACACACACACACATACATTGACTTTTATATATACAGATTAAAAAGCACACTGAATTAAACAATTATCCCATCAATAGATACTGGAAATTCATTAATTTTTAAAAACAATGTTTTAAATAGGGCGGCACGGTGGCACAGTGGCTAGCGCTGCTGCCTCGCCGTTGGGAGACCTGGGGACCTGGGTTCGATTCCCAGGTCCTCCCTGCGTGGAGTTTGCATGTTCTCCCCGTGTCTGCGTGGGTTTCCTCCGGGCGCTCCGGTTTCCTCCCACATTCCAAAGACATGCAGGTTAGGTGGATTGGCGATTCTAAATTGGCCCTAGTGTGTGCTTGGTGTGTGGGAGTGTTTGTGTGTGTCCTGCGGTGGGTTGGCACCCTGCCCAGGATTGGTTCCTGCCTTGTGCCCTGTGTTGGCTGGGATTGGCTCCAGCAGACCCCCGTGACCCTGTGTTCAGATTCAGCGGGTTGGACAATGGATGGATGGATGTTCTAAATATACAGCTTATATGCATAATTTTCATATTCTATCACAGTAATTTCAAATGAACAGTATGTGGTACATTCATGTTGGCATAAACTCTCTTATAATTCTCATATAAAATCTCCCCTGCACATCTGCAGAAAAAATGGAACTTCATAAATTGTTAATGGAATAAAAATGAAGAAGTGTAACTGTGAAGACTTTAAAAATATTTTTGCTTTGCCTTTGAGAGTTGCTTTCCTAACAGCATAACATACAGAACACTCAATGTGATCGTGACTCTCTATGTCAGACTGTGTTTGTGTATAAATTGTATACAAGTTTTTACTTAAGGTGCTGGCTCCTGTCATTTGCTTTTTGTTTGCTCTAAGCCTGTGTAACACTTCTAGAACTGTTTTTTTTTTAGAAGGGTGTTTTGTGCTGTGTGCCTCATACACACAATTAAATATGACTGGTGTTAATCTTAGCCATTTAGAATGAAATACTGGATGCAGATTAGAAATTGTGAGGAAAATGAAGCAGGATGTGAGGGGGCAGTGACAACTAATGAGACTGTGAAATATTTAAAATTCTATTTCACTTGAAATCACAAAAGACTAAAATATACGGTATAAAAGAAGAGAAGTGACACTGAAAAAGATTTGGGGCACAGCCATGACCCTATATAATGTAAAGCAAATAAACAAATTAAATAGTTTTTTCAGACACAAGTCTAAACAAAGAACTGACAGCGGTAGTGGGGGGTTTGAGATCATATGGGTTCCAGGCAAGAAGGGGATGGTCTAGAAGGGTGGACAATGGAAGTGATGTCAGTGATGGAAAGGCTGTCAATCATCCATTGTGCAGACTGAGGAAGAGAGAATGCAACAGACATCAGTGCCAACCCTGGCAGGAAAATTAGCATCATCAGAGCCCTTTAGCTATCTCCCAAGCTTGTGCACATGACAATGGAAAATCAAGTACCAAGTGTAAAGAAGTCAAGATTCACAGAACACCTGCAATCAGTTGAGCAGTTTATTAAACTGTTGCTAGCATACAGATGTGTCTCACTGTAATATTGCACTCTATGTTTTAATGCTATCTTACATCTCTCTTTAAGGCACACATACTGTACTACAACACTACATAAGCAAATTTAATTCACACTTAACTGATTGACCATTTTCACATAGAGAGGCACATAACATAAATGGTGAGGCAGGTGACTAGATCTGAACACATTAGAAGTTCAATATAAAAATGAGTTAATTCAATTTGCTACAAATAAGATTAATTATAGTGCAAAGCACAGAAGGGGTATACAGAACATGGTCTTGAGAGAAAGACAGAGAAGGGAGTTGAAGAAGAGCAGAAAATTATGAGACAGAAACCAACAAAGAAGAAGAACAGGAGAAGTCTGCTCGGATATTGTCAGGTTTCTCATTGTTTGTCATTCACCTTCAACCAATCAAGTTTAAAGTTGGTGTCTGGCATCCTAACACCATTAGAAAACCCAACAATATCAACTCTATCTTAGAACAGCCAGCGTGATTAGGGTAAAGACAGATCCCCAGGATCTCACAAGTTTGTTGTTTTGGCGACACCTCTTGTTGCTGGAATAACATTAGCAGGTGGGATCCTGGCAGGGGCTGTACGACTTTGTGGGCTTACCAGGAAAATCTAGCATGTCACTTTGTTCTTTCTAGGGCTTATCACAATATTAATTTCTTTCAGTAGTCAAATGTTCTTCCCCAGAGCAGTACTGGTCTTCTGAAACAAAAGGATCAATTGCCTTACAATATATACCGGCTACAAATATTATTTAATAAGCTCAAATGGTTGAAACACTTCAGAACGAAACACCCCAAACATGGACTTTTCACACTTCTGCCATCCAAGAGAAGATACTGCAGCATCAGAGCCAGATCTGCCAGGCTGCAGGAGAGTTTTTACCCTCAGGTTGTCAGACTCCTTAACACCAGGCTGCCACCTGGGATCTTCCACACGACCTCAACCACCTCTAAAAACAGAACTTTTATACAAGCAAGCCACTTTCCTGCAAAGACGAGTGTGCAAGTAGACATGTAGAAAAGAACTGAAAATCTCATACTGGCCTTTAAGTATTTTGATACTCTTCATATCCTTCTGCTTTGAAACATTCTGACCTGTCATTGTTTACACATGTCTTAAACAACTATTATCATACACTGATAATTTCTGTATTATCTATATCTATTATTTATTTCTTAAATTACATATCTATATTATGTATCTAGACTATATCTAGACTTACTATATTTATGTGTCTAGATTGCAAATACCATACATTGCATCAATGTTCATATTACTTACTACACGTCAATATTGCTGCTACATCTTTGTCTTGTCTTTGCACAATGTCTTGTCTTGTTTGTGTTTTAATTTTAAATTTTAATTCTATTTTTAATTTATTATTTGCACGTCATGTTGTTACACTGTGGACCCTGAGCTTCGCAATTTCGTCTATCTGTATACTTGTATATGGTTGAGATGACAATAAAGTTCATTTTGACATTGACTTTGAGAAAGTCTGTTCATGCAAAAGTAATGTGCCGGCCGGGTATTAGCATGGAAAAGCATTCCTCACTAAGGACTTACTTGAAAATTCTCTTTAAATCTAGTGGTGGTTTTTAGTAGCCACATATGTCCTAGTGGTCTGCTCTTTCACTGAATTCTATCCTGTGCTGATAAGTCAGGGAAGGTGAATAAATGCTTTTCATTGTGGTGATAATGTTGGGATTACCTCTGTCATTTTTGTAGCTTGTGTATAATTTATCATATCTGTATCTTACATTTCCCTATGTATGTATAATAAATAGGTTTTAAAAATCAAGTTTGTTATAGTTTGTGCGCAACCCAAAAGCAATTTATATTCAGATGCAGCAACAGATTAAACCATCATTCGTAAATTGCAGTTTATTATTGTTAAAGTGCCATAAATCATCTTAGTTAACCTGGTGTATCATTTTAAAGTGTATTAATTGTTTTGGTTTTTTTTCTAGTGGGAAACAACCTTTGGAATGAAATAGAATCAAGCATTAAAAGATACAGGGGTAAAGAGCTTCCAGGATTCGTCAATTATGCCACCTTTGAGATATTTATTAAGAAACATATTGATAATTTAGAAGAGCCCTCTTTAGATATACTGAAAAAAGTTACAGGTAAGAACAATGAATTGTTTATTTTTTTTTTCAAAGTAAACCTTTTATTTTCCTGTCCTACTTTATTGACCTCAGCCATCCTGCATGGCCACTTTTCTCACAACTATGTTCCGGCAGATAGTCCAAGACCATTGGCACTCACACCACTAGATTCAAAGACTATTTTTTGAGATATACTTAATACTCCCGACAAGTACAAACCAAGTGGTAGGTCAAAACCAGAATCAAGTGCTAAAGAATTCAAAAAAATAAATATTTACACAAAGGGGAGGGTTGATCAAAGTGATGCTGTAAAGTAGGGAAATCAAAACCCACTCACTGATACTTTGTCAAGGATTATGGACAGGTGTACAAAGTCTTGAGACTACTCCACCATAGTATCATCTAGCAGCTATTGACACCATTACCCTTACAGTGTCTGGTCATCATGACAGATTCTGAACTTCCTGGTCTTTATATCAGGTACAGGATCCCAACTGCTTCAAACGTGATAAGCTTGCTTTTCTTGCACCAGTCTGCCAAGTCTTTTCACTGGACCTTGGAGGTAGGGACAGTGACAGGGGGGACAGTAACATTGTGGTTACAGTGGAGCCATTGCAATGACCCAAGTGGAATTTTATTTTAACTTTCAGCCTCAATAAACAAGGAAGTAATAATGAATGCTCACTATTGAAAGCTGGTACTTTATAAGCATTTAAAGTTTGAGTTGAATAATTTATATTTTCTTATTCTATTAAAAACCACTCCTGTAAAAGTGTTATGGTTGTATTTTTGACTTCCAATATATGCCTTAACAGATTATCTATCCTCAGAACAACATATCTACAGTATGTGCTAATGCAAGATTACAGAGGAATATTTCAGACAAAATAATATAAATACAGTGGTGTGAAAAACTATTTGCCCCCTTCCTGATTTCTTATTCTTTTGCATGTTTGTCACACAAAATGTTTCTGATCATCAAACACATTTAACCATTAGTCAAATATAACACAAGTAAACACAAAATGCAGTTTGTAAATGGTGGTTTTTATTATTTAGGGAGAAAAAAAAATCCAAACCTACATGGCCCTGTGTGAAAAAGTAATTGCCCCCTGAACCTAATAACTGGTTGGGCCACCCTTAGCAGCAATATCTGCAATCAAGCGTTTGCGATAACTTGCAATGAGTCTATTACAGCGCTCTGGAGGAATTTTGGCCCACTCATCTTTGCAAAATTGTTGTAATTCAGCTTTATTTGAGGGTTTTCTAGCATGAACCGCCTTTTTAAGGTCATGCCATAGCATCTCAATTGGATTCAGGTCAGGACTTTGACTAGGCCACTCCAAAGTCTTCATTTTGTTTTTCTTCAGCCATTCAGAGGTGGATTTGCTGGTGTGTTTTGGGTCATTGTCCTGTTGCAGCACCCAAGATCGCTTCAGCTTGAGTTGACGAACAGATGGCCGGACATTCTCCTTCAGGATTTTTTGGTAGACAGTAGAATTCATGGTTCCATCTATCACAGCAAGCCTTCCAGGTCCTGAAGCAGCAAAACAACCCCAGACCATCACACTACCACCACCATATTTTACTGTTGGTATGATGTTCTTTTTCTGAAATGCTGTGTTCCTTTTACGCCAGATGTAACGGGACATTTGCCTTCCAAAAAGTTCAACTTTTGTCTCATCAGTCCACAAGGTATTTTCCCAAAAGTCTTGGCAATCATTGAGATGTTTCTTAGCAAAATTGAGATGAGCCCTAATGTTCTTTTTGCTTAACAGTGGTTTGCGTCTTGGACATCTGCCATGCAGGCCGTTTTTGCCCAGTCTCTTTCTTATGGTGGAGTCGTGAACACTGACCTTAATTGAGGCAAGTGAGGCCTGCAGTTCTTTAGACGTTGTCCTGGGGTCTTTTGTGACCTCTCGGATGAGTCGTCTCTGCGCTCTTGGGGTAATTTTGGTCGGCCGGCCACTCCCGGGAAGGTTCACCACTGTTCCATGTTTTTGCCATTTGTGGATAATGGCTCTCACTGTGGTTCGCTGGAGTCCCAAAGCTTTAGAAATGGCTTTATAACCTTTACCAGACTGATATATCTCAATTACTTCTGTTCTCATTTGTTCCTGAATTTCTTTGGATCTTGGCATGATGTCTAGCTTTTGAGGTGCTTTTGGTCTACTTCTCTGTGTCAGGCAGCTCCTATTTAAGTGATTTCTTGATTGAAACAGGTGTGGCAGTAATCAGGCCTGGGGGTGGCTACGGAAATTGAACTCAGGTGTGATACACCACAGTTAGGTTATTTTTTTAACAAGGGGGCAATTACTTTTTCACACAGGGCCATGTAGGTTTGGATTTTTTTTCTCCCTAAATAATAAACACCATCATTTAAAAACTGCATTTTGTGTTTACTTGTGTTATATTTGACTAATGGTTAAATGTGTTTGATGATCAGAAACATTTTGTGTGACAAACATGCAAAAGAATAAGAAATCAGGAAGGGGGCAAATAGTTTTTCACACCACTGTAATTAACACAAATGTATAGTGAAATGGGACAATAAATAAAAATACAATGGTATGTGAGACGAAATAATTAAATGTGTCATGAAATAAGGTTTTTTAATTATTTCTTCATTTATTCTCTTTCAACTCTGATGAGTGCAAATGAGTTTTCATTTAGAGTTGTATTTCATGTTGCCTGCAATGTTAGTGAAATGAAGAAATAAATAAACACAAAGAAATAAGCAACAAAAACACATTTCCTGATACAATTAAAAGCTGCATTTATTTATTGTGACTTTTCTCTCTATTATAAAAAAAAACCTGGGAGGGACACTAGGGAGACGAGACGTGATCTTCTCAGAAGACAATCTGACGTCCCACGAGAGACACTTTAATGTCCCGCGAGACAAGGTAGTGAGACCACATTTAAAACAAGATCACGGACATCTAACCAAGTAGTTGTTGGAATGCTTTTGGCAGACAGATATCATGTGCTCCCAGCTCTTAAAACAACGACAAGCGACAAGCAGAACACGCAGCTTGCCAGCAGCAGCAGCAGCAGCAGCAGGAAGCCAGCAGATGATCTGACCGCTTCTCCTTAGCGTGCGTTCAGCACCCCCCTTTCATAACGCGAGTGGCAGAGATGTGAAGTGGCAAAAGGACAGCTGCTGTACAGGCTTTGAAATGATCGACGCAAAGCGCGACACGCAGAAAACGCAGCTCATCAGCAGAAATAAGCCAGCAGATGATCCGACGGAATCTCCTTAGCATGCGTTCAGCCACCCCACCTTCACAACACGAGCAGCGTTATACGTCCTGCGAGAAAGATTTAACCACACCCAGGGCCGGAAATAAAGGTAAACCAAACCCGGGGGTGGGTGAGCAAGTTTTTAAAAATATTTCACATTTGTCGTAATTATGAAGCTCAATTCACCTCCTAAACAAATAATAAGAACTCAAACAAAAATAAAATAGGTAGAAATACACTTTTACCTCAGAATTGATTTAAGAGCTACGAAGGCTGCTTTTTTAATTCCCGCTTATAACAATTCAGTTCATAAAGGAGTTGCTGTGATCAGATGATGTAAGCTTACTGTGCCAACATGTCAGTTTTCGTTTGAATTAGCAGTCAGTGTATTTATCTGACCACTCACAACATACACCTATTTTTAAGACGCAAGTTAAGTAGGAGAAAAGCACTCAAAACTCCTTTTGTTTGAAGGAGTTGGGGGCACAACAGTTCAGTTGAGGGGGCAACACCCCTTTTTCTCCCCTACCTATACTGGTTTCATGCTTGGCCTGCTTGGAGAGGTAGCCATGCTTTGCATCTGTTGGCCTGTGTATTGTTACACCCTAGGGATCTCCAATGATGATCCTTCTCCTTCTCCCATACCATCCTACTACCTCCTACTACCTTCTTTGCAAGCGGGACAAGCCATTACATTAGAAAATAGTTTGAAAAAGAAAGAAATAAGATTCACAGTAGATTCATCTCCAGTTTCATCAAGAATGCTGTGTGTATCTTCAACTATGTGTGAAATTTTAAAACTCATACAAGATGAACGGCTAACAGATTGATATAAGAGAAAGGACCAAAATGAGCACCAGGTCATAGCTTATATGCCAAAAAAAATCCCACAGACTTTAATTATTATAAAGAGGGCACACTACTGGCTAATAAAGTTATTGATAGCTATTTTAAAATAAACTGGTTTAAAAGAATACAAATGGGGCAGAACAAGCAAATAAAAAGCAGACGTTTCATAAATGGCTGAACACTCATTTTATGTATCACATTGAGAATGCATCTGAACAGTTTGTGTAATTTGAAGAAGCAACCGGACAAAGTGGAGGTTCTTTTGAGAAGGTATACACTGTCTGCATGAAGAACAAAAAACAAAAAAAAAACAAAAGCTGAAATTTTTGTTGGGCTAACATAAACTGTTTCTAAGAGAAAAGTACTAATTATGTGTTTATGGTCTGAAAGTAACATGTTAACCCAATATTCCTTTCACAGAATTGATGCGTTCAGCATTTACAAAAACTGCAAAAGCTCATTTTGAAAATTTCCCAAACTTATTTCGAGCCATAAAGGTAAGATCTTCCATAAAGGTGTTTTATTTTACCCTGTAATTAAAGATCAATATTGAATGAGCAATATGTTGTATTCTGTGCAGAGGAACAGAAAGATGCATTTTTAGAAGAAGAAATTAAAATATGGAGATAGTTCAGCAAAATATTAGGCAAATGCTTTTCATTCACCTATAAATTGTATTTAGAAATGCTTGTATAACCCTTTAATTTCAGAATGCAACTCAAAAGGAGAGAATAGTATTATTAACAGGTTTCTGGGCACCACCATGAGTCTGTCTTCTTCTGTATACTTCACATATATCAGCCGTGATTCAATGTCAGGCATGTGGCTACATAAGAGCATTTATGTGCTGACTGGCTTCCATATTATTACAAAGACTACGTTACATTTTTTTCCTTAGTCAAGTTGGTGAGCATGCACTGGTGCAGTGTGTTGCCACACCCACTACATGACAAAATAACTCGGGATCCTGGTTGGCAACCCCCCTGTCCCACCCTCCAGAAATGACCCTCTATCTGCCGCAGCCAGGTGTTACGTGGGCGACCCCGTAGCCTGGTCCAGCCACTCGAGTCCCCAACAGTGAGAATCTTACGAGCTGGATCACCCTCGGGGAAACGCACCATATGGCCATAGTGCCGTAACTGACGCTCCCTCACAATGCAGGTAATGTGCCCCATTCGGGCCTCCATGAGCAACCGCTCAATCGACACAAAGTCAAACCAACGGTACCCAAGGATTTTCCAGAGAGACACAGTACCAAAGGAGTCCAGTCTTCGTCTCAGGTCACTGGATCGTGTCCATGTCTCGCAACCATATAGCAAGACAGGAAGCACCAGGACTGTAAAGACTTGGACCTTTGTCCTTTTGGATAGATATCGGGAGTGCCACACACCCCCCTCCAGCAACATCATGACCCCCCATGCTCTACCAATCCATCTACTGACTTCATAGGAAGAGTCACCAGAAACATGAATGTCACTGCCAAGGTAATTAAACCTCTCGACAAGGTCGACACTCTCTCTGCAGACAGACACACTGCTGATGGCTGTGCCCAAGAGGTCATTAAAGGTCTGGATCTTGGTTTTTATCCAGGACACTCGCAAGCCCAGACACTCAGACTACTCACTCAATCTCTCGAGCGCCCCAATCAGAGCCTCCATTGACTCCGCAAAGATCACAGCATCGTCAGCAAAGTCAAGATCCGTGAATCTTTCTTCATCAACAGATGCCCCACAGACGCTGGACCCCATGACCTTGCCCAACACCCAGTCCATAGAAGCATTGAACAGAGTAGGAGCAAGAACACACCCCTGATGAACCCCAGAATCAACTGGGAAAAACACAGAGGTTCTGCCTCCACTCTGCACAGCACTCACAGTACCAGTGTATAGGCCAGCGACGATATCCAGCAATCTCGAGGGGATCCCACGAACCCTCAGGATGTCCCACAGGGCAGCTCGATCAACTGAGTCAAATGCTTTACGAAAATCAACAAAGGCTGCAAAGAAACTCTGCCGATATTTGCATTTGCGCTCCATGAGAAACCTCAGTGCCAGGATGCGGTCAATGGTAGACTTCTTAGGCGTAAAACCAGACTGTTCTGGTCGCTGGTAGGTGAGCAAGTGATCACGGATCCTATCGAGGACGACCCTAGCAAAGACCTTACCTGGCACCGACAGCAGTGTTATCCCCCTGTAGTTGCTGCAATCCAGGCGATCACCCTTCCTTTTCCAGATAGGGACGACAAGTGCCATTTTCCAGTCAGTTGGGATGATGCCAGTCTCCCAAATGGAAGCAAAGATTGCTTGCAATGAAAGGAGGACAGCCTTACCACCAGCCTGGAGAAGTTCACCCCAGATACCACAGATCCCTGCAGCCTTTCCTCCCCTCAGCTGGTTCACCACCTGTACAATCTCAGTGAGATTGGGTGGTTCACAGCTAATTGGAGGATCAGCCTCAAGGACGGTGGACCCAGAGATATCCAATGTCCTAGCCGGAGGATCAGCTTTGAACACTGCTCAAAGTAGCCAGCCCAGCGGGTCACAACTGCAGTGTCATCCGTAAGGACCATTTCATCGGCTGCCCTGAGTGCGACTCTCCGAGGTACAGATTGTACTTTGATCCCTCTGTAAGCAGGATGTGGGTCGCTAGACCACAGATGGTGTGTCACTTGCCCACAGATTCCTCTAATAAATGCCTCTGTATCTGCCCTCAGAGCCCTCGCGGCCGTCCTTCTCAGTTCCCGGTACAGACCAAAGTTGCCATTGAGCCGTGCACTGCGACTCCTCTCGATGATATCCAGGGTGCCCTGCGAAATGAAACACCACCTTCTGGGAACACCGGCAACACCAACACAACCCCCAGCAACCTTCAGGGTCTTGTCACGGATGGTCTCCCACATCACATTAGGATCAGCAGTCGCACCCAAATCTGCAAGTTCCTCACACAAACTGCATGCAAACTCATTAGAAACAGCCTGGTCTTGGAGTCTGGCCAAGTCCAGGCTCATTTTCCTAGTAGGTGGTAACCTACTGGACCTAAGCTGGATCCTAAGAGTAGCAACAATAAGTCTGTGGTAAGAATTCACAAACTGGGCACTTCTGTAGACCCTGCAGTTTTGCAAGAGCCTCCAGCGTCTGCCCACGAGGATGTGATCAGTATTGGAGTACCAAGCCAACGATGCAGTTCTGGGTGCTGGAACCAGGATCCAGCGATCCGCAGCCCCTGACCTTTTGCAAAGTCAAGGAACATGGAGCCACTTTCACCACGGTCACCAGACCCAGTGCCAATCCTGGCACCAACCCCCATGATTTCCTTGCAAGTTGGAGGGCCACTTGCAGAGCCGGATGCAGTTTAACATCATACCCAGTTCCTTAGCTGGGCAAAAATATCTTTAATGAATGTGTGTGACATATGTAGTCTTGCTGATCGAACACAAAACCGCAATACCGCAGTACTGTGCCACACTGAAGGAGGTGGATGTGAGCCCAACAGGTGCTCATTGCTGCAGTTCTTCTGCTCAGAGGCTCTAGGCGCCAGTAAGTTAGCAATATCAGAAAGTCAGGTGTTCTGCAGCGGTCCGTTTATTTTTATTTTTTGTTCCGACTGACGGCCAAAATGGAAGATTTAAGATTTTTAAAACTAAAGGAAAATAAGGAGGATTTTTATAAGAAATTAGCGGAGATTTTCGTGGAGAAGGATAGGCGCGTGGACTTCAAAGTCAAAGTCAAAGTGAACTTTATTGTCATCTCTATTGTGAATTTCCCATCGGGATTAATAAAATATCTATCTATCTATCTATCTATCTCAACCATATACAAGTACACAGATAGATGAAACTGCGAAGCTCAGGGTCCACAGTGTAACAACATGACGTGCAAATAATAATTTAAAAATAGAATTAAAATTTAAATTAAAATTAAAACATAAACAAGACAAGACATTGTGCAAAGACAAGACTTCATTTACAATTAAAGGTAAGACCATAAACGGTTTTCAATTTTATAAAAAATGGGATCAGACTAGGAAATTTTGACCTTAAATAAAATATTCTTTTGTTGTATTAAAATTGATTAAAGCATCAGAATTAAAAGCTTTTAAAAACAACCAAATATTTCAATTAAGGACAAAATTGAAATCCGTTTTTTTTGTACACCACTCTATACTTTCATTTCTATCGAACTAGGGGGCTCCGCCCCCTGCTCGCTTCGCTCGCCAACCCCTGGTGTTGGGAATGACAAAGAGCGTGATGTATGAATGAGATATAGAATAGTGTGAAGGTGTAGATGATGCAAATAGAAAGCAAACAATAAAGTGTGTGGCACAGTGTAAAGGTTTATTGGAAAATTTCTTTGTACACGCCGTTTAAGTGTAAAAGGTAATTCCAGCTCAGAACTTGTAAGGTCAATGAAGATGGTCATTATCGTGATCAGAGTCAACTTTGTCAGAGCTTAGAAAGAGTTGTGTCTCTCCAGGAAGAAATGGAATGACTTGGGTATTTATGTTTTCCACATTAATATTTTTTGGACATAATATAGTGCGTTGTGTTAAAAGGGGCATTTGGTCTAATGAGATTGCTGTTCCAAATCTCTCTGTAACTAAGTCGTCGCAGATAAAGGCTTGAGGAATTGTAATAATATGTGGCTGAAGTCCATCTGTATTGGTGAGTGTACCATCTCTCAGTTGTAATAAGCAATTGTTATGATCTGGTTCTGGACATCATATCTTTTTTACTAACTGTATCTTTTGAAAGCAATGCCAATTGTCTGCGTATTTTAAGGTGCACTGAACAATAGCTGAGTGCATGGCATCTGGAAGAATAGCTAATCACTGTTTAAAATCTCCTCCTAATAAAAGTACCTTTCCTCCAAATCGAATATTATTATTCATAAACGTTTGTAGAAGTTTATGAATGGTGTTGAGTAAGTGACTTCATGCCATTGAACATTCATCAATAAACAACATTTTTTGAAGACGGATGTCACGTGCAGTGCCCACCGTTAATGTTCATAGTGGATACCGATTTGTAGGATCTAATGCAGTTGATAAAGATTTCACTTTCAGGTACATCGTCAGTTAGAATCTTCTGTAGATATTCAGGATATGAATGTAAAGGAGGCAGTCTAATTTGACCCTTTTGACAACAACGTCTAAATGTATTACTTGTATTGCCAGTTGTTTCTTCAGGGAAGTGAACTGAATGACAATGATTGCAAATGACATTCATTAATCGGAATGAATTTTTCCGGGGTATGTTTTGCTTGTGCCGTTTGAGAGGCGCGTTGTTGCATATGTAGTATTTGGGACGTGTTGTTTTGGAGCTGTAATCGATTTGCCTGTGCTGTGTGAGACGCCCGTTGTAGCCTTCCTTGCCGTTAACGTATGTCTGAGACGGGAGGTGTTTCGTTTTGAATCCGTGCCTGTTGCGATGCAGCACTTGATTGATAGATTGCGTCATGTGGATCTAGGATGTAGATTTGTGCATATTTGCGTTGTTGATTTGTTTCAGGGTGCACTGTTCCAATGCGATGCAGTATTTGTGCACATATGCGAAAGCAGTATGGGCCATTGCCTTTTGGTGGCCTGATATTTACTAAAAGCAAATGAACTATTGTAGGATCTAACGCAGTTCATAAAGTTTTTACTTTTAGGTACATCGTTAGTTAGAAGCTGTAGTTGAGCTTTGCGTTTTTGGAGTCGAGACATTTTTTCTTTTAGAAATATGGATAAGTAATAAGAAGTATTGCACTCACTGTTAATATGGAGACTTTTCTGCGGTTGAACGGTTAATAGTGCCTTATGGTAATGAGATCCACCTATGCTGCATAGCCGTCTATTTTGTTGTTTCTTTCATGTTCGTGTGTTTGTTCCTGTTATCCTTTCCTTTTCGTTTTGTACCCGTGACCGTGTATTCATGACTTGTTTCAATATGTTTCCTTTTCTGCAGTTGAACGGTTAATAGTGTTTTATTGTAAGGAGATTCACCAATGCTGACACCTATGCTGTCTAGTGTGAAGGTGCTGACGTTCACTTTAGAATATGTGGCTTTGGGTGTGACTTCTTATGGATGTGGGGGGGGGGGGGGTTGTTGTTGCGCGAGCGTCTTCTTTCTTTTTGTGTTCCTGTGTCTTGTTGAATCCCCCTCTTTGTGTGTGTCCCGTCCCTCGCTTGTAGGGTCTGTGGGGTGGTTTTGTGTTCTTTTTTTTGTGTTCCATGGGCTTGTTGAATCCCCCTTTTGGTGTGTGTCCCGTCCGGTGCCTGTAGGGGGGGGGGGGGGGGGGGTGCCTTGCTGTTGTGTGCGAGCCTCTTTTTTTTTTTTTTTTTTTTTTTTTTTTTTCGGGTCTAGTTTCGTGTGCAATGTGTTTCGTGCTTTTCCTGCGTTTGACTTTGCGCCTCATTTCTCCTTTTTGTATGTGCTCACTCCTTTTTTCTGTGGTCTTGTCCGCCACTCGCGGCCCCTCATCCGCCTTTGTCGCCCTCTTTTCTCCGCCTTTCTCCGACTCTCGCGGACTCTTTTTGCGCCTGCGCCTCTCGCGGCCCCTCATCCGCCTCTCTCGCCCTCTTTTGTCCCCCTTTCTCGGCTCCTCAGCCGACTCTCGTGGACTCTTTTTGCGCCTGCGCAGTACGTCTTTTTGCAGCTACGGCCCATGGCCGGATGTGCCTGCGTCCATCATCCGGTTTAGCATTCTCGGTTAGTAATATGGATAAGTATGAATTGTGGAATTGCAACGGCAAATTTAGAACACATGGAGGGCACAGAGCAAATGCGCTCTCTCCGCTCCCTCTCACCACTATAAATGTAATGTTCTTTCTTAGCCAAATACAGTATGTACCTTACGTATGTGTGTGTAAAGAATGCTAATGAGATATGAAACATAACCAGTAGTCAATTTGTATGCTGTCAATTAAATAGTGAATAAACTACTCTTTTGGGTTCATATACTTGTAAATCAGACCCTGAAGGAGTCAGTGCCTCACCAGCCATGAACCTCACCGCACGTCACTGAGTGATATACTGGCTCAGTCTTCTAGCAGCAGGTACAGGCCCTGCGTATTTTCTGAAATATTTTGGAGCAGATTGGCTTCCTTTCTTGCAGCTGGTAACATCATGTGTGTGCATTTGTGCCCTCTGGGAACACCAGGAAAAGAAATTTTAGTGTGTATGTAGGAGCAACACACACCCAGATTATTAACATAATCTGTCATATTGCATAATTATATGAGGTTGGTGCTATAATGTGCTTGATTCAAAAATTCTGTTAATTCTCTAATTCTTTTACTTAAACAATTCAAGCGACATTTAAAAGAAATAACACAAATAAGAAATAATATCCTACAAACGTACACTTTTAAGGTTTAGAAAATGTATGGGTTCAACATTAACTGTTATGATGTTTTGAGCATCAGTAAATAACAAACTGTTATAATACATAATACAAAAGAATTAAATACATATGTAGCATAACATGGTTTGTAAAAATTGCCTCAAAAATAAAAGGATTGTGCCCATTTGCAGGTTCCAACAAGCATGCCCTGTGACAGAGTGGCATGCTGGCTGCAGTTTTTCCCTTCCTTATACCCAGTTCTGCTGAGATTGTGAACAATGACACCTCTTCTGTTTTTTGTTAAACAGTTTTGAATAATTTTAACAAAATGTTTTTCTGAACCCACTTATCTTTGCAACTTGCAAAATGATAAAATCCTATCCCGGAAACATTGTGTAGAGAGTAGGGCACACATTCACAGTAGGACTGAGTACAAGGCAGGACCCAAAACTCTTTTAACCGAGTGTGCTTCTCATAATATTGTATAAGTAACAATTTGCATAACAATCATCAAGAAACATTTTTGGTAAGTGTTAGTATAGTACAAAGCACAGAGCATGCAGAATTGAAAATGTAGCCCATATTTTATAGGGTTATTTGTTTTACAGAACTAATGTGAACGTCTTTATCTATAAAGTAAATATTAAAAGAACATTACAAAAAATTAAAAAACAATATTTTCTTTAAAAACCACTAAACACCTAGGCAGGTATTTATGCAAAGTAGATTCTCCTTATTGTAAAAAGATTATAAACAAAGAATTACGACACCCCCCCCCCCCCCAATTAAAACTGCAATGTGAAAACTTATATCAGAGAATGAAGTGAAGCGACAAAAAGGAACAGAGAAACAGCAAACACTCAGTATGCCAAAAAATCACAATTAACGTCGGCCCATGCAAAGGCAAAGTGTTAGCACTAATAACCCCAGATAGCTGCCTGCTAAAATTGCATTTAAACTTTTATTAATGTAATAAAATTAAACAGTTATAATTCAGGAAAGTGTCTGCTTTTACTCTTAGTAGGAAGATTGAAATTATTCAAATGATCTGTATACTAGCATAAATGTATAATGTTGTTTACTGTAAAGCAGTAATAATATTTAACACTCTTTTCCAAACTGCAGAGCCTGATTGAAGACAATCTGAGAAAAGAATTTCAAGAAGCTGAAAAAATGTTATGTTCTCAATTTAAAATGGAAAAAATCCTTTTTTCCCAAGATGAAATTTACAGTAATGTGCTTGACAATGTGAAGAAGGAGCAGCCAGGTTTTGTAAAGTTAAAAGAGCAGTCAGTTTTTGGAAATGTACAAAGAAGTGCTGATGTTTCTGTGATGAACGAACACTTGTCATCTTACTTCAAGGTAAGAAACGTTCTGAATTCTCGGGTGATTGCTCTGAAATAATATTCAACCTTCTTAAAAGCAAACAAGTGCATTTTATACTCTCTTTCACCTGGCAAAATTAGAATTTAGTTATTGTAAAGAAGACTTATTTCAATCTTTAAGCTGAATTATAACCTCTTATTCCTGGACCATTATAGTATCCTAGCTTGTGTGTACAGTTTCTGTGGGTGAGAATGCATACATACATGTGTGACATGTTTTACATATTGGAAAAAAAAAACAACTGCGTCTATTTATACAGCACATTTTATAATGCAAAGCATGAAATTCAAAGTGCTTTTTAAGACATAAAATAGGTAAATAAATTAAAAATACAGAGCTGTGTATCACACATACACAATACAAATAGGGAGAAAAGGGAGAAAATACACTGGGCATTCTACTAAACAAAAATGTGGTGAAGGAATGAACTCCTGGCTGTTACACTGAAGCATTCTAGAAGAGTGAATGCACATTTCCTTCCAATATCAAAAGCAGCTACAGAGCATTATGACCTCAGGCAGTGGCACAGGACACTGTAGTTTATAACCAGTGCAAATCGTGTCTGTATGTGACATTGCAGTATCTAAGCATCCAAGATCTTTTAGTGCATAAGAGCAAAATGGCCGTCTTACCAGTTTGTGTTTTTCTGCGCTCCAGGAGTAATAAGCAAACCAGAGTAGCTGAGGATGTTCGAGCACAATCATTTCTAAATAACAACAACAACATGTTTCTTAGTACAATTTAATACACAGGATGTACAGTAGCTCAAAGTGCTTTACAAGATGTCAAAGAAATAGTTACAAGAAAACTAATTAAATTAAATAGGAATACAAATGAATAAATAACAAAAAATAAATCAAAATTTGCAGGGATTCCAAGGACAAAAGACCACCCTGGAAACCAGAGTAATGATACAAATACAAGACAAATGTGGCCAGGAGTGAGTTTGCCAATAGTATCATATTGATTAGAATATTGTAAACTCCAGATTTAATGCTTCTGGTGGAGAGATTTCTTTTCAGTTTTGTTGTATATGCATATTAAGATGAAGTAGCGATTGCAAACTGGCACACATTTTAAGATTTTCACATGAAAAACAATTTAGCGAATTAGGATGTTAGTCATCGATGGCACAAACTGGCATATGCTGCATTTTGTATTTTGCTTTTCAGTGTAATTTTCTCATAAGCCTTAAATATGTCTGAAATAACAGGCATGTCAGAAAGAACCTAAGCAAAGGTGAATATTATCTACCATGTTGAGATACTAAGGAGAAAATGTAAGCCATATGGGAAGGGTAGCTGAAAGATATCGATCACTGTTGAGGGATCAAGGGACAGACTGAAAAGGAGAGGTGACCAGAAATAGCCGCCTCTGGCTCAGGTTTGATTGGGAAGGAATGAGAGGCTGAGGAATTTGCACAGCATGCAGGCTTGGGCAGATGAAATTCAATTAAATTAAATGTAAAGTATTACATGTAGGAAGTGGAAATATTAAATTTGAAAACACAATTGGTGGCCTGAAACTTGAAAGTACACTTTAGGACAGCAATCTCAAACTCCAGTCCTTGAGGGCTGCAGTGGCTGCAGGTTTTTATTCTAACCCTTTTCTTAATTAGTGACCTGTTTTTGCTGCTAATTAACTTCTTTTGAATTAATTTTATTTGACTTGATCTTGAAGACACAGACCCAATAATTGTGTCTTTCTCCTTAATTAGCAGCCAAACAATAATGAGATACAAAATGAACCGAAACATAACCAGCAAACTGTGATAACCATACAATAGCTGAAAATACAGAAAGATGAAGGTCTCAGGAATGCAGATCTGCTCAGGTCCCCCAAAACATTTTACCAGTGCTTTTAGAAAAAAGAAAAATCAACAATTTCAGAAATGTCTGCTTTTGCACAATGAGAGCAGCAACATGCCATGGAATTAAAGAATGCGTTTAATTAACAACAAGAATCATCGCTTAATTAAGAAACTGGTTGGAGTGAAACTGGTTGACGTTTCAGGCCCTGACTTAGTTGGTCTTCTGTTGGCTCACTCGCTTCACATTTCATTTCTGTTTGGGTGCCATTTGAGGAAAGAAATGAAGCAATTTAGAGGGACGATGAAGAAATTCAAGGGAACAAATCTTAAAAAAAACAAGTCAATTAAAATGAATTCAAAAGAAGTTGATTAGCCGCAAAAATAGGTCACTAATTAAGAAAAGGGTTAGAATGCAAACCTGCAGCCACTGCAGTCCTCCAGGACCAGAGTTGGGCACCCCTGCCTTAGGTGAAGGACATAGGAGTAACAGTGGACTTGTCATTATTGCATCCAGACAGTGTAGAGAAGCCATTAAGAATGCTCCTAAAGATGTTAGGTTACGTAGCATACCGCGTGGAGTTCAAGTCATGGGAGATTATGCTTAAGCTTTATAACGAACTGGTGAGGCTGGACCTTGAGTACTGTATTCAGTTTTGGTCTCCATATTAGAAAAAAAGACATTTGCAGCACTAGAGAAAGTCCAGAAAAGAGGGACTGCAGGGGATGAGTTATGTGGATAGACTGGTAGAGCTAATTTTAGTCAGGTCTCACCTTCTCTCTCTCTCTCTCATTTTTCCTAGGGCACGAAGCGGAAGCGGAAGCAAAGCAGAAGCGGACAATGGCCGACAGTGAGGTGAATCGCATTGCAACTGTAGTCGAGGAACTCCAGGCACTCGATGAACAGATTCAGAATCTTCTGTCCAGACGAAGATACCTCAGAGATCTGAAGGCTCGGCTGTTGGATAAACCGTCCTCGCCATCTGTTATCGGCGTAACATCAACCCCGCGTTGTGCCGCGCAAGTCACCTTCACCCCCGCGCCTCGTAGGAGCGACACCGATGATGACCTCGGTGTATTTCAGCTATGCAGGCGGGGGTTCAAGGCCAGAACACCTCCATCGGCACAGGCAAGCATCGTAACCCAGAACCGGTTTGACCCTCTAAGCGTCCCCAGTTCGCCTTCAGCTCCTGGTGATGTAATTGTGGTAGGTGATTCTATTGTTAGGAACCTCAATATCACTTGCCCTAATAGAAAATCTTTTGTTTCTTGTTTTCCCGGTGCTCGTGTCCGAGATGTGACGAGACGTGCACCGGCGATCTACAAGAACAGGGCAGTTGGAGCCATTGTTATACATGCTGGCGTAAACGACATAAGGCACCGACAGTCGGAGATCCTCAAGGCAGACCTCACTGCATTAATTAAAGACACAAAGGAGAGGACCCCATCGGCAAAGATATTCATCTCGGGTCCACTCCCTCTCGTCAGACGATCAAACGAGTATTACAGTCGTCTGCTTGGTTTAAACAACTGGCTGCAGGGCTTCTGCAAGAATCAAGACATCGGGTTCATCAACAACTGGGACCTCTTTTGGGAAAGACCGCGTTTCTTCAAGCGAGATGGCCTGCATCCGAACAGCTTCGGCGCCCGGGTCCTCTCCGAAAACATATCGAAGGTAATTCGTTTATCTTGACTATCTATCTCTGCTTTTAACCCCTTCCGAAATGCCACTCCTGTGTTTGGTCATGATAATTGTTTAAAAAAATCTTCCATAAAAGTGCGCAACATAAATACTGTAATAACCAATCTTAATGCACATAGAAAATCTAGGCAATACGGCATAAACGCCAATAATTTAATTAAAGTTACTACTTTAGATGAACAATGTATTAAAACTGTAAAAACGGATCATAGATTAAACAAAAAATACACACAGAGCGGCGCTAATAAAAATAACTTAATTCCTGTTCCCTATATCAATAACGCACATAGTATTCATCTCTGCTCCTCCGAAACATTGAATATGGCACTATTAAATATTAGAGCTTTAACTAACAAGACGTTTTTTATCAACGACATTATTAGTGAAAAAAAAATAGATTTTATTGCACTAAGTGAAACGTGGCTTAGCTCAGATGGCGCAGCTGTTTTAATCGAATCTGCGCCTCCGGATTACAGTTTTACTCGAGCTGATCGCCAAGGAAAGAGAGGTGGAGGGCTAGCAAACATTTACTCAAGCCGGTTAAAATGTAAAGATGTCAGTTTTGGTAAATTCAAGTCTTTTGAGTATCTCGCCATTATTATTCAGGGAGATTCTCACGTTCTAGTATTATCCGTGTATAGACCTCCAAAATTCAACGCGTCTTTCTTTGAGGAATTCTCTGACTTGATGTCAATCTTAATTACGAACTATGACGCACTCTTAATAGTCGGCGACTTTAATTTTCATGTAGATAATCAATGTGACCAAAAAGTAAAAGAATTTATGAACCTCCTGGACTCTTTTGATTTGAGACAGCTCGTTAATCAGCCTACACATAAAGCAGGTCATACGTTAGACTTAGTAATTACTAAAGGACTAAAAGTTGATATAAAGCAGGTCATTGATATTGGTCTTTCAGACTATTTTCTTCTACTTTTTAATATAGAAATAATGATAGAAAACACTCATGAGAAGCATATTGTTAAAAAACGCTTCTTTGACTCATCAGCAACTTTAAAACTTACAAACATTCTAACCAATCAGTCCGTTTATAGTGCCAACTATAATAGCAAGGAGAATGTAAATAGTAAGGTGGAAAGATTTAATACTAAAGTGAGGGCTGCTGTTGACATAGTTGCACCTGAAAAGACAGTTAAAAAATCTTCTAGCATTGTTATACCTTGGAAGACCCAAAGAGTGTCTGATTTAAAGAGAACATGCCGTAGAGCTGAGCGTAAATGGAGGAAGACTAAACTAACTATTGACTATGAGATATTAAAAGTTAAAATAACAGAATACAATAACACAGTCCGTCTTGAGAGGCGCTGCTATTTCTCTAAGATTATAAATAACAATGCTAGTAATCCCAGAGTCTTATTTTCGACAATTGATCATCTGTTAAACCCAGGTAACTCAAAGGAATGCCACCTAAGTACTTCCAGTAAAACCTGTGAGGCTATCGCTGTATTTTTCAATCAAAAAATTAATGATATTAGAAATAACATAGTATATCTCCCCAACACTAAGGATCCCCCGAAACCCCAGTACTCCATAATAAATAAATTAGAGTCTTTCACTAGGATAGATTTACCTGATTTACATAAAATAATTTCTCAAATGAAACCATCCACCTGTGCCCTTGACCCAATACCAACAAATTTTTTCAAAGAAGTATCGGGTGTGCTTATTGATAATGTTCTTGACATAGTAAATTCGTCATTAGATACGGGGGTCTTCCCAGACTGTCTTAAGACTGCGGTAGTTAAACCCCTACTTAAGAAAAATAATCTCGACCCCTCTGCTCTTGAAAATTATAGACCCATCTCTAACCTGCCTTTCTTAAGTAAAATTCTAGAGAAGGCAGTCATTATGCAGTTAAATGAGCACCTCAATAAACATGCTATTCTTGATAAATTTCAGTCAGGTTTTAGAACAAATCACAGCACAGAAACTGCACTCGTTAAAGTAGTAAATGACTTGCGGGTAAATGCAGACAGAGGCCATTTATCTGTTCTCATCCTCTTAGATTTGAGTGCCGCATTTGACACTATTGATCATAATATTCTTAAGAATCGCCTTAGTCAATGGGTGGGCCTCTCTGGCAGTGTCTTAAACTGGTTTGAATCCTACCTGGCAGGGAGAAAATTCTTTGTTAGTTGTGGTAATTATAACTCAAAGACACATGATATTCTATATGGTGTTCCACAAGGCTCTATCCTGGGTCCGCTGCTCTTCTCCATCTACATGCTTCCATTAGGTCAGATTATCTCGGGACATAACGTGAGCTACCACAGCTATGCTGATGACACACAGCTGTATTTATCAATAGCACCTGATGACCCCAAATCTCTTGATTCGCTAACACAATGTCTAACCTGTATCTCAGAATGGATGAATAGTAACTTTCTCAAATTAAATAAAGAAAAAACCGAAATCTTAGCCTCATTGTATCCATTATTGCCAATCACTATTAGAAATAAACTGGATGCATTAGGATTAAAAGTCAAATCGGAGGTAAAAAGCTTAGGGGTAACCGTTGATTGTAATCTGAATTTTAAATCGCATATTAATAAAATCACTAGGACAGCATTTTTTCACCTAAGGAACATAGCAAAAGTTAGACCTCTTATATCATCGAAAGATGCAGAGAAATTAGTTCATGCGTTTGTCTTTAGTCGGCTAGATTACTGTAATGCACTCCTCTCAGGACTCCCCAAAAAAGACATCAATCGTTTGCAGTTAGTGCAGAATGCAGCTGCTAGAATCCTTACCAGGAAAAGAAAATCCGAACACATTTCTCCAGTTTTGATGTCACTACACTGGTTACCTGTGTCATTCAGAATTGACTTTAAAATTCTGCTTATGGTTTATAAAGCTTTAAATAATCTCGCCCCGTCTTATATATCGGAATGTCTGACACCTTATATTCCAAATCGCAACCTCAGATCCTCAACTGAGTGTCTCCTTAGAATTCCAAGAGCAAAACTTAAAAGAAGTGGTGATGCGGCCTTCTGCTGTTATGCACCTAAAATCTGGAATAGCCTGCCAGTAGGAATTCGCCAGGCTAATACAGTGGAGCACTTTAAAAAACTACTGAAAACACATTACTTTAACATGGCCTTCTCATAACTTCACTGTAATTTAATCCTGACACTCTGTATATCCAATTCATTATAATAACTATTCATTCAAAATTTGTACTAACCCCTACTCTCTCTTCTGTTTCCTTTTCCGGTGTCCTATTGGTGGTGGCTTGTGCCACCACCATCTACCCAAAGCACCATGATGTTCCAACAATGATGGATGGATTAAAAGCCAGAAGTCTGTATAACCATCAGCATCAAGTGACTCCGTGAGAACCCTAACTACAAAGAGGACTATTTCATTTATGTTAGGTAGAATGCCCAAAGGGGACTGGGCGGTCTCGTGGCCTGGAACCCCTACAGATTTTATTTTTTTCTCCAGCTTTCTGGAGTTTTTTTTGTTTTTTCTGTCCACCCTGGCCATCGGACCTTACTCCTTATTATGTTAACTAAGGTTGTCTTATTTTAATTTCTTTTTTGTCTTTTATTCTTCTTTTCTTCATTATGTAAATCACTTTGAGCTACTTTTTGTATGAAAATGTGCTATATAAATAAATGTTGTTGTTGTTGTTTCAGTTTAAGCAAACAGAGATTATGAGGTGACATGAACAAAGTGTATAAAATTATAAAAGGAATCCATACAGTGGATCAAGACTGTTACTTTAAAATACACTTTAAACAAGAAAACAAGTTCCTTTTAGAGGAAATTTCACATAAATATTAGAACATTTTTCTTTACGCTAAGGACCATAAACATATATAATAAATTACCAAGTAGCGTGGAAGAGATTAGTACATTAATGACCTTCAAATGGCGACCCAATGTCATTGGAGATTCTAGATGAACAGGATTGGTGAGCTTGTTAAACTGAATGGCCTGTACCTTAGATTATTAGACTGTAACGAAGGAAAGAATTAAATTATCATTCAGCACCAAACAATAATCAAATCATTTTACATTACAGATTGCTTCTGATCGACTGGCAAACCAGATTCCTTTGATTGTTCAATACTATATTGTTCACCAGTATGGAACTGAGCTGCAAAAAAAGATACTGCAGCTCATTCAAGGGAACAAAAATCTGGAAGAGCTTCTTGAGGAGAACAAAGATGTTGCAGAAAAAAGGAATCGCCTGAGGAAGCGATTGGAGCGGCTTAACAAGGCCCAGGAACATTTGAATAAATTTAGTGTGTAGGCTGAAAGTGATGTTTTACTATCAATGCAATGTACATGGGTTTTCTCACTTGTATCATATGTAACATTTGGCTTAACTGTAACTGAAATAATAATAAACTGCAAAAACTAAGAAGACACCATCTGTAGCAAAGGATAACTGTATCTGTAGTGTGTTCAGGACTTCTAGTGTTCACTCCGGAGAGTCGGTCAGGACACTGGTAAATGATGTGGAGAAATCCACACAGCACCTCAGAATGAAAATGACTTTTTTATTTGAAGAAATACACCTGTATTTGAATAGGTATATAAATATATATATGTGGTCTACAATAAAAAAAAATACATAAAACTTATTGGTAAATTACATAAAAGTTACTCAAATTTAGCACTAGCTTATCGGCAGTATGGAATCCAAATCAATAATGTTTATCAGTAAACAGTATCAACAAACTTATAGTAAAGTACATTGATGTAATACCATAAACTATTATTAAATACTATTTCTGCATGTAAATAACACTAAGGCACATTCCCAACATATAAACGCTAAACAGTACACTTTAAACAACTTTGCATCTTAATGTATAACAAACATTCAAGTAAAACGCAAATGAACCCACCTCTGGTCATTAACGCACACTTTTTATTAAGTCAGGATACTACTGACTCTTAGTTATTATACACAAATATCTCTCTATGCAGAAATTGCTATTATAGTACACGTGCATCTCTTTCGCTTTTTGAACATCCCATAAAATGTGTTCAAATGTGAGCTGTATCTCTTAATTATTGCTGTCTCTCTAACACCATCTGAGTGTGATCAACATTAAATTAAAAAAAAACAAAACAAAAGTAACGTTACTATATGGCCTTCGGAATACTTATTTAGACCTGACACAGTATTTTATTATCTCCATATAAATTAAGATAGAGCCCAACTTCTCAAAGGTATTGTTTCAAGACTCCATTAAGCCTAGCACTTACATACATAACATAACCTGCTTAGGAAATATTATTCTTTAATGTGTCATATACATTTTATTTCAACGTACTATTATGTTCTATTGCTCGGATTTTTCTATTTGTTACACATTATTACTTTTTGTTTTCATTATTATGTTGTATTAGATTGGAAGAAAGTATTTTTGTGATGTGCTTGGAGGTTATTTAGGGGTTCAATGCTCGTAAACACTGCCTTGTTTATGGCACCAAAACAATATTATGGTAAAGCTCCATAAATGTGTTAACCTGGAATTGAGGACCCCCATGACAACTGCGCTCAGGACACGCGGGAACACCTGGACATGACAGCAGTACACGCACATTGAGCACGTCAGTTAATATCGCTGGGATCCTGCCATACTCCTGTGTCCCTGTGCATGAAGTATCGGGACCGAGAGACAGCGGGACAATAAGACAGGCAGACAACCCTGGTTTAATCAATAAAAAGGCGTACGTATTGAAAAAAAATGTTCCATACAGAAAAAAATTAAAAATGCACACAAACACTGCAATAATTCATTAAGAAAAACAGTTTTAAAAAAATAACATTCACCACATTGCACGCACCTTAAAAAAACCTTCCAAACTCCAAAAAAAGATCACCTTTTAAACGAGCACCGAAAAATGAGCCCTTGAGTAAAAAGAATGTTTAGCTGGCTGTCTCTCTCCTTAACCTAAAAGTCGGCGGAAAGTTGGCTTGCCCTAACAATTTGGAATAACGGTCTGATCCCCTGTAAGTAAATCACGCTGCAGCCGCCTTAATTCTTCATGAGCCGACCTCCTCAAAGTCTGAACTGAACTAACTAACCCACTGGCTGGCGAAAAACGCCGGTTTTATCGCGACTCAACCGTCACCTGACCCAAGTCTAACACCCCTCCCTCCTCCTGGTCACATACCTAGCACAAACGTTATCTCTGACGATTGCCTGTCGCTACTGCGCATACGTTGAAGACACTCTGCAGCACCCCGCATCACGTCAGTCCCGTATACCCGCGGCCGGCACCAGTCACACTGCAATTACTTATTATACAGCACAGCAATGTCCAAACATGGGGACGAAGGAGGACGTTTTTTTTGGAGTTGTAACCATTTTGATACTGGTCTTTCAGCAAGATTAAAAGCTCTTTTGGGGCTTCAGACGTTTTCCACGCTGTACTCTGAAAACGCAACCAGTATGTCTTGTTCACTTCATACTTTTCTAAAATGGCCTGTTTTAATTAGCTTAATTGACTCATCAACATTCATTACTACAAATCCTGCTCATGCGTTCCCTTTTACCAGGGAAACTAGGCAAAGAGAATTCCCATTGCTAGGCACAAATGTTTGTATTAAATGCCCGAGGTGGCATTACTAAACCTTGGAGACAAGAACTCTGAATCCAATGGAGAGGATTGCTGCTGGTTTCTGTGCTCCTCCTCCTGCAGCTGAACAAAGTGATGGTGGAGGTGTTGCCATCTCTGTTCAGGCACTGCTTCAGTGTCTCCTGTGTTGCCATAAACTGCTTCAGCAACTGCCCCAGGCCTTACAGTTCATCTCCAGCAGCCACCGTACCTATGGCTCCAGCTCCTGCCGATTGTGCTTCTTCTGTCCGTTACCACCTCTGCCTCCTTCCCTGGAGTTTGGGTCTTGCTAACTTCCTTCTTGGGTGGTGCCATGTTACTTCTGGGTCAAACTAGCTATTATTTTTCGGCTCAAAAACAAAACAAAAACAAAAAACACCTTACTGTTCACTGAATGATTTCACCACTGCTACCATTTTTGTCAGACCCCAGTGTCCCTACCTAGGGTTCTAGCAGGAACATAGGGATATATAAAGTATCTGGACTGGGAGTCAGTGGGTCAATATGGTAGGCAAACACATGTAAAAATGTGAAAAGGTGTATTTATTGAAAAAAAAGTTCCATAAAGAAATTATAAAAAATGCACATAAACATTGTTAATAATTAAGAAGAAAACCAACCAAGAAATATTCAAAAACATTTACATTCACCACATAGCAAACACCTTAAAAAATCTTCCAAATAAAACAAATCAATCCCCTTTTTAACAAGCACCGAAAAAATCAACGCTCAAGTAAAAAAAATGCTTAGCCTGCTTTCTGTCTCCCTATCCAAAAAAAAAAAAATTCTGAGGAAAGGCTGGGTTGCCCTTGCAAATCCAGGTAACGGTCTATTCCCCTGTCTGTAAACCACCCTGCAGCTGCCTTAATTCTTCACATACTGACCTTCTCCTGGTCTGAACTGAACTAACTAACCCCTTGGATGGCTTTTATCTCAGATCAACAATCACCTGACCCAAACCTAACACCCCTCTCTCCCCCTGGTCACATGCCTAGCTGAAACAATATCTCTGCCAAATGCACCACATATGAGCATATGTCGCTGACACTGCAGCACCCTCGCATCACGTCAGTCCTGTATGCCTGCGACCAGCATTCATCCTATGCCAGACAGTTACTTGCTATGCAGCACCGCAACAAGTGGGCAAAAGGAACATCAATTATAAATACAAAATGGGAGACACTGTCATAAGGAAGCAACCTCTGAAAAGGATTTAGGGGGTACATGTTTACACAGCATTTTCATTCTCTAAGCAATGTGCAGAAGCGATGAAAAAGGCAAATAAAATGTTAGGTCATATTGTAAAAATTGTTGAATATAAATCAAGGAACATTATGCTCAGATTATACAGTGCACTAGTAAGAACCATCTACAGTAGTGTATGCAGTTTTGACATGAAGCTGTACAGAGGAGAGCAACCAAGTCCATCCCAAAATTTAAGAACAAGTCGTACTGTGACAGACAAACCTTTTTTGTGTCGAGCAGAAGAGACCACGTAGGGACCTAATCCAAGTTTTCAGAATCCTCAAAGGCATTGATAAAAGTAGATCCACCAGAATTTTTTCAACTTAAGGAAGAATGATGTACCTGAGGGACACCAGTGGAAAGTAAGGGGGAGTGCAGTTAGAACTGAAGTTGTGGGTACCTGCAACAAATTACCAAGCCATGTAGTTTAAGCAGAAACCTTGACAACCTTTAAGAAGTATGTGGATGAGATATTGGGACAGCTTAGCTTCTAACTAAAGAATCGGGCTCGATGGACTGAATTGGTCTCCTTTTTTCAGATTTCTCATATTCTTATGTGTCTTGTTTGTGACCATCACTCTAGTGTGATACATACAGTTATTTATTATGTATCTCGAAACTGTTCTCGTTCCAACACACAAAGCAAAGCTTAAGACCAAATATGAAATGCATGCTGTCTCCATTACTACTGAGGAAGTCACATTTATCATCGATCCATTTTCCTGACCCACCTATTCAGGGAAGGGTTGTGGGGAAGCTGGAGCTTCTCCCAGCAAGCATAGGGTGCAATGCAGGTACAATCCCTGGACAGGTCGTCGGTCCTTTGTCTTTAATTAATTCTTATTTTTACTGTGAAGACTACATTATAGAATGAATTAATAGCTATGTTTAAGATACCATACATTCTCTAAAAATTAACATTACTATTATCAGTTAAATTTGATTCATGTCTGGCTTTTGTATTTTGTTCAAGTATTTTTTAAAAATATCTTTATTATTTTTTAAAGAGAGGAAAAGGGAAACAACAGGATAAAAAAGTGCAATGTGCAAAAGAGAATAAAGTCTTCATTCAACTGGTGAGCACTCCCAGATTCAGAGATGGCTGAAACAAAAAAGGTGCTAGCTATTTTTAATAAGTGCAACTCCTTTATCTAAGGATGATATTGTGAATGGAGAAATTAATACAAGTAGCAGAAAGTTCTAAAAGAAATAAGTTATAAAATTAAGTTCCTCTGAGAATTTATTCAACATTGGTCTTACTTTACACAGTGAGACGCCAGGAGAATCTTAACAGCTAAAGAACTGTGAAACCCATTTTTTAAGAGGATGAAAAACAGTATGATGAAAAATCAAGAAGTAAAAACACTATGGAGAACAAAAAATGAAGACATCCAAAACAAGTGTGAGAGATGTGGAAATACAGGTTCATAAAGATCCAGAAGGAGGGCAGGGTCAAAACATATGAAAAAAGGAGCCAGGTACTTTAAGAGATCATAAATTACAAACTGGATCAGGAGCTAAAACCCATTAAACATCATTAAAGGAGCTGTATAAATCCTATTAAATTTAAGTGCCTGTATGTAATTTGTTAGTCTGTTTGCTTAAGTCATCATATTAATAAGATAGTAAAACACCACCTCATTTGCAGTTGTCTATAAGTGCTGTAATCAATTCTTTCTTCATGTTAATCATTTAATTACTGTCTTTGTCCTGAGAAGGAGCACTAAAATCTGGTAATCAAACAACTGCCGATGTGTGAATGCATAAAACTAAACTATTGGGAAGAGGAAAACATGAACACACTCACTTAAGGTAATAGCTGCAGTATGACTTTATCTACCACATATCCAAATAACTGAAGTATGCAAAGTTGTATCAAGACCATCCTGTCAGTTTCACTTCCATATACATGATGGTGTCCCGCAACGATTGGCCAATCTTTTCCATTTACTTTTTCATTTAGTTATTTGGCTAACCCCTTTACCAAAGGCAATTTACAACATTAGAAATACAACTGGATGCACTTCTTTTGTTGTCTCAATTGGAGCACAGGCAGGTAAATTGTCATACAGTGTCAGCAGCATGATTTGAATCCAAAACCTTAGCATTTGAAGTTCTAGGTCCAAAGCCTTAACCCGCTACACCACACTGCCTGCCAATAATATGAGCCTTTGGTTAAACAAATACAAATATTATATAAGAAAAGCACTTAGCTAGTTACATAGTACCTCCGATACACCTGTTAAACACTCAGCACTCAACACTCACACTATAACTGACACATGCTGCCTTACAAAATTTCCAACACAGCTAGTATATACTGTATATAAATGACAGACGTTGGCAATAGTTATACCCAGAATATTTATTTGTTTTTATAATGGGAATACAATTGTGTGTACAAATTAATTAAAATAGGCAAACAATTCATAATATAGAAATCTAAACTGAAGTGATTTTATACAGTATTGAAACCACACCATGACCAGCACATCATTGTACATGAAACTGACAAATTGAAAATGCAAATGAATCCACAATATGGATTATGAAGGAATGAAAACTCTCTTACTTTTCAGTCAGTTTTAACACATTCTGCACCATGGCACCAATGCCATCAAAGATGTGGTGCAACTTTGTCTCACACATAAAAGCTGGAGAGGTGACAATCTTGTTCTTCTTATCCACATGCGCTTCGTAAATATCAGTTAAGGAGAACCACCTTCCATATATTACATATACACTGTATCAACCTTAAGAGACTGAATTTGTTTCCTATTTGGTATAATGCCCTGTTTCAACTTCAACCAACTAATTTCTAAAAGCAAGACTCTCTGCTACTAGGTGGCCAACTAAATACTGACCAAGTAAAATTTAACTTTTAAAAGAATACCACTTGCAGTAGCTTAGTCATTAACTTTTATACTTAAGCATTAGCTACGTCACTAATGCTAAAAGGAAAATATCCTATGAAAAACAAAAAAATAAGAAAAAGTGCAACACAGAAAGCTTACAACAAAATTCAGTTAGAAAATTAGAACACTAATGTGCTAAAGTGCATATGCTCCCAAATGTTTCTGAATCATAAAAAGCAATTTTCAAAGAAAGAGAGGAGCTGGAAAATTGCATCCAACACCAGTCTAATGGTTACTTCTTAAAACAAACACACAGTATATCGGACATTATATACTTTTTTCGGCCTTACAAAAGAAACAAAAATTTAGGCCAGAGATTTGACGAAGATGAAAGACAATCAATCAATTAATTGGCATATGGAACCATCAAAGCTGGAAAATGCAAAATAAAAATAATTAACATATTTGCCTACATGGGGTGCAAGGTTAATAGTAGTAACAGTTGGAAACAAGACAATGAAACGCATGATCATTATTCCCATTGAGTACATCTGGCACATGCTGTTGTGATCAATTCAATCTTTGCAAAACAAGATCAAAATGGTTATTTTTTGAGAACGAGGCAAAAATTTATTTGAGAGGATGCAAGAGTGTGTAGTCAAGAAAAATGTGGATCATTTACCTAAGGCAGAGACTGCTACAGAATAAAAAGTGCAAATGGTAATGGACACTTCAGGGAATATCAGCTTGCAAAAAAAAAAAAAGGGTTGCTGTGATTGGACCAGTCAACATGGGAATATCAGCCTCTGCCACAGTGATGGCACCTGAAGGTCGAGTCTGCTGGCAGATTATGCTGTCTGTTCTTTCTTTTAAGAGTGCTTCTTAGCAGCTTGCAAGTGTACGTTACTTAGCCCCATTTACATTCAATCTGTTCTTCACAACTTCCATTTGGACTTGTCCTTTGCAACAACTTCTCATGGTGTAAGGTCAATGTCCAGCGGTTTTAAATTGTGTTTGTAGGCATCCTTAAAAAAAAAAAAAAGTACATTATCTTGCCTATGGTCAGTTCTTTATACAGAATGTCTTTAGTAACCCTTTCATTTTCCATTTTGTGGGGACATGTACTATCTGTCAAAGGACAGTATACATGGACTGCATCTTGGCTTACCCAAGAGCCTTAGTGTTGATTATCCAAACCTTCCATGCAATTCCAAAAATCCATCACAAACTACACATATGGAAGAAGTACAATTTCTTTTTCTAGTTTGCACACAGATTCCACATCTTACTTCACACAGTATAGTGCTGAGAATGCTGACATTGTATACAGCCACTGTGGTGTTCAGCATGTCTTTCCAGTCTTTATTGGTTCGCCTAGTCAGGATGGTAAACTCCTTAAAAATGTCCTTGCTAATCTCAGGATCCAAGGACAGACTGTTGGTGATAGTTGAGTCAAGATGGAGAAATTGATGTACCATCTTCAATGTATAGTCATTGACAATAATGGTGGGGGCATCTTTTTCTTAGGCCGTCATGTTGGTTTTCTTGAGCTGATAGTCAAAACTGACATCCTGGAAGGCTTTTGCACAACAGTCCAAATGATAATGTAGTTGTTCCTCAGTGTGTAATGTCACTGCTGCATCATCAGCAAACAGCAAGTCTCTGATGACTAAGTCCTAGATCTTCCTATTTTCCTTTATGTGCAAATAAATTGAACAAACTCACATTAGACCTGGTGTGTGAGTAGTTCCTATCCATCTCTAATTCCAATGTATGCTTCAACAACACTGTGAAGATAAGGTGTGGGCCAAAACACATCCAATTACTTCTAATGATGAGATGCTATACTGTACCTTGCCCTTTATGTCATAATGGAAAGACTGTGAGGGCAGCCAATCTTTGCCAGGATTCTAAATAATCAAGTTTACTCACAAGATCTAATGAGCTTGGTCCAATACAGTATATAAAGGTAATATGGAGTAGCTGCTGTTGCTCAAAACACTTTTCTTACAGCTGCCTCATAGAAAAGATCTACTATGCACCTGCCTGCTTAAAAACCAAACTGTCACCAGGTTTCTGCATCCTACTGATGACCACTCAAGCAAAAACCTTTTCCAATGCATCTTTCACAACCTGTGGTACAGCTCCTTCTTCCCAACACAAGCAGAGGAGGTCATGCAGATGGATAATCAGGACACTCTTTCCAGCCTCTATGACTTCAAGTGTATCATGTCCAGAAGCCTCCGCTAAGGACATGCTCCCTCTGACTTTGCACAGCACAGTGCCAGGATGTTCTCTGTACCTTAGTTCTAGCTGCTCTAAGACACTGAGAATTTCATTAATTTCTTAACTGTTCATGATCTAGAACTACCCGTCCTATGTTCTTCAGTCATTTGGATTAACACAGATGAACTGACATTGAACCAAAGTTCTTATGTCTCATTTTACCAAAATCCATAAATGCCACGTCATAGATATTCATCCCTCTGGTGGTCCCACTTCCACTAAAAAGGATATGTGAACTTCTTTGACGCAGTGCTTCGCACCTAGAGACTTAATGGCCTGCGCTGTACCAGAATATGGCCACTTCCCTCCTTCGTCATCTTCATGACCAATGGTCACCTCCACTCCTGGAAGTACTTTTGCAGCTAATACAGGAGATATACAGCATAGCCTAAGAGAAATAAGATTGTGAAAAAAATCACCTTATACAAAAAAGTAAACAGTTACATTTTATGATAGAGCTTCCTACTAGCTAATAAGGCATGTAGTTTTACCTGCACATTGTAGAACTACTTTGTGCATATAACTAAAACAGTATTGGGCAAAAATGTTAAGAGTGACTGTGTAAGTTTCATAAAGCCAAAGAAACTCTTACCTAGAGACATGACAAATACACAGTACCAAGCAAGCTTTACCATTTTGCTGCTGTATGAATGAATGGAATAGCACAGTGTGTAACATCAGTCATCTTTGTTTTCCTTGACAAAAGATCTAAAAATCTGTCAGATGTTTGACCTATGTTACAGAAATATGAAAGTACACTAATATCTAAAATAAATGTATATGGCTAGGTGCTGCCCCTGATTGTTCAAAAACAGCTACATGTGACATACCAGATTCAAATATAACAAAGTGGCAAGGTGGAGGCCATGATAAGGGTAAAAGATGACAGGGAATATGCATGCCCTTATTCCCCAAGTATAAGCCAAAAATGTTGTATGATTTGAAACAGATGGTTTATCTGGTAGAAGAGCCAGGTTATGGATGTTTGTTTATATTACTGAAACATTTTCATAATTTCATTATGTTGATAACATAAGATGGCACACTGCTGTCAAACACATAATAGATGGGAATTAATAATGTGAAGGATGCCATTGCCATTATAACTGTAATGGTTTTACCCAGATATCTGAATTAGTAGATAGCATTGCTGTCTACTACATTCTGCATCCTATTCTCCCTGTGCCTCGCAGAACTATATTTAGATACTCCAGTTTTCCTCCCATATCCTCGCAGATATGAATATGTTAAGCTACTTTGTGACTGTAAATTGGTCTTTCAATAGAGCCAAATTCATGGTTGGAACTTGATGTTGCTGGTCATCTCACAGTCATAAACAAAATTAAACAGTTAATTCTATAAAATGAATTATTAAAAGGTTTACTTTCAAAATATATATTTTTACATTTTCTGGCAAACAAAAAAATTATTAATTACCCTATGGGTTTTCCAGCTTTGTGAAAATCTTTCAAAACTCGTTGTACTTCTGAGTGGACTTTGCAATCCTTTCCATCAACTGCAAATGTGGACCTATAATTTAGAGAAAGAGATAAACAGAGAAAAAAGAGACTTGAATCTTAATTCAGAAAATACAGACAGGGTTGGGATTTTAGTGGTCAGTGCAAATGGGTGCACTGGCAGCCTTCAGGAAGTCTATTTATTCTACATCCCACAAATGCCACTTGCTAACCCCTGAACCCCTGATGTGCATTAAAGCTAACAGACAAAGTGACAACACAAAAGTCCCCCTATGTGACTCTGAAGTTAACTGAAGATATTGACCTTACAGGCCAGGAGTGAAAGCTCTCTTTCAGGGAAAAATGGTGGCCAAATTCTGAAATCTAGATAGAAAGATAGAAGACAAAACTACTTTCCAAGGTGAAAAAATGATCCAGAGCAGGGTTCACATCATAGACATTTACTCTTATGTTAAATAAAACTTTTTTGTTCACACCACAATTACCATTTTTGGGATGCTTATAGTTATAAAAAAGAAAAAAAAATGTAAAAAGTTGTTTCTAAGTCAATGTAAGGTTCAGTGAGCTGAAGAAGCCTGCACAATACATTTATTTTCAAAATGCTATGACAAAAAACATCTCAACAGGCAACTTAGACCATTTGCCAAATTTGCATCTTTTACTATCATGACATGCACTTCTCAAACAAGTTAGTCCAATGGATTTGGAAATAACAACTGGAACAACAATACAAAATATGTTTATTGCCAGTTCTGCAAAGTAAAAACTACAATAAAACAAATTTACTATCCCAGCTTCTCTTGATACTTGCCCTAGCTTGTTGTTTTGCCTTATCTTAAATAATATCTAAAGTAAAAATAAAAATTATTGAAATTCACACTTGACAAAACTGGTTTAATACACCAAAGTATGTGAATACCCTGTTTACATTCCAGGTGGTATAAAGTGCCATGGCTATTCAGGACCTAATAAGTCTACAAGAGGCAGGACTTAATATTATGTTTATATGATTTAGCATCTGTGATATCTGCAACTCCAGAATGGGCAACACAGTACTGTGACACAAGTGTGACATAAATATTAACTTGGTCAGAAAGCTAGCACTGTTGCTGCATTGGCCAGTTAACTTCAATTCTAACTAGATGATGTTAGTAGAATTGATCTGCTAGGATCTGTGTATTTCTCTTACTTGATCCCTACAGTCTGATATATCAGGCTTAAATTAAAACAAAGTAACATTGACCTTGGCAAAGTGTTTTGCAAGAAAGTGTAACTTCTCTTGTTGTAGCATTGACTGTGACTATTATTTGTACGTTTTCATATTAAAAGGTGTTGTCTATTGCTAATTGCAGGCATCTAGAAGGCACCACTATTCATTTCTGATAATTATGTGACTTGCCGTTGTAGCATATACTTTACTGTACATACCAAAAGATCTTCAAAAAGTTAACTTATATATGCTTTTTAATGGCTATAGACCCACAAACATATAATCTTGCAGCCTATTTACTGAAGAATAAAATAAATCATAAGATAAGAGTCATTGTGGGTGCAGGTATCTACAAAACAAACTTTTCATTTATTTCAGTGTTCAGCTGCATTAAGAAAGTGACTTCTACCTAATGAGTAAGACTGCTTATGGAGCTTCCACCCCTGCAAAATTGCATTTGAATTCCAGTTATAGTTCTCAGTCATGAAATAACAATTATGTGGTTATCAATATATGTAATAATATTTGCTAGAAGAGGTAGTAACAAACATTTTTATCAGCTGAAATGAATTATTTTGCTTCCCAGCCATAATACATATTGTATAAAATACTGTATAATACATGTGTTGTACTTATTCTTTACTGAAACTGGCACAAAGTATGAAGTATTTAAAAATATACTGACAAGATATTGTATTTTGAATAATACAAAAACAAAACTGTATACTTGTAAAATACATCAGTACTCTACAGAACTAATATGAAAAAAACAAATATAAAAGAACAATTGACTTTGTTCAGTTAAAGAGCTCAAATCCTCCTCCTTCTAGAAAAATAAACATAAATCAATATAAATTAAATTTTCTACTGCTGTGTCAAATCATATTTCATACCAATTTTATAAAACTATATTTGGTCAAATAACTTTCCTATTTTAATTTCTTTTAAGTTCTCAACTTTGTAATAATATAAACTTAGGACTAGTCATCAATTGTGCCATGCAACACAACAATCTGTCTATCATGTCAGTACTTGTCTCAAAGCTTGGAAGAAAAAATCCAGAATCCGGCATCAATCCATAGTTACGGCACACTCATGCATACGTCCACATACACTTATGTAAATTAGAGCAAGAGAAAGTTGTCATTTAACCTAATCTGCATGTCTTTAAAATATGGGAATACTATTCACGCTGACACAGAGAGGGTGCACTAATTCTACCTAAGAAGCAGCAGGACCATGATTTGAACTAGGACTAACAATCTATGAGGCAAGAGTGCTAACTATGGTGCTAACTCCATGGCCCCTATGCATCTCAATTAATCTAATTAACTTTACAAAGCATGTTGTATATTAGTCATACAATGATTGGACTATAACTTAAATCAACACTGTATATTAAATATGAAACACTTTTGAAAATAACTGACAGCATAATCCAAAACCACTTACGTCAGTGTTAAAAATTAGAGGAAAAGCGACCACTTATTTGTTCTTGTACCTACATGAAGCATTCAAAGATACCTACAAGTTTTTAGCTGCACCAAAGCCTCCTGGAAAGATTACAGCATCATGGTCTTGCACCTTTAGTTCCACCATATCAGTGATATTCCCTCGGGCAATACGTGCCGATTCAGACAAAACATTTCTACAGGATATAAAAACAAAAAGGGAGTAAAGGTTAAGTAATGACTTCTTCATTTCATTGAGAACACTTTTAAAAATACAGGTGGGGCTTGGGTAACAGAAGTCTTGACTTGGCAATTCTGCAGATAAAAACCAGCATGTAAAAAGCAAACTAGTTTTGATGCAAACGAATATGTAGTAGTCAATACTTAAATGTCACCATTTTCAATCATTTTGTGCATTTATTTGCACGTGTCACCAAATGCAAATGGTGGCATGTAGCCACAAGATAAGTTCCACCAAAGGTAAGCAACTGGATTGGCAGCTGGCTGTTTAGCGGAATGGTAGAACCTTCTTCTTATAATTTCCAGCGTGCTAAGGAAGCATCTCAGCCGTGCCATCTCAGGAAATACAATCAATGGAAGGGGGAAGAGGCATCCTGAGTGATTCTTCGGCAGAGACACCACATGTCTCACAATCATTAGTTACTGGTGGATTTTTGTCTCACCATTATACCCTTTCCAATTCTGTGAGATACTGTATCATTATCAAAAATTATAGAATGTTTAAGCATACGGTTGACTTATTGACTCATGTGAATTGAAGTATAGCAGTATTGTTTTATTGTTATTTCATTAATAAGTTTGAAACAAGCTTCTGTAAAATAAGTAATGAAGCGCTATGCATTTTGCATATTTCTGTTCTTCAGTACAATTTGCAATGCATATGTAACATCAGATTCCTTAGATTCTCATTCGTAATCCAATAATTTGCCTACATGTAAAAGAAACTTCCTTACAGAAAGTGTGGATGCTTAATAAATACCAGTGTAATTTTGCATTACTCTCACCTTGACTCCTTTTCTGTAGGCTGACCCTTGCAATGGTCAATAACATGCATTTGGTTTTCATTGGGAGCATACATCTTTACATCTGCATCTCCTCTGCTCAGATGAACCAGAATGCTGAAAGACAAAAATAAAGAATACTTTTGAGAAGCAAAGCAAATCCTGGTAATTAATTAAAACACATTTTTGATCATTGTGAATGCAGCAGACCTTTAAATGTGGCCTTCAATTGCAAAGCAAATCATTTTTTGGTTAAAATAGAAATACAAACCCCAGCAGAAAATTAAAAATATCACAAAATCTCAAAAATGCCTTGGCAGATTTTATTGAAATTTGGTGACATTACAAGATAAAAAACACTTTATTTTTTAGCCCTTTCTCTATATAAATTGTTAAAATTACTTTTATTTATATATGAAATTCAAAGATAAATTACTCACGCTGAGGCCTCATGGATTTCTGTCCCATCATATACACCACAGCCTGATAAAACCTGGAGAAAATTAAACACATCTATTACCATTGCTGGTTCTGTACAAAAAGCAGTGGCCCTAAAATTGCAGGTGCTGAGTAATTCTTATACTAGTAAAGTAAACCCTTCTGTTCAGATGACAAGAACTGATCTTCAGTCTGGCATCCAAATGAACACAGCATGTTATTAATGTTATCTGCAGTAGATTGGCACTGTGTCCATAGCTTGTGCCTGATCCTGAGTGCTATGCTAGAATAAACCGATTCTGTAAAACTGATGGATGGATGGATAAAAAATTAATTCTACATTATTTACAAATAAACAGGTTCTTGTTGGTATGATATCAAACAGAATATTTTAAAGTTTCATAAGTAACAACAAATTAAGACATAATAAATATGTACATCCAAAGCAGTCTGGCTTCAAAAGAAACAATTCAAGAAGCAGCTCCACTGTCTATGGTTGACCAGCTAAGGTTAGCTAGAGCTACCAGCAGCTCTTTAGTCCTGATGCTTCCAGTCCTTCCCTTTACCTTTAACACCATCAACCATGAGACCCTTTCTGCCACCCCCTCTGAACTTGGCATCACCAGGACTGCTCTCAGATGGTTTTAGTTTTACATCTTAGGCAGATCCCACCTTGTGTCCTGGTTAGAAGAGATGTCAATTGTGTAACAAACATACACAGGAGTGCCCCAAGGACTAGTGCTGGGTCCTGTACTTTTCTCTCTCCACACCACCTCACTGGGCCCCATCATCCCATGATTTCTCATGTCAGTGCTATGCCGACGATACACAGCTGTACCTGTTGTCCCTTCCTAAGGAGAACAAAATATCAGCTACTCTCTGTATGTATTACTGATATTTCAACATGGATGAAGGACAACCATCAACAACTCAACTCAACTGGTAAAGATGTAGCTTCATGATATCCCAGCCAGACAATCTGATCTCTGTACAGCTTGGCTCATTGTCACTAATATATGCCACGTTAGTGAGCAACATTGAGGTGGTTACTGATTAGAAGCTATTTTTCTCTGACTACACAATACTGTCTATAGTTCATGCAGAATCACTATGTGTAACATCCACAAAATCAGATCTTATCTGACTGAGTATACAGCACAACTTTTTGTCCAAGCTTTCTTCTTGTCATGTATGGATTACTGTATTTCACTAGGACTATCAAACCATTGCAGCTGGTCCAAAACGTAGCAGCTTGTCTTGTATTCATCCAGCCAAGTTGGGACCAAGTCTCTCTTAATTCAGGTCACTACACTAGCTCCCTGTGACAACACACATTAAGTTCAAATTTTGATGCTTTCTTACAAAAAAGTCAATGAGTTATATCACCTGAGTATAAAAAGACACTGGTGAGGTGCTATGCTCCTTCCCGCCCAGTCAGGTCTGTCAGTGAACAGCGTATGGTGATCACAGATCACTTCTGCGTTCTGTTCTGTGAAAATCTGTCAAATTGTTACTGAATGTTTTTGGAGTGTGAATGTCTGCCATATTGCTAATTTTTTTGTTATGCTAGCTTTATTGCTCTTCACGTATGACAATGAACACTGTTCAAAACAGTTCCTTCACTTCTGTTACCCAATTATGTTGACCTCATTTGTAAGTCACTTTGGAGAAAAGCATCTTCTAAGCAAATAAATGTACAGTTTACCCTTGTTACTCTTGTAACTGTAGCAAAACCAATCTGTCTGACAGAAAGGAATGCACTAGTGTGGAAAATATGATCGTAACTTTCTTTTATTTATATAAAAATCCTTTAACATCAAATACCATTAGCACAATTAAAAAAAAAAATTGTAATGACTTATAATTGATTTCACCACATTTACTGTTTAAAGCTGTAAGAATCAGACAATTGAGTGCAATTGTATTGATAAACATAGAGTGATTCTGAGTACTTAGGAATATCACCTATAATGGGAAGGGTTAAACAGATTGTGAAGGGCTGCAAGTTTTCATACCAATGACTTTTTTAATTACTACCAAATCACTGCTGCTAACAGAACATACATCTTTTGGCTTTACTACAATTAACTTGCTTTTTTCATTGTTTTCTTCTTTCCTTAACCATTTGCCAAACAATAATGAGATGTAAAGTGAACCAACAGATAACCAAAGGTCTCAAATTCTGACCCTGGACAGTCATTACTTTAGCTCTAATTTCTTTATTAATTACAAGCCAATTATTGCAATTAAGTATGTTATTTAACTATACGGCTTCTAAGTGCTCTCATTCTGTCACACCAGACATTTGCAAAACTGAAGATTGACTTTCTTTTTGCTAGAGAAGATCAGTATTTCTTAGACCTCCACTTTTCCATTCATAAAAAAAGCATTTTTTCTGAATCCTAAGAAACAAGTTAAGCAAAATGACCAATTTGCATCAGTACTGGTTACTAATTAGGAAACTGCCTTTAACAAAACCCTGCATCCACTGCATACGTCAAGGATCTGAGTTTGACACTCGTGGCCTATAACTTAATAAAAAGAACACTGTTAAAAATGAGGAGTGCATTAACGGATGATGAGGGGCAGGGAAGTCATTTAATCATTAGTATTGCTTCCTCACATCATCTATTTTGAGTTGAATTTTCTTCTCATGTCTGAATAGGTTTACTCAGATGGCTTCCTCCCAGTGCCAAGTGTCATGCTTCAGTTTGACTGGTAACCCCCAAATGGACTCCATCTATCCATCCATTTTCTTAACTCGCTTATACTGCATATGGCAGGGTCGCAAAGAAGCTGACTGTTATCCAAGTAAGCAAGGCCACAAGGCAGGAACAATCCATGGACAGGACACAAGTCCATCTCAGGGTGAACACACACACATATTAGGGCCAATTTAACATCAATCAATCAATCTAACTTGTATGTCAGGGGTGTCACATGCAGACCCTGGACAACTGCACTTGGCTGCAGGTTTTTGATTGTTCCATCCTCTTTAGTAACCAGTTACTGTTGCTAATTTAATGCACCATTTTTTCTTTTAATATAAGTGAATTGTTTGTTTGTTTTCTCTAATTGGCAGCCAAGCAAAACAGAAAAAAGAGGCGCAAAGCAAGCCAACAGGGATCAGTCGCAGTGTACCTAAAATAGTACCATACCAGCTTCAAATCAAATTCAGACTACATAGTACAGTACTAAATGGAGATGATCTTCAAGTCTAAGTGCCATTGCAATGAACAGTGGAACAAAATCAATACCAAGTTAAACTAATCCACACTTAGTTGTATATTGGTTTTGTGTTTCTCCTTGGGTTGCTCCACTAGCTGTCCAATTTTCCATTAATGGCAACATGCTGGCAAGTGACATCTAGCCCCCTCTCACTTAATAATGGGCCGCTACAAATTCCTCTCAATTTAAATGGATACAGCACAGGCAACAATATCTCATCATGTGAACTTATATAATACACTACCGTGACTGTCAGTTTGTCTGTCCAGGATTTTAAATCACCTGTAGCTCGCAAACCTATTGAACTAGTGACGTGAAATTTGGTACACATATACTACGTGATGTCTACTATCCACTTTCGGGGTTATCATTGGCCTCCAAGGCTTTTCCTCTTTTTATTTTATTGTAGAATCAACTCTCAGCAGCAGCCAGCAGGACGGCCGTGCAGTGCATGTGTATAGGCGCCATTCTCTTCCCTACCACCTTCGCCGTTACTTCCCCTACCTCTTCATATCATAAATCATTCTTGAGGCAGTTTGAAGACTTAATTTTTTACTTAAACTGGCACTTAAGGAAAACATACTAAGTAATTGCAACACAAACACTGACTTAATCAGTTTTAACACAAAAAGATGATGATGAAAAAAGTGGAGCAGCGGGCTGCTAGGGTGGAGAAAAGAAGAGCTGCTCTGGAAGCAGCATGCACATGAACCTCTGAGCAAATGTGCTAAACGTATAGAGAAAGAAAGGATGAAAACTAGGAATGCTCAAGTCAAGTGTATTTACTGCACATTATCGTGCAGTGCGCCGTTACTGCTTAAAAAATAATAGCAATTGTTAAGCTACATTATATCAAAATGAGTAAATGTCAATCGCTTCAAGTGGAAGAAAATGCCCTGCAATCCATTCCTAAGCAGAAAATAAAGACAACAAAAGGTAAACATTAGTAGTATTAGATCTGCGTATCTCAGTCTTGGAAGGCAATTACTTCTTCACTCCAACCAATCTCCTGTTCAGCTATTAACAAAATCTGTTGTTTAATTCAATGACTCTTCAGTGCTCTCATTCTGTCACACCAAGCATTTCCAGAACTATTTTCTCTTTTGTGAGATATCATACCATACAATTTTATAAGCCAGGAGGAGCCTATCCCAGCAGGCATAGGGTCCAAAGTAGGAACAACCCCTGGACAGGGCACCAGTCTATTTCAGCAGAACACACTCACACATATTGCACACCCATTAGGGCCAATTTAGGTGAAGATATACAGTCTCATGAAAAAGTTTGGCAGCCCTCTCAGCCTGCATAATACTTTACTTTCAACAAAAAAGATAACAGTGGTATGTCTTTCATTTCCTAGGAACATCTGAGTACTGAGGTGTTTTCTGAACAAAGGTTTTTAGTGAAGCAGTATTTAGTTGTATGAAATTAAATCAAATGTGAAAAACTGGCTGTGCAAAAATTTGGTTCCCCTTGTAATTTTGCTGATTTGAATGCATGTAACTGCTCAATACTGATTACTTGCAACACCAAATTGGTTGGATTAGCTTGTTAAGCCTTGAACTTCACAGACAGGTGTGTCCAGTCATGAGAAAAGGTATTTAAGGTGGTCAGTTGCAAGTTGTGCTTCCCTTTGACTCTCCTCTGAAGAGTGACAGCATGGGATCCTCAAAGCAACTCTCAAAAGATCTGAAAACAAAGATTGTTCAGTATCATGGTTTAGGGGAAGGCTACAAAAAGCTATCTGAGAGGTTTAAACTGTCAGTTTCAACTGTAAGGAATGTAATCAGGAAATGGAAGGCCACAGGTACAGTTGCTGCAGATGGTGTATCTGCACATCGTTCTACAATTCAGCACAATTTGCACAAAGAATCTCTGTATGGCAGGGTGATGAGAAAGCCCTTTCTGCACTCACGCCACAAACAGAGTCGTTTGTTGTATGCAAATGCTCATTTAGACAAGTCAGATTCATTTTGGAACAAAGTGCTTTGGACTGATGAGACAAAAATTGAGTTATTTGGTCATAACAAAAAGCGCTTTGCATGGCGGAAGAACACTGCATTCCAAGAAAAACACCTGCTCCCTACTGTCAAATTTGGTGGAAGTTCCACCATGCTGTGGGGCTGTGTGGCTAGTTCAGGGACTGGGGCCCTTGTTAATGTCGAGGGTCAGATGAATTAAACCCAGTATCAACAAATTCTTCAGGATAATGTTCAAGCATCAGTAACAAAGTTGAAGTTACGCAGGGGTTAGATATTCCAACAAGACAATGACCCAAAACACAGTTCGAAATCTACAAAGGCATTCATGCAGAGGGAGAAGTACAATGTTCTGGAATGGCTGTCACAGTCCCCTGACTTGAATATCATTGAAAATCTATGGGACGATTTGAAGCAGGCTGTCCGTGCTCGGCAGTCATCAAATTTAACTGAACTCGAGAGATTTTGTATGGAAGAATGGTCAGAAATACCTCCATCCAGAATCCAGACACTCATCAAAGGCTTTAGGAGGTGTCTAGAGGCTGTTATATTTGCAAAAGGAGGCTCAATTGAGTATTGATGTAATATCTCTGTTGGGGTGCCCAAATTTATGCATCTGTCTAATTTTGTTATGATGCATACTGCATATTTTCTGTTAATCCAATAAACTGAATGTCACTGCTGAAACACTACTATTTCCATAAGGCATGCCCCTTAAATATATTAAAAGGAAGTTGGTACTTTGAAAGCTCAGCCAATGATAAACAAAAATCCAAGAATTACGAGGGGTCCCAAACTTTTTCAGTTCTTCACTTTCTTCTTTTCAAGTATTTTCTTATGAAAGATATTGTATGAAAGGCACAGATGAAAATGGGATCCAGTTTAGTCTGGTCATTTGTTAGCTTGCTTTGCATCTTATCATTTGGCTGTTAAAGAAGAATTAAACATCCATCCATCCATTTTCTAACCCACTAAATCCAAACACAGGGTCACGGGGGTCTGCTGGAGCCAATCCCAGCCAGCACAGGGCACAAGGCAGGAAACAATCCTGGGCAGGGTGCCAACCCACTGCAGGACACACACAAACACACCCACACACCAAGCACACACTAGGGCCAATTTAGAATCGCCAATCCACCTAACCTGCATGTCTTTGGACTGTGGGAGAAAACCCACGCAGACACGGGGAGAACATGCAAACTCCACGTAGGGAGGACCCGGGAAGCGAACCCGGGTCTCCTAACTGCGAGGCAGCAGCGCTACCACTGCACCACCGTGCCGCCCCAGAAGAATTAAACAATTAAAATAAAATTAAAATCAAGGAAACATACAATGTTCCATTAGTATTAGTAATTGGTTACTAAATAAATAAGTGGCTGGAACAAAAAACTACAGCTACTGTGTTCCTCTGGGAGATTAACACCCCTACTTTATGTCTTTGAACTGTGTGAGGAAACTGTAGCATCCGGGGGAAACTCATATGGACATGAGAAGAACATGCAGACTCGATTCAGGAAGCACCGCGTGAAGCCTGGTCTCCTTATTTTGAGGCAGCAGCTCTACCACTGTGCAGCCTCCATGTAGACTCTTGACAGCGATGTACCCACATCATGGGCTGAGCTAATAGATAATGACATTCAGAAAATTAATGAACATGTAACGGAGAGGTGTTCCACAAAGGTCAATGCACAAAAGCAAACAAACAAAATATGATTGAGTCTACCTATACTGTGTTCGTAAGAATTACTTATGAACACTGAGATCACTTCGGGTTTTTTTTTTGTACAGTGTTCCCTGACCAATATAAGAAATCCCCGCATATGATATACCATTGAACTCATCTTGATGTCTACACCCTTAAAAATAATGGTTCTACAATGTCATGTTACTGCTTGTGGGGTTTCCCGCAGAACCTTTCCGTGACAAGAAACCACTTCATTCTGGAAAGGGATCTTTGGGCTTTGAAAAGGTTCCAAATCTGTGGACAATACAAAAATATTTAATTTCTATTAGGCAACCTAGACAGATACAACAAAACCTGAGCTCATCCTGCGTTATTGCATGCAACTAGACTTCTTTTACAATCAGGATTCCATTGGCATTTCACAAATCTGTTTTCATCTGTTCAAGGTTATTTAAGTAGCCTGTTACAGATACGAAAAGATAATGGTGAATCCTTCACATGGATGGTACTTTTAGGAACCAAAAACTGTTCCTCTATGGCATTTCTCTGAAGAACCACTCTAGTACCTTTATTTTTTAAGAGTGTAATTATTACAGACATCAAGATTTTTTGAAGTCTATCCTTATTTTTGGCCTGCTAAATCTGAACACCGCTCATTTCTAAGCAATTTTTGGACCATATTTTGTGCAAAAAAATTACACCATTTTGATTAAGAGTAAACTAATAGATGTCTTCAGCAACAATGATCAGAAGGATTTGAACTTGTACATGCTACATCAACTGACCCCTGGGGTTCAACCCCTAATGGGATATGAGAGGTCAAAGTTACTCCTTTTCATAAAAGAAAAAAATGAGGATTGGTAATTTGGGCATGTGGAGTGCTGTTAAATAATATTTGTGCTAGGCAACCTTGAAAAAGCATTTTTGGTATTTTATTCTTTACCAGTGGTCCTAGCCGTGTAACAGCCACTCCCAGAAGGTTAAAAAAGACAACTTTCAAACATAAATACATAGGGTATTGTTTTAGACTATTTCAAGGTCAGTGATTAAGAACATGTTGTTGTTCTTGATCCTTTATTAGGGATCTAGCCCTCTCTGAACTTCAATAAGAGGGTGAAAAAGATGACCATTTTCTGTTAAAATCGAGAATATTCAGACTTTAAACATCATAAAGTAGATCATATGAACACCCCGAATTAGACAGGCTTGTGCTAATTCAAACTGCATGAACGTCTACTGTTTCACATGCAGATAATAAATTCAATCTTAATGTGAATGTTGAGATTTTGTAATCGCGGGTTGGATCGTCTCAAGTGAATAAGGTAGATAAATGGTGGAGGGATTTTTAACTTTGAATGATAACTTACTCTTCTGTCATGTTTAGCTCGGAATCAATAAGCGTATCTACATACAATGAACGCCATGGTATTCAACTCGCACACACACGATAGCACCAAAAAAAAATCTCTGTGTGAAAGCATTTCTTAAACTCGGTACTGAAAAACTCTGTGCGAGTGTGGCGTGTTCACTTGTGTCCTTGGACCGACTTTCACTCTGTCCACTGTTGACGTTTTGCTGGACGGTTTGTGTCCCACACTCCTGGAGTAAACCTCGGCCTCCACGACTGGAGGTTAATTAATTGTTTATAACTGTTTTGAGAAACTACGTGCTAATTCATTACTCCTAAAAGGTAAATTATCTCATTCAAAATGAAGTGTATGGTGAGTGTACACAGTGAGTCTACACAGAAGGCAGCATAGCTGCTCTATTTTGGACCAGCCGCGTAATCGGCTCACTGCAGGTGCTCGCCCTCCAGTCCCGCATGACGCTCCTAACTGTATATTTCTTAAAAGCAGCCGAGATGCTCAGACGCACATACTTACTACAGCAACCTTTGCACCTTTCACGTTAGCTGACGTATGCAGAAAACTCGCACTTGCAAGCTGTGGCCTGAGATTGCAAACTAAAGACTTCGTCAATACAAATCTCAAACCCAGCATTGTGACAGAAGACTAATGATGAAACTCAAATTTACGGCGAAGCTGCTCCTGTACAAATGTTAGAGCAAGTGCACAGTGTAGGCGGTGCCTCTTGACACTCATTTCTTTTATTCTAGCCAATCACCTTTACCAGCCTTCAACCATTTCCTATGGAATGCCGTTTGGTTCAAACACGCTGAAGACGTGTAAGAAAATATTTTGTCATACGCGTTGCGCGTAAAGTGAAGTTTTTTTTAACGTAAATGGGAATGTTACAGAAGGTAAAAGTTGACGATAACATTTAGTAATGGTTTTATGTGTTATATGTCAATAAAAATTGCATCAATTAATATGACAGAGTACTTTTAGTAGTAGTAGCAGTAACAGCAGCAGTATTTTCAAATGTACACAGTATCGTGAAATTGCTACTTGCACGTCCGACCAACATGCAACTAATTGCTTCTCTCCTGCGCCACTGAAAACAAACATGTATTAAAAGAGAGATATTAAAATAGAGAAGTCATATCACTCCGTCAAGAACTAAGATGAAGCTCATAGACAGGGCCTGACCATGATGAACTTTTTATACTGTAAAAACTGCAACTGAGTGAATATAAATCAAGGGACATTATGTTCAGACGGTTCCTGGCCCTACATAACAAGCAAAAATATGCATATCAGATATTTTTTGTAATAAAAAGCAAATAACATACACATAAAGATAGCTCTAGATTTTGCAACTGTTTTGATTAAATATAGATTTGAAGTTTTCGTTTTGCATTTGATAATCCATCCATCCTCTTCCGCTTATCCGAGGTCGGGTCGCGGGGGCAGCAGCTTGAGCAGAGATGCCCAGACTTCCCTCTCCCTGGCCACTTCTTCTAGCTCTTCGGGGGGAATCCCAAGGCGTTCCCAGGCCAGCCGGGAGACATAGTCCCTCCAGCGTGTCCTGGGTCTTCCCCGGGGCCTCCTCCCGGTTGGACGTGTCCGGAACACCTCACCAGGGAGGCGTCCAGGAGGCATCCTGATCAGATGCCCGAGCCACCTCATCTGACTCCACTCGATGCGGAGGAGCAGCGGCTCTACTCTGAGCCCCTCCCGGATGACTGAGCTTCTCACCCTATCTTTAAGGGAGAGCCCAGACACCCTGCGGAGAAAACTCATTTCAGCCGCTTGTATTTGCGATCTCGTTCTTTCGGTCACTACCCATAGCTCATGACCATAGGTGAGGGTAGGAACATAGATCGACTGGTAAATTGAGAGCTTTGCCTTATGGCTCAGCTCCTTTTTCACCACGACAGACGGATGCCGAACCGATCCGCCTGTCGATCTCACGCTCCATTCTTCCCTCACTCGTGAACAAGACCCCGAGATACTTGAACTCCTCCACTTGGGGCAGGATCTCGCTCCCAACCCTGAGAAGGCACTCCATCCTTTTCTGGCTGAGGACCATGGTCTCGGATTTGGAGGTGCTGATTCCCATCCCAGCTGCTTCACACTCAGCTGCGAACCGAACCAGAGAGAGCTGAAGATCACGGCCTGATGAAGCAAACAGGACAACATCATCTGCAAAAAGCAGTGACCCAATCCTGAGCCCACCAAACCGGACCCCCTCAACGCCCTGGCTGCGCCTAGAAATTCTGTCCATAAAAGTTATGAACAGAATCGGTGACAAAGGGCAGCCCTGGCGGAGTCCAACTCTCACTGGAAACGGGTTTGACTTACTGCCGGCAATGCGGACCAAGCTCTGGCACTGATCGTACAGGGACCGAACAGCCCTTATCAGGGGGTCCGGTACCCCATACTCTCGGAGCACCCCCCACAGGATTCCCCAAGGGACACGGTCAAACGCCTTTTCCAAGTCCACAAAACACATGTAGACTGGTTGGGCGAACTCCCATGCACCCTCCAGGACCCTGCTAAGGGTGTAGAGCTGGTCCACTGTTCCGCGACCAGGACGAAAACCACACTGTTCCTCCTGAATCCGAGGTTCGACTATCCAACGGACCCTCCTCTCCAGAATCCCCGAATAGACTTTTCCAGGGAGGCTGAGGAGTGTGATCCCTCTGTAGTTGGAACACACCCTCCGGTCCCCCTTCTTAAAGAGGGGGACCACCACCCCAGTCTGCCAATCCAGAGGCACTGTCCCTGATGTCCATGCGATGTTGCGGAGACATGTCAACCAAGACAGCCCTACAACATCCAGAGCCTTGAGGAACTCCGGGCGTATCTCATCCACCCCCGGGGCCCTGCCACCAAGGAGTTTTTTGACCACCTCGGTGACCTCAGTCCCAGAGATGGGGGAGCCCACCTCTGAGTCCCCAGGCTCTGCTTCCTCATTGGAAGGCATGTTAGTGGGATTGAGGAGGTCTTCGAAGTACTCCCCCCACCGACCCACAACATCCCAAGTCGAGGTCAGCAGCGCACCATCCCCACCATACACAGTGTTGACACTGCACTGCTTCCCCCTCCTGAGACGCCAGACGGTGGACCAGAATCTCCTCGAAGCCATCCGAAAGTCGTTCTCCATAGCCTCCCCAAACTCCTCCCATGCCCGAGTTTTTGCCTCAGCAACCACCGAAGCCACATTCCGCTTGGCCTGCCGGTACCTATCAGCTGCCTCCAGAGTCCCACAGGACAAAAGGGACCGGTAGGACTCCTTCTTCAGCTTGACGGCATCCTTCACCGCTGGTGTCCACCAACGGGTTTGGGGATTGCCGCCACGACAGGCACCGACTACCTTACGGCCACAGCTCCGGTCAGCCGCCTCAAAAATAGAGGCACGGAACATGGCCCATTCAGACTCAATGTTCCCCACCTCCCTCGGGACATAGTCGAAGTTCTGCCGGAGGTGGGAGTTGAAGCTACTTCTAACAGGGGGCTCTGCCAGACGTTCCCAGCAGACCCTCACAACACGTTTGGGCCTACCAGGCCTGACCGGCATCCTCCCCCACCATCGAAGCCAACTCACCACCAGGTGGTGATCAGTTGACAGCTCCGCCCCTCTCTTCACCCGAGTGTCCAAGACATGTGGCTGCAAGTCCGACGACACAACCACAAAGTCGATCATCGAACTGAGGCCTAGGGTGTCCTGGTGCCAAGTGCACATATGAACACCCCTATGCTTGAACATGGTGTTTGTTATGGACAATCCATGACGAGCACAGAAGTCTAATAACAAAACACCACTCGGGTTCAGATCGAGGGGGCCATTCCTCCCAATCACACCCTTCCAGGTCTCACTGTCATTGCCCACGTGAGCACTGAAGTCTCCCAGCAATACGAGGGAGTCCCCAGAAGGTATGCCCCCCAGCACCCCCTCCAGGGACTCCAAAAAGGGTGGGTACTCCGAACTGCTGTTCGGTGCATAAACACAAACAACAGTTAGGACCTGTCCCCCCACCCGAAGGCGGAGGGAGGCTACCCTCTCGTCCACCGGGGTAAACCGCAATGTATAGGCTCCAAGTCGGGGGGCAATAAGTATACCCACACCCGCTCGGCGCCTCTCACCGGGGGCAACTCCAGAGTGGTAGAGAGTCCAGCCCCTCTCAAGGAGATTGGTTCCAGAGTCCAAGCTGTGTGTCGAGGTGAGCCCGACTATATCTAGCCGGAACCTCTCGACCTCGCGCACTAGCTCAGGCTCCTTCCCCTTCAGAGAGGTAACATTCCACGTCCCAAGAGCCAGCTTCTGTAGCCAAGGATCGGACCGCCAAGGTCCCTGCCTTCGGCCACTACCCAACTCACACTGCACCCGACTTCCTTGGCCCCTCCCATAGGTGGTGAGCCCATGGGAAGGGGGACCCACGTTGCCTCTTCAGGCTGTGCCCGGCTGAGCCCTATGGGTGCAGGCCCGGCCACCAGGCGCTCGCCATCGAGCCCCACCTCCAGGCCTGGCTCCAGAGGGGGGCCCCGGTGACCCGCATCCGGGTGAGGGAAAACACTGTCCAAATTTTGTATTCATCATGGAGGTTTTGTTGAACCGCACTTTGTCTCATCCCTCACCTAGGACCAGTTTGCCTTGGTTGACCCTACCAGGGGCATAAAGCCCCGGACAACAGAGCTAAGGTGGCGGTTCGAGGAGGGGGCATTTGATAATTTCGTCAGTATTTGTATAGTTTAGTAATAACTATGCCAATATGTCAAAAGGTTAGTGGCCATCTGACCTTCACACTTATATGAGCTTGTTGGACATTCCATTCCAAAACCATGGACATATCTGTGTTCCATTTTAACTGGAAATTCTAAATTTCCAAGTTCCAAGTAGAAAGTGTTAACTGGAAAGTCCCCATAAGTTGAATGTACTGTTTGGTAAGTCAAGAAAGCCCCACCAGCCCCTACCACAAAATCCAAGATGGCTGTGCCATGCATCAATAGAAGTAAAAGTTGTAGTATTATACGGTTTATTAGCACATCTCATTAAACCAGTCGTGCACACAACAGTGTCCAGTTTCTATCTGTGGACTTGCTGCTTCAGTGTTTGGATGAGCAAAATACCATGTAATGCATTGTTCCATAGTTCTCTGTATTCCGAAAGAGTAGGCGTAACAAAGGTTTTCCTGGAGGGGTATTAGTTTTCTGAATATTTTACTGGTACATGTCAACTCGGGCGTGACGTTATTCCCAACTCTGACATAGAATGGAAATCAGCAGTAATATACAGTTAAAACATGGTTATAACAGTATCCATTCTTCTGGTAGGGCTTTCCACAAGATTTCAGAGTGTGTCAGTGGAAATTTGGATGAGAAAATGTGGCTCATAATAGGCATTCCAATTCATCCCAAAGGTATTCGATAGGGTTGAGGTTTGGGTTTTGTGCAGGCCACTCGAGTGGAAAGTAGCTTTCTCCTGGCATCCACCAAACCCAGATTCATCCATTAGACTGTCAGATAGTGATTAATCATGCTAGACAACACATCTCCACTGCTCAAGAGTCCAATGGTGGCGTGCTTTACACCACTCCAGCCCACACTTGGCATTGCACATTGAAATCATAGACGTGTATGCCATGGCAACCCATTTTATGAGACCCCCAACACACAGATCCTCTGCTGATGTTGCTTTCATGAGCAATGAAACAAAGAATAGACTATTTTTACATACTATGCATTTCAGCACTTGGTGGCCCTGCTTTGTGAATTTGCACTTTGTAACTAAGCTGTTGTTGCTCCTTTTCACAACACTTATAGTGGACTGGGCAGATCTAACAGAGCAGAAATTTCACATTACTAAATAAACACCGTAAATTCAATAGTGATTGTCCATTATGGATCTGGTTTGACCATCTGAAATAACAAAAGGCATTACTTTTTTATATTTTGCTTGCAATAATCATGCCCAGACCTTGGCATAAACTGACAAATGCCAATTTTTTGGTAGGGATTCATGTTTGCCTGCTTTGATGAACATAGTTCACTGTAATACCGGTAATCTGGAAGAAATCCACTTTCTTTTTTTAATTCTGACAATTAATTACCTGTCTAGGCTTACAGCTTTTCCATTTTATAAGTGGCTTCTGATAGTTTATGGAATGTTAAAGGTGATTACTGTATCCATTTTCAAAATGTAATTTCAGCTGTCAAGTTCATTTCCAGTTTCAGATAATTTCCTATTTTCAGTTTCTGATGCGAATTATGTGCATTCATTTTTGATAATTTAATGCCCTCATTTTTATTATCATTTACACCCTTTTATTTTACCTGTAATTTTATGTACTGACTTTTTTTGCACTCCTTTCAGTTGTAGTTTATGAATTTATTTTTTCTTTAAAAATATGCACTTGCTTTCAACTAGCGGATGGACACAAAGATTGATTTTATTTTATTTTTTTTTAACTCGCTGTGCATTCAGGGCCATCATATTAAAGGTTTATGTAGCTTGTCCATGCATATTTCTTATTGAATATGTCACATTGTTTTTCAATGTGTTACATTTCTGGGGAAAAAATAAAAACAAATGTTAATCCTTGTGCTGTACCTTCCTCATTGTAACAATCAATTTACCTCATCTAAACGTGCCAGTCAGTCTTTTGAAATCTTAATTTAACCATTTGGACATGCCTACTTTTTTCAATTCAATTCAATTCAATTCAATTCAATTTTATTTGTCATTTAGCAGAACATCCAAGATGTGCTGCAGAACGAAAATACGATGCACAAGACATTAATAAAAACACATAGTTAAAATCAGCCTACAATAAAATACTAAAATGCTTCATTTAAAAGACGAACGGCAGTAGGAAAAAAACTGTTTTTAAACCTGGTAGTTCTTCCCATAAGAGTTTCAAAAAACCAAATACAAAAGTCATACCTTTTGCAGATTCAGCATAAAAGAATGTCAGAGTGCCCTATGAGAATTAACTGGTATTTGCAACTATAATCCTAGTAACAGATTTCCAGCCTCTATTCAGGCCCAAATGGTGGCTTATGAACTCCTTAGTCATCAAATGATTTGCCAGAACCACCTCAAGGTCATTCAGAATTCCTTTTTCCAGTCATCACCAGACTCTGCACATGGTCTTCACTTCAGCCATTGTTACAGCTGCCACCTTTCTGACATACCAGTGCACCTCTCATTCATACCCATAGACCCCTGGTAAAACTGCACAGATGGTTTACTTAATTAACAGATTTTCTTAATACTGGGATTCACCAACATGTCCAAGGATTTCTGCCATGACAGACTCATACAACTCTGGCCTCAGTTGCTTGCAGCTGCCTCTACCACTAATGTTTTCAACACAATCCATTCACAAATGATGTCCCTTGACTTCTTTTAAGACGTAGGAGGAGTTATTCTGGAAGTTGGAGTTGAACTAATTTTGGACATAACTGCCAGCTAGTCATTGACAGCACAAACTCACTACCTTGGCAGTGTGTCCTGTGAGTGTTCCAACGATTTGAACCAGCTCAGCACCAAGTTGACAGCTTACCATCTTTTTCTAACCCAAGTATTTAAAGCACTCAGCCTCAGATCAGCCACTACAAAGTTAACCACTGACCTTTGGCTCAAGGTAATGTGGTACCAGGTACATTATGAGCATCCTTGTATTTCAAAATGGTGTTTGTTATGGGCAATCCCTGACTAGCACAGAAATCAAATAACAGTTTTACTACATGGGTTCAGATCAGAAATAACATTCTTCCCATTGACACCCCTCCAGGTATTCCACTGTTTGACATGAACAATGAAGTCTTCCAGTAGTACAACAGTATCAGTAGATCGTTCCCTTTCAAGTATTGAATCTAATATCTCTAAAAAAAAACTTAACACTTTGGTTAATTGGTTTAGGTACACATGTAGACATGGGGAGTCTTGTGTGGGTGTGCTTGCGATGTATTGCCGCTCTGTCCAGGACTGTTTCCTCTGCTGTGCTCAGTGTTGCCGTTTTAGGCTATGGTTTCTGAGCTAGATTACACAGTTTGAGAAAGTCATGTATTCAAATGCACCACATATATTTTTTCCTTTCTATTACATCACCTCACATGTATTATACAACTACTCTGTGCACATCATATTCTAGAATACTACCTCATCTCATTCAGAAGTATAGCCTGACAGTTACTACCTCTGGCTAGAAAAGACACTGTATGAACTTTCTTTTAATGTAATGTCACAGCTGCTCTCCAAGAAAAGCACGCAACATTAGTATTCTTAACAAGTTAACTGCACTGAACCCTTGAGGAAAAAGGATTAAAAACCATTAAAAAATGTATGCTGGAGAAACACTGATCAGCCAACTGAAAATACAGATTAGTCATATATACAATTGTGAAATCTAAATAACCGTTCAAATTAATATGTCAGGAAGCAATGCATTATTTTTTCCATTTAATGATTGCATAAAGGTATAAAAAACACTTTTTTTACATTATGCCTTGAAATATATATAAAATTAATTTGTCACATGAAAAGCAATTGCCACCAGAATAATTTGGACTGGATGAGTTGCAGTAGATAAATACAATGTCTTTTAATTAAACAAGTGGCCAAAATAGATATAACCGCCTGGATTAAGAGCATTCCAAATCAATCTGTCCCAGTTGGTCTTGGTTTTACATCTCCACTGAATGATCGCTCTCCATTTCCTCTGAGTTTTCATCTTCAGACATTTGGTCTTCTGCTGGTCTTTTCATACCTCTGTGTTTTGACATAGCTTCAGCATATTTAATATTATAACGACTCCAATCACAGCTGCAAAAAAAATGTATACACATTTATATAAAAACAGATTGCAAAAGTCTTAGGTTAGATTGTAGGTAAGCAATAAGAAAGTAAAACTAAATTAAACAGAGCAGAAACAATCAAAGGCTTCGCAGCTTTCTGCTTTAATGTATACAGCAAATACAAATGAATTATACTGCTTTCTGTGTATTTTGTGTACACACTAACGCATGTAGTATAAAACAATCATATACTTCTATAAGCAAAAAAGGATACATTTGTACCGAAAAATACATTTTCAGTCTTAACCATCAACAGTTTTAACTTTAGAAATTGTTAAAAATCTAAAATTGTCAGTATTAAAATTATTTTTGTATTACTGATCTAGAATGATTTCACTATTCAATATAATAAATGTGCCATTAGATACTACCATAAGTGAGCTCAACTAAAGTATAAACTGCATTTTTTTTTTAAATCAAAACTTAATTTTACTTTTTAATTTCCTCTGCTTTACAAGGAATATGATCTAACTCTATTAATTTCGAATGCATTTCCACAATCATATATGTGATTAGGTTCTTTGCTAATTGAGGGAAACATCAGTGCATGTTGAGTTCACGCATTAATTTTCCAAACCAGCTTATTCCAATTTCCAATGAAGAGCTGAAGTCTATTACAGCGATGTTTAAAAAATGTTGTGTTTTAAACACTATTGACTTAGCTTATTTTTTAATACTTACTTTGGCTTGAGCAGTATCAGTAAATCGTATTTGATAAATCATCCCCTTGACTGCATTTTTAAACACATAGCAATACACACTTCATTCAATGTCATCTTAATTGGTAACCTGCGCATTTATAACTATAAGTACTAAGTACGAAAGTTAATAAAATTAATAGACACCAGTCACACTGTGACTCTCCTCTTCATGACAGTAAGATATTAAAAACGTCAATATCTGTCCTTTAAGCAATACAGTTTTAAATTAGTCTAAAGTTAAAGCATTTTTCTACATGAACAAATGATGCATATAACACACATTGGTAAACCTTTTGTACCTTCTGCAAATTCCTATAAGGTTTATATTGAATAAAGCTGTCATTTCATATGACATTCATTGCATGCAGTCTGCACCCACTGCCTCATCCAGCACTGGTACCATGAAAAAACACTCTGCAGGTTTCTGCTAAAATAATTTAGAATGTACTAATTTATATATTTTGAAAACTCTTCAAAACTTTCAACTGAAACTCTGTTTCTTTATTATTCTGTATGATAGGTATTACAGTAATCCCTCCTCCATCGCGGGGGTTGCGTTCCAGAGCCACCCGCGAAATAAGAAAATCCGCGAAGTAGAAACCATATGTTTATATGGTTATTTTTATATTGTCATGCTTGGGTCACAGATTTGCACAGAAACACAGGAGGTTGTAGAGAGACAGGAACGTTATTCAAACATTGCAAACAAACATTTGTCTCTTTTTCAAAAGTTTAAACTGTGCTCCATGACAAGACAGAGATGACAGTTCCGTCTCAGAATTAAAAGAATGCAAACATATTTTCCTCTTCAAAGGAGTGCGCATCAGGAGCAGAGTCTGTCAGAAAGACAGAGGAAAGCAAACAAATGAATAGGGCTGTTTGATTTTAAGTATGCGAAGCACCGCGGCACAAAGCTGTTGAAGGCGGCAGCTCACACCCCCTCCGTCAGGTGCAGGGAGAGGGAGAGGGAGAGAGGGAGAGGGAGAGGGAGAGGGAGAGGGAGAGGGAGAGAGAGAGAGAGAGAGAGAGAGAGAGAGAGAGAGAGAGAGTTTGTTTTTCAATTAAAAATCAATACGTGCCCTTCGAGCTTTTAAGTATGCGAAGTACAGTGCAGCATGTCATTTCAGGAAGCAGCTGCACAAAAGATAGCAACGTGAAGATAATCTTTCAGCATTTTTAGACGAGCGTCCTTATCGTCTAGGTGTGTGAACAGCCCCCCTGCTCAATCCCCCTACGTCAGGATCAGAGAAAGTCAGCGCAAGAGAGACAGAAAAGTAAGCCGGGTAGCTTCTCAGCCATCTGCCAATAGCGTCCCTTGTATGAAATCAACTGGGCAAACCAACTGAGGAAGCATGTACCAGAAATTAAAAGACCCATTATCCACAGAAACCCGCGAAGCAGCGAAAAATCCGCAATATATATTTAAATATGCTTACATATAAAATCCGCGATGGAGTGAAGCCGCGAAAGGCGAAGTGCGATATAGCGAGGGATTACTGTATTACTATTTTAACTCCTCATAACTCAAAAACTACCCTTGAAGTCTAGACTTCAACCCAACTGAAATGTTGTGGCATGAACAAAAGAGTGGAGTTTACACAAAGTATCCCAGAAATATCACTGAATTGAAACTGTTTTGTAAGGAAGAACAGCATATACATCATCCTAACAGTGGCGTAAGACTGACAAGTAGCTTTTAAGAAACATCTGGTTGGAAGTTACTGCTACTGAAAGCGGTTCTACTTGTTACTAAATACACATACGAGTTCACATACTTTTTCCAACTTGACTATGAATGTTTATACAATGAGACTACTTTTGACAAGAAGTAATCCATTGTTTGTGTATTACTAGTGTATGCAGACTGTGTTTATATATTATTGTTAGTAGTTATGAGTAATTACTGTAGAAATCCAGATAATTCCAAAGGGTTCTCTTATCTTTTCTAGCATTTGTTAAGTTTTACAAGAAAAGGTATATATTGTATCATATTAGTGTATTTACAAACAGTTAAAATTTATTTGTAATTGTTACAATTTTCATAATTACAATGAAAGCTGTATTACACTATAAGATCTTCTTCACAGGGAGCACAGAATGACCGCAAGAGAAAAATGTTTCCTCTATGTGGTAGAAGAAAATCTGAACTGCACTGTTGTTTTCCTTCATATATCAGTAATCTCCTTATTTACACTAACTGTACACTAAAACCCAAGACTGTTTTGGTAATCCGTGCAATTAGCAAGTTAGCTTCAAGAGTGTTTTTTTTTTTTTTTAAGAAATCCGTTCATTGATGCTGTCAAAAGGCAATAATTGAATAAATTGAATGTAATTTTTTCCCATTAAACTTATCCATCAGGAAGTACAGTCCCAACAAACATTTTCATCAAAAATGTGTAACTATCAAACTAGCAAGCTCAAATTAAAGTGAATGCAATTATTGTTCCAATATAAATTATGAGAAACAAGAGATCAGCTTATCTGTCAGTTTAAAAAGACTGCAAGAGACAAAGTTCTGTTACTGCAATTGTGGAATTTGTACTTACAGCTTTGAGAGGTTGTCAAAATGAAGATGAATGCTCTTTTGTAGGGAATTAAACATCGGTAACAGTGAGCCAGCCCTTAAGGATTAAAATAAAAAAAGCACATTACTATGAAGCATCTGGAAATTAATACCTCAGATTCTTTGTTTACTCAACCTTCATATAAGTGTTATTATATTAACTTCTTGGCAAGATACATGTATATCAAAACATCTGCAATTTTGCAGCACACACTAGCCCTACGAAGCCATAATGAATGCTATTGTTTTTATATGAATACTAAACAAAAGGAAATACTCAGAATGCTAGCCTTCTGTTCTCCACCCCATTCCTCCCTTAATTTTTTTTCCAGATTTAATTATAACAGATATATTACAGATCAGGTAGCACGGTGGCGCAGTGGTAGTGATGCTGCCTCGCAGTAAGGAGTCCTGGGTTCGCTTCGCTTCCCGGGTCCTCCCTGCGTGGAGTTTGCATGTTCTCCCCATGTCTGTGCGAGTTTCCTCCCACAGTCCAAAGACATGCAGGTTAGGTGCACTGGCGATTCTAAATTGTCTCTAGTGTGTGCTTGGTGTGTGTGTGTGTGTGTGTCCTGTGGTGGGCTGGTGCCCTGCCCGGGAGTTGTTCCTGCCTTGCGGACCCCCGTGATCCAGTGTTAGGATATAGCGGGTTGGACAATGACTGACTATTACAAATCTGTAAACATACAGTACTTTATCCTGTCCAGATCTGATCATGTTAGATTCATTCAGGACAACAATGATAAATTTGTATAGGCAAAAAAAACATGTTAAGTCAGATCTGGCTGTTTTAATGCATGTCTCATGGCTACAAATGGGATACCTATCCGATAATGATAACAGTAATAATTCTTTACATTTATATAGTGCTTTTCTCAATACTCAAAGCACTCTCCACACACAGGGAGTACCCAGGAAATGAACCAACAATCTCAAATCTGATCTGAAAAGATCTGATTTCTGTGTCCACACAGCTCTGAAAATATCACACTTGGTTCATATTAAAGCAAAGAACCAAATTTGAGTCACTTCTGCCTGGTAATGTGAAGGTAGCTTTTGTGTAACCTAAAAAACTATGCCTTCCCATATCTCCAGACAGAAAAAATCACCTTGCTATAAAACAGAAGACTTTCAAAGTGGCAGAAAAAAAGGTCTATGTAAGAAAAATCTAATCTATGAAAAAAATACCTTCACTAATATATATGGACTGGGTTGTCATGCTTTGTAGGCCATAGGGAATCGCTAATGACTATTAAAAAATTCCTTGGGTGGAAATCACAATATTTAAGATTGGTATACAGAGTTGAGAATTAACTCGCATGAAGGTTGATCATTTTAAAATTGAATTATTTCACATTTCAATATGGAATGTACTCATCAACAGAAGTTAACAATGAATTACAAAAAAAAAAAATCAGAGGAGAGTATTGGACCACAGACAAATCATTGATGGCATTACTGCTTAAATGGGCCACAGATATGTAAGGACTGGACTGTAGGGGACTGCTTGCAACAGTTTTAGATTCCACCAAAAATAAAAACCTCTAAAGTTTTATCTCCTCATCCACCTGGTAAAAAAATATTCAAGTGGACACTTTTAAGTGTAGATGTGATTCCACTAAATTGCATTGAAGTTCATTAAAAAGCTAAAAAAAAAAAAAAACCTCTAAAACCAGTTTCTGAAAGCATACTGTTTTTAAAACAAAGTTCTTTATCATCAACCAAGTTGCTTTTACACCATTAAAAATGTAATATGAACATCAGTACAGCTTATAAGGGCTATTTTAGAATATTCTTTAGATTATAGGAATCACCAGGTCCCACTTCTTACTCAACAATAAAATACATATACTGTGTATGTATATGCACTAATACACACACACACACATTCATACATAATGGTTACTGAACAATCAAGTAGTTTGATCAGAGAACACTAATGAAAATTATTCAATTCTGTAGATGTCTGTATCACGGAGTACATTTTTCATGTTTGTGCTTAAGTACAATTGATAAAACCCAAGAATCTGTTGTGGTTGGGAATAATGTTTTTCTCAATGCATTTTGACTGATATGTCAAAAACCACAATCAAGAGAAAATCTATACATTACTGGATAAATTCTTACTTGTTTACACTTCTCAAGGAAATGATTAATTGCAACTTTTGGATATCTGAACATTTTATACGGTCAAATTCTGACCTTGAAGGAAGTATTTAAAAAACTGAATGTAAATGAAGTATTTAGCTGTTAAATAATCACAGTGACGGTATAAAGGCTTTGATACCCAAACATACTTTCTACTAGTTACTGTGTCACTCACCTTCCTTTGAGTTTTTGACCATGTTGTGTAAGAAGCCTCTGTGCCCAAGTAAGGTAGAACTGAAGATGGCGAGATGTTTCTAAAGCTGCAGCCACAAAATCTAATAGCTTCTCTACATATAGCTCCGGCAGAGTTACACAAATGGCATCAACTTTAAAAAAAAAAAAAACAACAGATTAATCTTAAAAATGAAAAAAAAAATTAATAGACAAATAAATTGAAATTTAAATGAAGTGCCACACCGATATACTTGATAAAATATGAAAACTTGGACATAGTTGTTTTTTGATGCCTCTTTTCTAGAAATTAACACCCTCCTCAGGTCAAGATTCTGCACTATACCCACAGCTGTCTGGGTACAGTTACATGCCAGCTGACCAGGATGAAGCTAATTAAACAAATGGTCCAAAAGTAAGAATGCTGTACTTTGTGAATGTCAAAAGCTTTTTTTAACTTGTATATATTTGTGAACATGCAATTCATTCATTGTAGAACTTGTTCTGCAAGAATGGCAACATGACTGAGAAAATATTTTATTTTCTGCAACCTATCTCAGATGGTACAAGCATGACCCTCTTTGATGTGGCAGCAGTTCTAATTACCATGGAAAGAAACAAACTAATTAAGGGATATTCTTTGTTTGCTAATATGTGAGTAAGCAAGTGTTCCAAACTGAATACATCAACCACCGAAAACAAGTTAAGGAAATTCTTACTGCCTATGCTTTAATTCAAGTAAACTCTACCAAGCAATATATGACAGACTATAAAATAAGAAAAAAACAGCAGATAGTCCTGCATATTTATTTTTCCACCAACATTTTAAAGACTAATGCTCTGCTTTTTTGGCACGGTTATAATTTATAATCAAACAAGAAGAATAAAACAAACCAAAATATCAGAAATGTATTGGATTCATGTCACAAACAAAAGGTTAAATTTCAACCTAAGGCAAATATATATGAAACATAAGAAGGGCGTCTTTACTGTCTATATCAGAAAAAGTAGTCTGCAACACTGAATAGCATAGTACACAAATATTCAAGCAACAGATGATCAATACATTAAATGGTAGATATCTGATTATAAATGCATGATCAAGTGCATGTCATTCTGTAAGCTAATGGAAGACATGATAAAATATAAGAATCTAGAAGATGCAAAGTCCTTAATACAGGATAAATGACTCTACAGTCTGTTGAGCGGAATAAAGGGTATTCCTGTGTCATATTAATGGACAGAGATAAAGTTGCTTCTTTTTCTAATTTTCTAATTTTTTAAGTCATGTACATCTTTACAGAAGTTATTCAGAAGAAGTCTATATGATATTTTGGCCTCTTTCCTGTCTGTCCATGACTGAAATACTTCATACACAGATTACTTCCCTAAGTTCACTCATGTTGCCCACTGAAATCAGAAATTTTTCTGTTTTCTAATGTCAAGACAAATAATAAACATATATAAAGTATTATATTACAGTACTTTTCTTGCACTGGTAACAAATATCAGTACGTGGTTTTTTTTTTTTGCTCCATTTTAAGGGAGTAGAGCAACACAGGAATTCTGGGTATCAAATTTTTGCTATGAGTTACATGTGTGCTATCTGCACAAACTGCATTGGGAGGGATTCTGTCCTTAAAATCTAAGGCTGAGTAAACCTTTATTAAAGAGAGGCATGTCAGTAGCTATACTGCTGCTCAAAGCATTTTAATTTAATCATCCAAGTAAAAATCACTGTAAGCAAATGCTGCTCTATGCACAGGAAAAAGTCTTCTCGTGTGTTGCCATCATTACTACAATGTTACTGAATGTGAACATATTTTTATGACTTATAGTTAGGCCACCCATAAACCCCAAATAGTTTTGGAGGCACACATATAACCAGAAACTGAATAGCCCCACTGCTAGAGAATTAAAAGAGCACTGTGAAAGGATAATGTCCTCTGTTTGCAAAATCTATAGTGGTAGTTATATATATGGTATTCAATTATATGTCTTATAAAATAAAGTAAGTACAAACCAATAAACAAGATGGAAAATGTTTCAGTTCTTACTTTCACTATGTGGTACGGTTTCCATCACTTCTTGAATAAGCTTTTTTTCATTCAAGCGAAAAGCTAAGATGATAGCAGATACATATTTACACTGTTGGAGCATTTGTCGTACACTTGTTGGTGTTACATCAAGATCTAGGTCAAAGGGGTCGAAGACCAATTCACTATCCAAAGAATAAATCAGTAGCCCTTCAGTAGTAGTAGCAGCCCAGCTACGGCCTGTAAGTAAAAGATCAGGTCAAAAACCCAAATGGAGGTAGTTATAAATGGTGTAAAACCTAAAGAAACAGCAACACAAAAAGCCTAAGGATTCAATAAAAAGTCGGCTAAACATAATTCAAAATAATTACTGGTACTAGACAATTCAGACTAAGCATGCTCAAAAACATGAGATATGCCATTAAGAGATTACATTAAGAGTCAGCACTTTCTTTAATATACATTGTTGTGATTACTTTTGTTACATAATTTTAAAAATCTCTTACTGTGGACATCCTGCATATTTTAAAACCATATTCACATTAATAGTGAATCCATTATAACTACATAAAAGTTTTATACAAATTTTGTGCATAAAACTAATTTATTATTAATGTTTACCAAATATTACAGACAAATAAAACATAGATCACCCATCCTGTGAAACAAAAACTTCACACTGGTAACGGCTAACACTATGCAATATGATAAAACCTGTAAGAATTTTTAAGAAAAATTAGGTGGTTGTAGGCACATTTAATAAAGATTAAGACCAGACTCAACAATCAAAAATGTCCTAACAGATATACAAATGTGAAAGATACCTCTAATATTCACCACTTAGCTAAACCTAAAAACACATATTTCACCCCTTTCAAAAACATTCTGTTAAATATGGTAAGTGGAAAATTAATTAAACAGGTGCAAAAAAGTAACTCAATGGATTGATGTCAGCATGAGCAAATTAATATAACAAACTGATGTGAAGAAATAATAAATTTACAGTTTGACAAAAAATAATAAATTATCCACATTAATAAAGTAATTAAATAATTTACCTGTAGGGGAAAAGTGAAGAGATGTAACACGTATCTCTGGCTTGAAATGACGTGAACTCATGTCCCCTAAACAGAATTAATATAATGGTTTACATACTGATTTGTAGATGCTAAATGCACCAATAAAAATACATTTACTCATTTTCATAATTTTCTTACGTAATCAATAAAATAGTATCAAAATCTTCATATAATTTGCTTTGAAATACAAATACATTCTCAAAACAGCATACCCTTTTTCACACCAGGGAGAGGAATTGCTACTCCATCACCATCTCCAGTTCCATCATCAATCAAAGCAAGACTTCCAAATTCTGTCATCTTTCTTCGATCCAGGTACTCCTGTAATTCAAATGGAAAGAAGGGATCATGTCTTTGTTTAGTGTCACATAAATGGTATATTCAACAAACTGCTAGACTAACAAGAATGAATGAGAGTTAAATATGCAAAATTTTATAAGATGTAAAGAATTCAACAACAAATAGTATTGCACTACCACTGTGTTTCTGTTAGCAGTGAATATTTTAAAGGCATACTTTAACCAAAATTTCCTAAATTTTTTCCATTCCAGTTTGAGAAATGTCTAAGAGGGAGATATCTGCAATTTATAAGTCAGACTGTCAATATTTAGCAAGTTGGCTCCCATGACTAAATCAATAGTGTGGTATAATCTGCAAAATCTGGTAGTGATCAAGGGCCTCATGTACTGTATATATCACTGTGTGTAGAATTCACACTGAAACGTGGTATTTGGACAAAACTAGAAATGTGTGCACGCACAAAAAAATTCAAATGCATATAACTGTACGTAAAAAAAGTTCCACACACTTTTCCTTCATAAATGCCAATCAATGTGAATTTTAATACACATGTACGTGTCTACAGCCCCACCCTGACTCCTCCCTGAATTTCACATATTTGAATATGGACGTTGGAAAAAGAAGAATTTCGGTGAATGCGAGGTGGAGATAAGGAAAAACGTATTATTTGTTGGCTTAAGCAATGGTAAAGGCAACAAAAGCAAATCGATAGGAGTGATACAATGTGGCAAAGACACTTGAAAGTTTAAGTTCAGAAAGTTGCAGTGGCCGAAATAAAAAAAAAAAAGTGGTCAGAAATCAAAGTCGACATGAAAAGGCAAGTCACGGCCCACCATCTGTTTATTCTGTTTCAGACAATACTACAAAATCTGACCCCCATGCTGAGGGTGTGACTCCAAGCAATGATAGTGTTGCTGTGGCCAGCACATCTGGCTCTGGCTGAACACATACCTCTTCCTCAAAAACAGCTGTGTGCTGATGGACGCTGTTTTGGAGTCACAAAATGCAAAAGTGGATGCTGTAAGTCAGGGCTATTCAATTACAAATTCAGTTGGGCCAGATTGTCAAACCAAGAAGGTTAGCTGGGCCAGTCATTTTAGCGGCAAAGCAGCTCGTAATGACAAATTTTAAAACCAACACAAACAAATTTATTGAAAAACATAAGGTTTATTTGTTGTTTCTCTTTTAACTTTGGTCAGTTTGCAGAGCAAAAGGTGCATACAAAAAGAGCTGAATTAACAGAATCTGAGGTAGCCCCTATTTTTTCCACTTACAAAAGAAAAAAAACTGACCTAGGCTACATATCTGACCTATCTGATCACAAAGTGCATAAAACAAAATAGTGCACAGTAGTAGGCTATTAGAAATAACATTGTTTCCTTTTGAAACAAAATAAACAACTTGCACACATTTGACCCAGGAACATCTCAAAGTGCATAAAATAAAAAGTGCATAGTATTCACAACTATAACAACACTGAGGGAACATATTTTAAATCACCATGTGTGATTAGGCATGCCTCTGTTATGCATCCCACATTATATTGATGTATTGTAGGCTACAGTTACCCTGCTGACTTAGTGGGAGAAGTGACATTTTTTGTTTTGAACGAGAGCAGTGACTTTAGGCTCGTAAGTTGTCAATGCAATTCGAAGGCATTGGTGGAGAGTATGGTCAGTCAGGGAGCAACGAGAGTTGCTTTTTATGGAGTTCATGTGTGAAAAACTTGACTCACATGTATATGTTGATCCAAACATACTGAGCATGACTATCGCTACTTTCTTAATGTTAGGGAACTGATGTGCGTTGACATCAGTCCAAAACATTGCAGGCCCGTTAGTGGAAAGCTCCTGTGCCATGGTTACAGATGACTGCATGTCGTCAATGGAAGGGACCAGTTTCTTAGCTCTGGCGGATAAGTCCCCTTCTATTGCAACAGTGAACGGGTCTCTGACAAAAACGGCCAACTCTGTGGGCAGATCAAGTCCACCCAATCGACCAGCAAAGTTATTTTTCAACATCGCAATGAAATCTGTCATCACATCCGTGATTTGTGCGGGGGATGAGATGCATTTGCGGAGTGTCGGAAAATGCAGCATTCGGCCTGTGCTCAAATCATTTGCGAAAAGGTCCAGTTTAACTTGGAATGCGCGCATCTGTTCCACAAGGTCGATGACAGTTTTGTCTCTGCCTTGTAGTCCCAAATTGAGATCGTTCAGGTGTTTGAATATGTCGCTCAGAAAGCAGGCATCGGCCATGAAGTTGTCGTCCAGTATGCGACTCAAGTGCGTTTCTGCCTTTTTTTGCTTGTTGCCGCGGAGGAAAGTTATGATCTCTTCTCTGAGACCGCAGAAACGCTCCAGTGCTTTGCCTTTGGACAGCCACCTCACGCCATTATGCAAAAGAAGGTCGTGGTGCTCAGCAGACATTTCTGACAGCAGCATGCGGAATAAGCGGTGTTGGAGGCTTGATGTGGAGCGAATAAAATTAATTATAGCCATAACGCTGTCCATTGTCGTTTTGAGCGCCCCGCTTAGTTTTGCGCACAACACCGCCTGATGCACAATGCAGTGTAAGGAGATCAACTGAGGTGCAACAGCGGACCAACGTGCTGCCAAACCATTCACTTTCCCTGTCATGGACGGAGCCCCATCTGTCACAAGCATGCACACACGCTTCATATCCAGACCACTGTCTTTAAAAAAGGCGGAAATTTTCCCAAAGACTATATCGCCAGTTGTGTGTCCTTCTAACGGCAGTAGGCCGAGCAGCTCCTCTCGGAAGCATTTGCCATCAAAAAAACGGACATATATGTACAACTGAGCAGTATCAGTTTTGTCTGTGGACTCATCTACTGCTATAGACATAGTATCAGCTTTCATCAGGTCTCCTAACAGCGTTTCATACACAGCAAGAATTTCAACCCTACGAATGTTTGAAGTATCTGACAGGGGTACGTTTTTTATAGCAGATACCACGCTCATTTTAATGTTATCGTCATTTATCACCTCATCCACGACAGCCAGCATACAGTCCTTCACGGTTTCAGTCTGTGAATGGCCTTTTCTTTTTTGCCAGTATCCAGGAAACACAAAGGGATGCTGCAGTAGCTCTCTCTTGGGCTGTGAATGACCGCACCATGGTAGTACTGCTCCGGTTGTAAGATGCAATCAAACACTTTTGCAGCCCTCTCTTGAGATCCCTCTGGAAAATTGGTGCGAAAAGTGTGGTGTTTCTCAACATGATGCCTCCGCACATTGTAATTTAAATACTCCAACGCACTCATTACAAATTAAACACTTCGGTTTGGCGTTTGGATGTGGCGGTAAAATAAACAAGTATTTGTCAGTCCAGGCAGGGTTAAACTTACGGTTTTCATTGGCAATTTTACGTTTCAGTGTTGAGAAAGACATATTGATAGTAATCTAAGCTACTACAGGCACGCTCTGCATTGTTTGCGTGTTGCAGGCTACGTAATTTACGTAGGAATGCGCGTTTTTGGCGGGACCATAGACATAATAAATACTTTATATTTATATTAATATACTATATATTTATATTAATATAATATATATATATTTATATTAAATTATATTAAATAACAATTTATGAATAATATATATTAATTTATTATCTATGGGCGGAACCACGGGCTGGGCCACTCGGAGGTTGATTCTGGGCCGCATGTGGCCCGCGGGCCGCCAATTGAATAGCCCTGCTGTAAGTGATGTGGCCAATGAACTAAGAAATATAAGGGATGTACTATGTGATATTGACCACAAATTAAATGAACTGGTTAAAAACTAAATGCTGCATCTAATCACAGTGGAACCTCGGTTCACGAACGTCTCAGAACACGTACAAATCGGGTTACAACCAAAAAGTTCACCAAACTTTTGCATCTGTTCACGACCACACACTCGGAATACGAACAAGCCAGTTTCCCTTTCGGTTTGTGCGCCGATGATTTCCGCACGTGTTCAGTGTCTCCCTGTACTGTACATTGTTCTCGGTGCATCACGCAGAGGGACTCTCCCTCAAAACTGTAACCTCCTCTCAACCCAGCTTCCTCCTGTGGTATAGCGGGTCCACAGCTCCCGTCAAAAAGGCCAGTTTTAATAAATAACTACATAAAAAAAGCCGGTGCAGGCTTGCGTGCTGCTGAGAGAGAGAGAGCGCGCGCAGGCTCGCGTGCTGGTGAGAGAGAGAGAGAGAGAGAGAGAGAGAGAGAGAGAGAGAGCGTGCAGCTGAGAGCGAATGAGCCTGCGCATGCAGCTGAGCAGGGAGCCTGGGTGTTTGTCTCAGTGTTATTCAATGTTTTCACATTAGTTTACTATTACACTGTGCATTCTATGGTATAATTAACTATTTTTGTGCTTAGAAATCTTTAAAGAAAATATATTTACATACAGTTCGTACGGTCTGGAAGGTATTAATTGTACTTACATACAATCCTATGGGGGAAATTACTTTGGGTCACGACCAAATCGGGTTACGACTAGAGTTTTGGAACAAATTATGGTCGTGAACCGCGGTTCCACTGTACCTGTTTTTACATTCTGTGAATTACACTCAAATGAAGTTGTTATGATCATTTGGTGGGTCAGGGTCAGTTTCATCATACTGCATCTGTTCAGGTATGGGCAAGCCACAATTGTGTGCCAAATTATGCAGCACGCTACATGCTTGCACAATGCAACACACTTTCTGTGGTGTATTGAGCAGCACATTAATAGTGTGGAAATGCTTTCTGTTTACTAAGCAAATTAATTCTCTGAAGGCACCTTTATAGTGCAGCATTGGCACCAAGCACCACAACTGATAGATTCTCTGTTCTTTGCATTGCTTTTTGAGGTGACTCACTGTCCTTAAAAGAACTGCTTGCCTTTTGCCACACTAGTTTAATAAGTTCCCGCGATTGTGCAGAGTTGCCGTTTTCATAGGCTCTTCTGCTATAGATGATGTAATGCCAGCTCATTCTTTTGGTGATTCATCCATGGCTGATGTAACTTGTCCAGTGCCGTTGCAATAACAATGTGCGTGCAGTTGACCGCTCTGATTACATTTGGTAAAACGAACGTTGCTGTGAATTGCGCTTTGATGTTTGCCAGTTCAACCACAGTGTAAGGAAATCTTATATATCTCGATGACAAGCAGATAATACCATCTACAAATGCAGAAAATTCCAAAAAAAAGTTAAAACAAATACATATTATTATATGAATTTTGAGTAAATCATTCAATTTAAAGGTAATTAATTAATAGTATAATAATGGCACTAATCCATGAGCCAGTTGTCTACTGCAGGTTGATGAAGTTTGTTTAAAATCATACTTACTTCCATTGCGTCTAAAGAAAGATTGCAGGAAATTTCAAATTTCTTCATCAGGATCTGTTCTCTGACATTGTAGATACAAACAAATTTGGAGTGACCTCCAGCCATAATACTTTGACCATCAGCTGAATAGCACAGCGTTGTGAATGACCTGCTCAAAATAATTTGCATTTCATTACATTTTGTTCAATTTTGTCACATGCATCTAGCCTAAAATGTTTTATTTTGTTAAACAGAAACATAAAAAACTAATCACTCTAATTTCTAACTACTGAAATATATACGTAGTCTGTTGGGTAGATTATAAGGAGTACTAGATTTAAAAACAGCATTGACACAAAGAGGTGACAATAGACATTTGGTACACAAGGACTTTCAAAGAAAGGAAGATATTTAAGCAAGGTGGTATCAATGTTGCAGAATGAAAACATCCTTCAGCCTGTCCCTGTTAGCTACGTGCAGGTGTGACAAGCTAACAAGAAGTTGCTAGCATATGGGCACAGCCAGGATGGATCAGAACAGGAGACATTCCAAAAAAAAAAAAAAAAAAAAAACAGGTCTTGCATGCAAAAGAGAGAGAGAGAGAGAGAGAGAAACAATGGCAGCAGAAAAGGTACTGCACAAGCCATTGTGGATACACATGGGTCAAAACACCCCATTATGTGTAGAGACATACTGATAATAAGAAGAGGTGTCAGCGCAATTATGAGAAAGTTGTTGCTTGAGTGAAGATGTACAATATTGGCTATAACTCCTGGTTGCTACACAGCACACTGACCTATAAATTAATGTATTGGACCGTGCTTTTTCTCTGCTAAAGGAGACAACTAGGTAGCTGTCATAGGCCTATCCAATTAAAGACAACTGAAAGCTCAGAACTCAAGTAGCACCAGACACCAGTAGAGTCCCATTCTACTATGCTGCTCCTGGAGCATACCAAAAGCCACCCCGAACCAGAAAATGACTAGGAGATGGATTTAAAAGACACTCACAGCTAGAATTTCACTGAACACTGATTTGGGGATGACTGGGGCAAAAATACTCAAATTTATAGACATAATGAGGCAAAAGCATGAAGAAAGATAAAACATCAGAAGGGCAGTAACGTTTTATGCTATTGTGGTGGGTACTGGGCAGACAGGAGACCAACACCTGGAAATGAATGGCCTTGGGTGCAGTACATTTCTCATTTTACTTTTGTTTGTGTGTAGCCTATAGACTGCCATTCATTTATCCTTGTAGTTATTTTTGTAATAAATGCACCATTTTTAGGTCATTTGTGCCTTTTGTCTGGTGTTCTGCATATGCAGGGCTGCCATGAGAATCGCACCCTGTAGTGCAACACTGATAACAGCAAGAGCATTACTTGCTGATACATAAGTAACACTTGGATACTCAAATGTTATCAAGAAATCCTGACAGCTTATGTTACTATAGACTATCATTTTAAAATGCACTGGAAACTGAAAATAAATTAAAGAATATTTCTCCAAATGGATGAATGTAATATTGTTGCTTTAATTCAGAAATAACAATATGAACTTGTTCTATGATTCCATACTACAAAGATAACACACCATCTTAGTGATGTTATTACAATTTCATATTGTTTACTTGTGTAATGTTTTAATAAATGTGATTGGAATTTTATTTATATCATAAAGCCAGTAAATATTAAAAGAGATCTTGCAAATATGATAGCTGCAAGCAATTTGAGGTAATGAACTAAAAGTAAGAAAGTTATGATTTGTACCCACAGTGATGTTAAAAATATTAGGAAGTCACAAAAGTGTTGTGTTTACATACTAAGGAAACACAATTTAAACTAACATTAGGTTACTGATATCAGCCCAGCCATGCCCAAAAAGTTGTTTTCTTGGCCTTTTATAGTTTTACTAGGTTTACTCATTACTGTATAACACATTTTATACTTTATGCAATTATATTTTTGGATGTATTTATTCAGCCTTCTCATACACATAAAATGCTAATCAATCATTTGTCTTTGCACTTTTTAGACAGACATATACTACTGTATTTACAGATGTACAAAAACTCACTTTCCCTTGGCTGCTTGTTTTGCAGTAATTTTGTCCATTTCCTTTCTTCCTATTTGAAGATCATGTCTACCAGATATGGATCCTGTTTGGACAGCACTCTTGGGGTTCCAGAAAGTAATTTCTCCATTAAGTGTGGCTACAGCTATCTCATTGCCATCTCCTCTATAAACTACTGCAAGAGCTGGAAGATTAATTAAATATAATGATATTTTAGAAGTTATACTTTTTGAGTTAATAATACAGATATCCCTAAAGGCTGTACAGTACTTGTATACAACATTAACCTACACAAAATACAAATCATAGCAATGGCACATAAATACCATAAATAAATCACAGTAAATTATCAGTTTTATTACAACACAGGTAATTTAGTTTTATATTCCAAGATTAAACATATCAATACTTTAATAGCTCAAACTACAGTCCTTAAAGGTAAACTGCATGTAAGATCATTGTGTGTGAGGAGACATCCGGGTTCTTCTTTTCATTGTTTTGTTGTTTCCCCATTTATTCTAGCACTTTGTTTTGGTACTCATAACAACACCATTTGATAATGTAATTGGTAGCAGTAGATTGTACAGTGATGAGCTACAGTTGTCATTAGTATACATATGCAGATTAATGCAATTATGTTCCATAGTGTGATGTCACAGGGGCTGTCTTGTATATAAGAAAGTGGCAGAATTTGTTTGCCAGATCTTTATTGTGGAAGAATACTAGGGTAACAGAGCATTCACTTTAAAGAAATAGCATAAAGGGTTAATAAATGTCGGAAATTAGATCAATGTCAAGTGAACAACAAAATTAAGATGACGAAGAGATGACTAAGATGTCAGCAGATGTCCTGTTAACAACCAGAATGGACAGTTGTATGCACAGAAATTTCAAGGGTGGTTAGCTCAACTCAAGGGTATAAAGAAGAACCAGAATATAATAGACATTTATTTTATATAAGTCATTTGGGTGTAAACCAATGAACCAACCAGAGTAAAATAGATTCATTGATTGACACTGTATGTAAATTCAACAGTTTATAAAATGAACCCCTATTCTTTGTTTCTGTGATCATTCTGACCATGCTGTAACAGACTGCTTTTGAATAATGCTCCTTCTAAGGCATTTTGCAGAGGAGTAATTAAAGATACCATGAACAGCTTTTCTCCAGCCTGATAACTGATTTGTTCTGTTAAGGGATGTTTCTTTTTTTAATAAGATGTTTAATTTATATCACATTATGTTAGCACAAGTGGAAAAATTTACAAAGAACCAAACATGGAAGATTTATTGTTATTGGAAAAGATATCAAAGAAAATGAAAACACCTGAAAGGAAAAAAAGACAAACAGAAAAAAACTGATATGTACTAATGATTTATCCTCAGTGGCAACACCATAATTAGAAAAAAGGGTAAAATTCAAGTCTAGGGCAAGTTGCTTCTAATTTTGTCATGTTTCTGGTTTTGAGTCTGTTTTAGGCAATTTGATCAATATCAGAAAATAGAAGAATAGTTGGATAATAAGATTGTAAGCAATCTATCCCTCCTATTTCTTAACCTGCTTAATCCAGTTAGAAGTCAAAGGACACAATTACATTTATACTTATGCATTTTCTCACACAAGTTTATTAATTTACTATTTTATCTTTGGAAAGCACCGGCAAAATGAATACAAATAAAAAAAATCTGGTTTACTAAAACAATTTTTACAGTAAAAAGACAATGTTGGGTCTCACATGCAAAAGCAATCTGTAACATCTTAATGTTTTAATCTCATGAAATGGATTGTTTATAAAACTTTTCTACTTTAATATTGTAGAGAAAAGTCAAGCAAAATGACACCTTTTATTGGCTAACTAAAAAGATTACAATATGCAAGCTTTCAAGGCAACTCAGGCCCATTCTTCAGGCAAGACGCCTGATTTACCTTGAAAGCTTGCATATTGTAATCTTTTTAGTTAGCCAATAAAAGGTGTCATTTTGCTTGACTTTTCTCTACATTCATAATGGCTAACATGGAACAACACCCTAGTACTACTATAATATTGTAAATGATACTTAGACATCAAAAATGTTTACAGATAAATAAAAAAAAAAAACGAGAACACTAAAGTTGCACCTTCTTACCATCTGATATCAGGGTGAGAGTTTCTTTAGTCTTCCAGCTGTCTGACATGTCCCATATCTTTACCGTCTTATCCCAGGATGCACTGGCCAAAATGGCTTGATTGGGGTTAAAACTCAAACTGCTAATAGGTCCTTCATGGCCAGCAAGCACCTGAATTAAATTTAACGTAATTTAGTGCAAGCATATCAACCTTTCCCTTTGGCTGGAAAATGAAAACTGATACAAATTTCATTAATTGGATATACGGTACTATAGTGTCACAGGTAGAGCTACCATTATATTAACCATAGATACATGCAAATCCGTCTATTTTCCAACCAGGTCATTGAGGTCAGGGTCATATAGGTATGTATTTATATATATTCAAATCTTCCTTTGGACAATGTTCAAGTAAATGCCTCTGACCTTGGCAAAGGATACATTTCAGTCAACAGGAAGATGATCAAGTAATTTCCAATTCAGAAATGTTTAGGCATTTTCATTTTATTCATTGACACCCCGCAAATAGACATGTCATTATGTTAACTAAAAGCATCCTTTCTTCTCTTCTGTCCCTCCCTGCATCTTAAGGCATGTGAATGAAATTAAATGTGATTGATCCCCCAAAAAAGTGTTTTCTCCCAATAGAAGAGTATGAAGTACTTTTATGGCCCAAAACATCTGATTTCCTTCAAAGAAGATGCCTCAACATGACGATTTAATACAAAGCAAGAACATTTAAAAGCACTTCAGCTATCACTACCGTTTTTCATAAAAAGTATTGACAAAAATAGCATCCAATTCGAGTTACAAACATAAGGTCAAATTGTCTATTGTCTTCTGAAATATGTTGCAATTGTCATTAATGTCAGTTAATGGAGAATTATCTTCAAGCCAGTTGTAACTAGCTTGTTCTGGAATCAAAAATGGAAAATATACATATATATATTCACCCACAACTCTAAAACAAAAAAGGTTTTTGTTTTTTCCAATTTTAGCAATAAAGCTTTAACATAAAATTTACAAAGGTTGTCTGGTTTTCCTACTAGTTATTTTGTAACATTATCTATCATATTGTATTAAATTAAGCAATTTTGTAATCAAAGCAAGTTATTAGAAACTGTTCTGCTTTATCACAAGAAAAAGCAATACAAAATAAATCAAAAATGTGTATTTATAAACTGAAGAAGAAAATTATTTTGTTGCTGGCTCTATTGTACTTTCAGTCCATTTTTATTCTTCAGGTTAACTGTTTGCTAATGAGATTGAAAGTGTTGTTTTAGCATTTAACCAACCAGTGTAGTATGGAGTGTTGAAAAAAGAAATATTTGTGCCTTTATCATTTAGTTGACCTGGCAATCAAGAAATGTTACAACTACAGACTCTGAAATGCAAGTAATTCAGATGAGAAATTAAATTAGATGAAAAGTACAGTGTAGATACAAAAGATGTGGATTAGCCTATTACTTTTTAAGAGAAAAAGTGTTAAAATGGACCAATACACACAAAAACCAAACACTAAAAAATGTAAAAAAACAATATACTCAAGCTAAAAACTGAACAAAAGTTATGCATCAGGGAACATGTTCTGGGTGACTTTTCTTGCTAATATATTAAATGCTGCACTAAAGAGGAAAAAAAAAAATAATACAATTGCTTAAAACATGCATACCTCTAGAAGACGGCCAGTCTGCATTGACCAGATGTAAATTTCAAAGTAATCCTGGGAACCAGCAGACACTATTTCACCACTTCCGTCTATTGCCAGGCATGAAAACTGTGTAGGCTGAGGTGAGGTAAATGTGCGAAAATTTCGGTATCTTTCATAAAAATTGAAAAGATAGAAACAATACGATAAAAAAACAAAAACATAAATTACCTGATACCAATACTAAATAAAGAGAGAAAGAAAAAATCCACTTGCCTATGAAGATCAAAAGCTCTAACTGTTCCATCCAATGATGCACTTAAAATCACAAAACCTGTATAGTTGAAAGTTACTGCACTGACACTGCTGGTATGTTCAGTGAAGGTAACAAAGCAGAAGCCACTGTTGGTATTCCAAACTTTAACCTGATGAAGAAAATTAATTACTTTAGATACACAGTGATTATTTCAAAGGAAGACATTTTATATTAAAAAATATGAATACATTATTTTTTTACTCTTGTACCATTTTAAAAGTAATAAAATATACCAACCATCACAGTATAGTGGCACTGCATGTTTATCATTTATAAAGCTAAATGTAATTCTAAAATTTGCTGCAAATTTTTAAAGACAAAAATATCTAGATGAAAGCACACAAAATTACATTTCAAACCTGCAACATACTGTATAGGCAAAGTAACTGTCCTGTTAAAATGCACGATGGTGATGCAGTGGTAACTATTGCTACCTTATGGATCTATCTTCTGTGCTCAGTCACTGTGTTTGAAGTCTGCATGTTCTCTCTAAGTCTCCATGAGTCGTCCTCCAATATTCCCAAAAAAACAAGTGTTACACTGATTCTAAATCAGCCAAGTGTGGGTGTGTGTATGAATGAGTCATGTAATGTATCGGGGTGAAAAATAGGCTGGACCCTGTCTTGTATCTGAAGCTGCCAGGATAGGCTCCAGCCCCCAGACCTGGATTACCTGGGTTTTAGAATGTTGTATGTAATCCAGGGACCAAATGAAATCTAATGGGATATTTGACATTTACTGTTCTGATTTATGGTTTGTAATTATTGAGTCATTTTAATTATTTAATAACCTGTATTTAAAGTTATCTATGTATCTATCATTACACTCAAGTACAGTAGGTCTGAAGGCTTACCTTGCCATCATCACCTCCTGTTGCTATGTACTGTCCATCAGGAGAATATGCTAGAGCCACCATGCTGTTGAAATGACCTTGCTGTTTCATGATATAAGATTCACTCTGCCATTCCCAAACCAAAAGCTGACCAAGACCTAGGAAAAATGTACTGTACAGTTTTATAAAATGTTTCATAATTATTTCACATGTTGGAATGTGTGAAAAGTGACAACATTTTCTTTGTTTACCTTTTCCTTAATGTATTCTTCACAAATAAGACCCACATAAATATTTTAAATGCAAAGTACAATATTCTTATTCAGTAAATTGTTTTCATGAACTGTTGCACTGAATTAGTCAGACTACCAAAGCATAACCCATTAAGAATCTGATAAGTCAAAAACATTAGAATTGTATGGCAGTGAGATAAACAAAAAGAACTAATCTCAAGTAAGGTTTTCTTTTAAAACATTGTTTTATATGATGCTTACCTGAGCATCCTAAAGCAATCCAGTCTCCAGTGTTATTAATAGCAATAGATGATATTCTTTGGCTTGAAATACTATAAATGATACAGGAAAATTGTAGTTTAAAGGTAGTACCTTAACTCTGTCAAAAATAATATAAACATAACATTTTCAGACTCATTAAATCCAATTCAGGTTTTCTGGATTCAAAGACTATCCCTGAAGCTATGGGGACAAGACAAAAAACTGGGCACTAGTCCATAAAAGGGTTTGCTCACATACCTGCTCACACTGAATAAAAGATGTCAAAATATATGACTTAAGAGAGAAGACTAGTAGATAATGTTATTATCTACAGATCATATGATTCATGATATTATGAAAGGGAAGAAAGGTGTTTTTTTTAATTAACTGTAAGATATTCCATAACTGCACCCCTCATTCACTTGTCCTTTTTATGATATTACCTGCAATTTATTTTATAATAGAATAAATCTGTCTCTAGTGTATTAGACTCCACTTATATTCCAGTAACTATACAATATATCAAAACAGTGTAAAGAGCTTATAAGAAAGCCACTTCTCTAAAATGTTTTAGTTTATACTGCATAGATAACAGATGATTATATATATATATATATATTCTCAGTCATTCACCGAGGAAATACTGTTACATTGAGCTGTGAATTGGGCCATATTCGAACACTGTAAAGATACATATAGAGTCCCACAGGGTGATAACACCACATGGTAGTGGCATCATTCCTACAGTTTATGTGCATACAAATTCCAGAGAGATTGTTGTACTATAGATCACTCAGTGGTATTTACACTTGATAATAAATGTTAGATTCTGAGCTTTAAAATAATTTCTAAACAATTTTTATACTAACCAAAACATACCTAAGGGAGTGGATAAGGTTAAACTCTGGGAGTTCGTGAAGATGGAAAATTCCAGAGGCAAATCCAGTTACTAAAATGTGCATCTTTTTATGATAAACTGATGATGTTAAATTGTTGAAATCACCCTCCTTGTTGAAAAAATGTCTACAGAGGCAAAGTGAGAAAGGTGTAGTAAGGCAAAGTCATATACTTATCACATCAGCAAAAAGACAAACTTTATTTCTGTACAGTAATATGAATAAAGAACGCTGTTAAAAAATTTACAAAGCTATAAGTATTACAATGAAAATGCCAGACACTTACTAATGCTATACTAGGACAGGTTCAAATTTGATACATATGAAGGTACACCTTTAAATTTAAAAGCTGCAAAAAACATTTAGAGCCATACAGGTGTTTTATATCAGAAAATAAATAATGAAACAAAATAATGTATTAACTTCTTACAATATATGCATATATACCTCCAGATTTTATAAATAACTTTTTGATTAATTTTTAATACCTAGCAATATTACTTACTTTTCTTTTTGTTTATATTTGACTTTCCCAGGACCCTGCTGATCTTGATTAGCTTTTCCATGAATTTCTTCTCCTTTTTGCTCCATTTCTACTTCATCTTTACCTTGGTTATTGTTTTCCATGGTGGTGTCTGGCACTGGCTTAACAGCTTTTGGCTTAAGTTCAGTCAGTTCTGTGTCACACTCCCACACACACAGTGCTCCATCTTGACTTACAGTATATAGCTGTAGAAGCAAATATTACATCAACAATAATACAATGAGAAAAAAGTGAATAAACAAAGGCTCTTTGGTCTGATTAACAGTGCTAATAAACAGAGCAAGCTCAAAGATGTTAAGCATTGCCTAGTTTTTTGATAAGTGAATAGGAGTGGGAATTCTAAGGAACTACAGAATAGGATAAAGTCCTTTTACTTAAAGAACTAAATGCAAATTGTGGTGGATAAGTTGATAAAAAGTTTGCATGTTTTGTAAATGTAATGTAATATTAAAAGTGCTTTAGGAGGCATGTTTAACTTCACTGATGAGAAGAGAGTTACTTTGATATTTACCTAACCAACCCAACCAAAGTCTTATGGACTGACTCAGGATAAGGAATTTATGGTGAGGGGGGATGGAGGATAAGACTAGCTTGGCAATGGTGACTGTGTTTGGACTTACAGCCTTAGGCCATAATCTGCCTAAACAAGGCAACTGGGGGATAAGTTGTATCTGAGTACTTTCATTGGTAGATGGCCCAGGTAGGGACAGATAAACTAATTCTACTGGCCTAAAGTATGGCTGTTTATGACTGGTTATGAATTGGTGGCCATTCTCTACTGTTTGTGTTTTGTTGTAAGAATGGTATAAAGTTGCTCACCTTGCCTTTAAACCCTCTCTCACACTCTTTGGTCAGGAAGAGAAGACCATGATGAAGACAACTCTATCTCGGCAGCCATATTGAGAAAGGCATGTGGCCTGTTTCAATATTCAATTCAATAGCCACATGGTAGAAAAGTAAGCTGGAATGAAAACAAACTGAGAGCCGCCTATGGCCGTAAGATGTACTGCTACTTAGGCTGTAAGGGTATGGTTTGCCATTATTAATACTAGGGGGCTTTGCCCTCTGCTCGCTTGGCTCGCCAACCCCGGTGTTTGGTTTTCCAGTTACACACTTTTAAGATTTCTTTTTTCTTTGAATTGTTGCTATTTCATTAGTTTCACTTTTATTTCAGAACTTCTTTAAAAACAATATTTGGAATCTTTAGAGTCCCAACATGCTGAATCTTTTAAATGAGGTCCGTGATATTGATATTGGTTGTAAGTAGGGTGTGTTATGTTCTACGCCCCCGCGAGACGGTCCTGGGTCAATCTCTTGGCACAAAGTCTCATGTTTAAGGTCCCCGCGAGATGCTCCGTGGCCAATCTCTTTCATCTCGCGGGTCTTTTAAGTGTCTTCTGTGATCTTCACATGAAGATCACGTCTCGTCTCCCTAGCCATTATCTCTCAGGATTTTTTTTTTTTTATAATAGAGAGATAGTACCCTGCCGCATTAATATGTCCAGGCATTTTTATCAATAAAACATAATTAAATACGTAACTTAGCTCCTACCTGTTGTCACACACAAACGATTAGGGGGCAGCTAAAGAACCTGATGAACCGCGAGAAACCACAAGACGGGGAACTAAGGCAGCATATTAATGCTTCTCTATTTTGCCAGGAAAGGCATGGAACAAAAAACTACTGCACCTTGAATTTGTTCCGAAAACATCCTCCCGCCATCCAAGGAGCTTCCGCATTGTTCCCGACTCACCCTGATGACTTCACATCCAGTTGCTCACAGATGACGTCAAATCCACCAAAAGATCATCCACACCACCCTTCCTACATTCCTACTTCCGTTTCCCATCACATAAATTGCTCTGTGTATTTGCCATTCTCTGTCAACTGTTTATTGCAAACCTGACCGTTGTACTGTACTACCAAGTTCTTACTGAGACTTACAGTATACGGGGACGGATTCCCCAACCCTTAAACTGTGTTCCTGTGTTTTTTTCACATTGTGTCTTTACTGTGTCTAATTGCTGAAGATTTGCTGAGGATCAAGTCTCATCAATATGCAAATTGTGGTGGATAAGTTGATAAAAAGTTTGTATGTTTTGTAAATGTAATGTAATATTAAAAGCGCTTCAGGTGCGGAAAGTACCTGATCACCGAGTAGTAAGTGTATAGGATTTTAGACATTTTATTAAGGTTTGCACAATAAAGAGCATAAAGGGGAAAATAGAGTCACAATAAGAAATTCAATGATAAAACAATAATATAATGACTAAGTTTTAAAATATTATGTTTTTAACTAAATTCTTCAATGTATTGCATTTTCTATTCCTTTTTAGTTGACTGAAGTTGAAATCAAATCCTTATGGGCAAAACTAGATTGAGAAAACTCAATTCATCCCACCTAAATCTTATAAAACTGAAAATGAATACAAAATAGCAGTCTCCACAATGAGACTGGGAAAACTCGGAAAAACTGGGAAAAGGTTTGGGTGAGTCTTAGTGAAATGAGTCATTATGATTGTAATGTCGGTTATTGGCAGAACTACTACAATGTTTCATATTTATGGTACATGTAAGTTCATTACTATGCTATTTTCACAGAAAATATTACACTTCCACAAGAAAATATTATTGGTCATTATTCTGTTCTCAAATTCTGGTTAAATATCCATCTTCATTAACCATGGGTAAAAAATACCCTACCTTTACTGTTTAAGGCATTTAACGCACAGGTCAAAGTTGGCCCTTCAGAACTGGATCAGCCGAATGTGATTAGAATATTATAAATTTGATAAGCTGAGGTTTATTGATTCTGTGCTTTCTACTTGACTATATTAAACTAAATTCTAAATTCAGTTTAAATTAAGCCTTGAAATGTGTCTATCATTTGGAGCTGGGGAAACATTCCCAGGTTGTAGTATGTCAGGGCACTTGATCTTAATATGACAATGTCTTTATAAACTGTTTGTTTCGTATTGAAATCTTTCTTTCCTATAATGTGAAATCCAAAATGAAGCCAAACACTCAACTTAAACATGTCAGAAGCATTTAGTATAGGACTCTCTCAATCAGTACTAATATATGCAGCTTGCTGTTATTAGGAATTTATAAAGAATGTATTTGGTTACACAACTAACAAATTACTTCTACACTTCCACAGATACCACAACACAAACGGCAGAACTGTTGTATAGTTTCATACGCCTATCCTCAACATACTAATGATGGATCACAATGAAAAATGTTAAAATGTTAAACATGTTAAAATGTTTTCCCCATTTTCACTTCATTTCTGAATGTTCCATTAACGTGACTGATTATTTTATTGCCTAAGATATATGTGCATGGTAAACATAAAATTACTAGTACTTTCTAACTTAAGATTACAATCTGATGGTAATTCACACATTGTACTTTAATATTTTGTTACTTGGCTTAAAGACAGCTGAATCAGCATGGAAAGAGTTTTGTAATAGTGTATCACAAGACCATGTAAATGATAAGCTCTTTACATAAATAAATACACACACACCAGAATGACTAAAAAGGAAGAAAATGAAAAAGAAATAAAAGTCACTGTCACAGTGAGGCATTATACAGACATATTGCTCTTGTATAAAGGAGCCCCATGAGTGTTTCCTGTCGCACTTCTGGTAAATAATTTGTTGTCTGAAAGTACTTAGTATTAGTGTGTCAGAGAGAGAATGTGTGGCATGGTTCATAATGGAACATAGTTATGTTTTATTTTCTTGTTTGCTACTACCTCCAGGGGCCAAAAGTGTGTCCCATAACCAAACCTGCCCTTTTAATTAGCTTGTTCATTTTGTAGGCCTCTCCTCAAGTGATGTTACCAGCCTAGCACACCACAGCATAGAAAATGATACTGGCCATCACAGTGTTGTAGAAGATGTGAAGGATGGAACTACCTAAATTAAAGGTACACAGTCTCCTTAGAAAAAAAGAGCCTGCTCTGCCCTTTCTTATATAGTTCCTCTGTGTTACAAGCCCAACCTATCATTAATATGGACCCCCAAGTACTTATAAAAGTGACTAGACATGGAGGCTCATTGATGTGGCAAAACTCAATAACCAATTTCTAGTTTTGGCTCATGTAAAATTGCAAACAATTCATTCTGCACCAAGAAACAAAGTTCTTCACTTGACTCCTACAGTATAACAAGTATAATATTTTTGTCTCATTTGTTTAACTGGTTTCTCTTTATCTACTTTTAGGACTTGAGTGAAAATCTGATGATGTTTTAGGTCATATTTATGCAGAAATATAGAAAATTCTAAAGGGTTCACAAACTTTCAAGCACAGCTGTATGCTCTCTCTCTCATCCCCCCTTTCAATACACCCCACAAGTGTAGAATCACTTCAGAATTTCTACAAGTAACACTGCATGTTGCTATATAATATATTATCTCTATATATAATCTTCATTTGGATCTTGATCTTTGTTTGTCCGCGAATGAATTAGAAGAAGCACTAGATGGCAGTAGAGAGACAGCTAAAACATAGGCATTGCATTAAGAATCTCCTCCAGGCTTGTACTACTGAAGACTGTAGTACTCCAGTCACACCTCAAAACACAGACGTTCAAACTAAACAAATTGTTGTGCTTTAAATTAACTAATCTTTATATATAATCTTCATTTGGATCTTGATCTTTGTTTGTCCATGAATTCCACGCATGCGTAGACCACCTTCCAGTTTAGTATGTTGTTGTTACTCACGGATGTCAACAATGTGCCGGAATAACGAAAGGGGTGGTGGACAGTGTTACGCTAGTTAGCTCCTGAGGCCTGGTTAGAGAATGAGATTGCCGAAGATAAAAGGTACGTGCCTACGTAACATATGAATGAAAGAAAGACAGTGGGCAAAATGAATGACAACGTAACAGCACGTTCCGGAAATTATTATTGTTACGTTGTAGCCGGCGAGTGCTGCGCGTCTCACAGTTGTACCGTGGCTTGCTCACATGTCAGTGAAGTGATCCCTATTTATGCTTTAAAGAGCCTGGATACCTATGTGTCCCCCTTTTATAACCATTTCTCCGTGTACATTGCCTTACTCTTTGGATTGCCACAAAGCAACCTGCGAGATTGGAGAAAGGTTGAGCAGAGATCGTGAGAGGAAATGAGAGCGTCGTGAAAACGAGATGGACTGTGAACGGAGAGAAGTAGAAATGCTCCTACACCACCACATAATTACTATTCGGACAGTGATTCTGAGTAGGCCGTTCCTATCAAATCAATGTCCAAGGGTTTTCTTTTGCAATTTTGTTTCCCTTATAAAAAATCATAATGCTGTGCAACGAAGGGCCCAGTTCATGACTGGCAGCCGCGTTTAAACAGGGAGCCCTTCACAGACAACTTTAACACGTGCAACGTAGTTGGGCGCAAATGGCTAGTATATATATATATAATATAATAAAATAAAATTATATTATATTTTATATATATATATATATATATATATATATATACACACACACACACACACATATACATACACAAAAGTGACACTACTTACATCAAGACTGTCTCTTTCAAAGAAACATCCCACTATGATATCTTTATGTCCTCCAAGAGCATAATATATTAGATTCTCCCACCGTTCTGCTCCAAACACCCATGTTGTCATGTCTTTACTTCCAACAACAAAGCATCTATTGTTTAAAAAAAATGAAAACATCTTTCAGATATTTTTTAAAACTTCTAAGTATATTATCCATATACATTAAGGCTATATAACAACTGGATACTTCCATCCATCCAACCTTCACTAGTGTTTACAATGTTGGGGTGCCACAACTTGTTCCACTAGCACCACTCAAAAGCGAGAAACCGGACCTGGGGGGGTATTTTTCATACGTGGATTACTTGTTTAGCCAGATGTAATTGTTGACGATTTGGCATGATCCTGGATCTGTCGGTTTTTCGAAACTCTTGCTGGATGTGTTGTCATAGCAACACATTCTAATCCTCAAACCTGCTTGTAGCAGGTTTGTTCGATGTAAACAAGGATTAGCTCACACACTTAAGTGTCCGTGCGTGGAATTCATTTAGTCATGACTTCACCGTTCATGAATGAGCGACCAATTGATATCGGTACGCAAATTATAAGAAGAGAATTTCATATAGAGAGGGTTTTGCGCGATCGGCAAGATCCTTTAGTGCTCCCGGAGGAAATTCTTTTCGAAAGATACCACTTTAGCCGAGGGGGAATATTGTACCTCAAAAATTTATTAGGACCTTATATTCGAAGTCAAACTCGGCGAAGTCGGGCTCTCACAACCACACAGACAGTGTGCATTGCTTTGAGGTTTTTTGCAAGCGGCACTTTTTTTATATACTGTACGCGATGCGGAAAATCTATCTAAAAGTGCAGTTTGCCAGGCAATTCGTAAAGTCTGTTTGGCTCTGAAATATTTCCTTCAGGTTTTCATAGTGTTTCCTGGACACCTGCGTGTACAGACAAAAGAGGCATTTCATGCCATTGCAGGTAGGTAATACACAGGTAAAAACACCCACAGTTCCATGAAGAATCTCACAATCAGCCTAACATTCTCATTACCCAGGATTTTCAAATGTGATTGGGGCACATGGGACTGATCACAGTGGAATTTGATCAAACATTATTTGGAAAATGTACCTCTCCTCCTGATGAATAATCAGACACAGTGTCTTCCTCAAATATTTGACCTTTGTCAATATCTCGTTGGTCAGACACAGGTTTTAGGGATATGACATTCCCTGCAAGTGAACCAACAAAAAAAGAGGGCTATATGGAACCTACCTATGGCACACATTGAGGACAAATATATGCAATGACCATCCTTTACCTGAAATGAAGTCACCACTGCATCCTGCCACTGGTTCTGAGGAGGAGCTTCCCCTTGGAATGCCCTCAGAAACAGGGCGATTGGCATTTTGCTGGAGAGCCAACTCTTCTGCAGGGGTTAGGTCTGGACCGCGTGGACCTCCACCTGTTTTTTGCTTGTCTGCCTTCTTATTAGCTTTAAAATGAATGTTCTTTACATTATATATGATTCTTTATGTCAACAATTCTTTAAATAGTTATATACCAATATTTACCAGTTTGTAGTATATTCTTGTACTTCACTTTAACCTGTTCCTGTGTTCTCTTTGTGCTCACATTTGATCTGGAATTATGACATATTAAATAATAATTAATCTGACACATAGGAAATGAAACGCTGCTTTCAGTAAGTACAATGCACATGCGTTTAATTTGTCGGCCATTTTTTGCCAGGTGTCTTTTCTGGTTTGGGCTGCTTTTACAGTGTTACCCTTTGTGCATATTAAATCTTGAAATTCTTCATGTCCTTCGAATAAAAGGTCTTGCTCCGCTTGTGTGAAAAAAAAAATGTGCCCGTTCTTTCGTCATTTTGTTACAGCCTATCAAAGACTGGCTGATCATGTTTTTTAGACTCAATATATATGGGCTTTTCACTCAGCGCGGGCGGGCGCGCGCATTCATCTCGGATGATTAGATCCAGCTAGACTAATCTACTACATGGCTGCATTTGAAAAACCGACTTATCCTGGATGAGTTTCACTAGCATTAACTCATCCAAGATCAGGCATCTGATCTCGGATGATTTAAGCAACGTACGGAAAATACCCCCCTGGATACTACACCATTCAATGTCAAAGAAAACTACATACAGTATATACCCATACTCACTCACACAGGGCCAATTAAGGCCACCAATTAACCAAACATACTCATCTTTTTAATGTGGAAGGAATATTAGAATGTCCAGGTAGAAAAATACCTCATGCAAACACAAAGAATATGTAAACTTCACACAAGCAGTGCCTGAATCAGGATTTGAACCAAGGATTCTAAATCATAAATTAAAATGTAAAAAATTAACTTCGTAAACAACATAATGAAAATATAAGTTACAATGCAATGCATCAACACATAAAAATAAACTACTTACTTAGAATCATCGGTCCAGTCGATGCATGTCATCTCATCATATGGACCATAATAGCTCTTATCAAGCACAAAGGCATTAAATTCTCTTCTTTTCCCGGGGGCATAATACATAAGAGCTACATTATCCTTTGTGACAACAAATTTTCTAAATAGAGAACAATAACAAACAATTCGTCAATGAACTGCTCCATATCTAAAAAATAAGGGATCAGGGCATAGGGTGCTACTTTTTTTTTTTTTTATTACACACACATGTATATTTATAAAGACACACACAGCCAGACACACAGATCAGCCACAAAATTAAAACCACTGACAGGTTAAGTGAATAACATTTGATTATTTAATTACAATGGCACTTGTCAGTGGGAGGTTTATATTAGGTAGCAAGTGAACAGTCAGTTCTTGAAGGTAATGTGTTGGAAGTAGAAAAAAGGGCAAGCCTAAAGATTTGAGTGAGTTTGACAAGGGCCAAATTGAGATGGCTACACAACTGGGTAAGTGCATTTCCAAAATGGGAGGTCTTGTGTGGTGTCCCCAGTATGCAGTTGTTACTACCTACCAAATGTGATCTGTGGAAAGACAACTGATGAACCGAAGACCGAAAAATCAGCGCCCAAGGTTCATTGATCTGTGTTGTTAGCAAAGGCCAACCCATCTGGTAAAATCCCACAGATGAGCTACTGTAGCACAAATTGCTGAAAAACTGAATGCTGGCCATGAGAAAAAGGTATCAGAACACACAGTGCATTGCAGTTTGATGTGTATGGGGCTACATAGCCGCAGACCAGTCACAGTTCCCATGCTGACCCCTGTCCACTGCCAAAAGTGCCTACAATGGGCACTTGAGTGTTAGAACTAGACCAATGAATAATGGAAGAAGGTGGCCTGGTCTGATGAATCATGTTTTCTTGTAGATCATGTGAACAGCCAGGTGCATGTGCATTGTTTACCTAGGGAAGAGATAGTTGCAAGATGCCCTATGTCCGAAAGGCAAGCCAGTGGAGGCAGTGTGATGATATGGGCAAAATTCTGCTGGGAAACCTTGCTACGTGGCATTTAAAGCCTTTTCTTGCTATATGCGGAATATACACAGATGCACAGGGCCCCCAAATCCATTAGGGCCCCCCCAAAGCTGCAACTTCAGCCTAATATATATGAAAAGTATTAACATTACCTGTCTGTTTGTTGCCAGCTAAGCCCCATCTATGTTTAAATTTAAATGTAGGATATAAACAAAACTAAGCTGCAATGATAAGGAAGCTTTGGCTTGAGTTTGTGGGGTAATCAGTTCAAAATCAATGATTATCACTAGGCTGTCTTGTTGCACAATGAGTGACGTCTACTGACAGGTATAATAGGATGAATCACTGATAACTGCAAATCACGTCAGGATGAAAATAACAGTAGCCAAGGCCACATTGATACCTAAGACGGCATTAAATGGCTTATCCCTCTGGTGCTGAAAAATGTAAAAGGAAGAAACTTGAAGAAGAAAAATGTGCACAGAAAAAAGGTAAAGTATTTGTTAAAGATGTTGCAATGAATCAGAGGTGGGAAGTAACAAAGTAAAACCACTTTGATACTGTTCTTAAGTAGAATTTTCATGTATGCTATCTGTATCTTTGACTGTTTTATTTGTTTAAGACTTTAACTCGCTACATTTCAAAGAAAAAATCTTTGCTCCAACAATAAAAGAATATCCATACAGAATATACAGGAATCTAGGTCAGATAATTTTATTAAATTATTTGCATATATATGCAAAATTGAGGGACAATCCCATTATTTATTTGCACATTTTACATCTTTGATTTCTTCATATACAAAACATTAAGTACGCTGGAGAGATGCAAAAGGTACAGCACAGGCAGCAACTGTGGTGATTTAAACAGTGAAGACAGGGTCAAACCAATATCTAGCAACACCAGACTTATTAATGAGATCAAAGTTACAAATAGGTCAGCAAATATGCCCCATATGAGTGGTTGGTACAAAAATAAGCCTTGGTGAATGTATTGTCTTTTGTGCCAGCCATAAAAACATGAGGTGATGGCATTCAAAATTCACCCTGCGAACTTAAAAAACAATAGAGGTAAGCATGCTTACATGAACTTTTGTTTGACTTGCTGTTTGGATACATTGACTATTAAAATAACTAAAATCAATTAAAATAAAACTATGAATATTAGAGAAATATGATTTTTCAATGGCATCATTGGGATAGGCCACTAAGTTAATCCAGATATGGTGAGTGCGTGCAAAACAGACTTTTATTTAAGTTGATAAACATCCACCCACGTAGTAGTGAAACAGGACAAACTTTAAAAATCAATAAACAAACAGGTATCGCTAGCTAAGCGGAGACAAGGTGCACTTCAAAATGCATAGGTACACCGGCTTGAAAGAAGGCTGGTGCATGAGTGAGGAGGGCCCTGCCCGGCTCCCCACTCCTGATGTCACGCTTCCCCCTACCCATGGCCCGTAGCCTCTGTCTCAGATTAGTGCGAATATATTGCTCCAGCCAGCAAACTGTGATTCTTAGCGCAATGAGATAAGTCGCAAAATCAATCAGAATTTTCAAGCAAAACAACCCGATTTAAATCAGTTAAGTAGTTCTCTCGTTCACTAGCTAAGTGAAGGCAAGGTACGCCCCGAGGCTGGCATGTGAGTGAGGAGGGACCCGCCCCCCCTCCTCAGCATGCTGCATCTCTCAGATTCGTGCAAAAAGATCAGTACCATAAGCAAACTATGACACAGCGCAATGAGAGAAGTCGCAAAATCAACCAGAACGCTCAAGCAAATTATAGAAAATAAACAGATCTAAATCCGTTAAGTAGGTCTCTCATGAAAAGCGTACAGACATACAGACAGACAAACAAACGTTGGATTTTATATACAGATATATATATACATATATACAGATATATATATATATATATATATATATATATATATATATATATATACACACACACACACACATATATAGGCTAATGTTGATAATGATGAGATATGAGGAGAGAATTAACTGAAATGAAAGCCAAAGATAAATTCAAGCCCAATTAATTTTAATATTAATTAATTGAAGATTAGTTATCAGATTTATAAGTAATTTATATGACTTCTTGACAGATTTTTCTAACTGAAGTACTTAATGCGTGCTTATTTCCACTGTATTTCTCATTATGTCTTTTCACTTTTGCCAATTGAATTAAATAACTGTTTATTAAACATCTTTCTGACACCTGATTCTTAATCAGAGCAATTTTTAACTAAAGGAAATTTTTGCTTTTATACTCATACTAGCTGTCCCCCGCGGCTCCGCCCGCGTAGTAGTGAAACAGGACAAAGTTTAAAAATCAATAAAAAAATTTTTAAAAGAATGTACTAATTTGTATTGAGAAGAATTTATATTGATAGCTTTAGTATCAGACGTCCTCTTGATATACAATATTTTTGGTTTTGATATCGGGGCAAGAAAGTAGCTGTGATCTCTTTGCCAAAAATGTAAAAAGTTGGAAAGATATCTCTGGCCAAGCAGAAGGCAGGTATGCTTCAATGTCAAATGTTGCCACTGTATCTGATCTTGTTCAGCTCTGATGGAAGAGCGTCCCCCACGTAGGAAGAAGAGCATGCGACCGTGATATCCAATGAGCAGGTACCTTCTAAAACACACATAGATGTGATCTCTCTCTCAAAAACATCAAATGTTACTCTTTAACAATCTCTAGATGATAACGTCTGCTGAACAGACAGGTATCGCTAGCTAAGCGGAGGCAAGGTGCACTCCAACACGTGGTGAGAGGTAAAGAGACTTGAATGGAGGCTGGTGCGTGAGTGAGGATGGCCCTGCCCGGCTCCCTACTCCTGAGGTCCTGCCTCACCCTCCCCTCAGCCTGCAGCCTGTCTCTCGGATTCGCACGAATAAATCGGTGCCACAACCAAACTATAGCACTTAGCACAATGAGAGAAGTCGCAAAATCAACCGGAATGTTCAAGCAAATTATAGAAAAAAACCTGATCTAAATCCGTTAAGTAATTCTCTCGTGAAAAGCAGACAGACATACAGACAGATGTTGGATTTTACATATACAGAGAAATATAAGAACATGTACTTTTATACTTTTTCTTGAATAAATATGATTAACAAGTACTTTGACTTTTACCAGAGTATTTTTATAGATGAGGACTTACACTTTTATATAAGTAATTAATTTCTGTACTTCTGCCACCTCTGCAATGGGTAAATCTTTAAACTGACCTCTCATGTCTCTCACTCTCTTTCTGATTGCTGATTGTTGCGATGATAATGATCGTCTCCCTCTAAATCATTAATTTACTCATTTTTATTACTTTAAAAAGATAAAAGCAGTAGTAGTCTGAAAGAGACAACTTTGAAATTGAGCGCATGCTTTAAAAGGACATTCTATATGCAATGTTTAGTTATACTTATTAAAAAAAAAAAAAAAACTTATTAATGTGACATAACTGAAAATTTGAGGAAAATATAGAGGAGCCCCATTGTTTACCATTTATTGTAATTTTCAGTATGTTTAAATTGCTTGGGTTAACATGAGATAATTAATTTGAATTATAGATTTTCAAATCTAGACTGCTTTCTGGTTAAAGTGTAACAGATCATCATTTTAAAGGATTTGAATCACCCCACCCCCTCAACCATAGTTTTACAAAATAGGGCCCCTAAAAAGCAAGAATGGGCCCTGGTGGCATTCATGTGGATGTTACTTTAACGCATCTTACCTACCTAAAGATTGTTGCAGACCACATTCACCCCTTCAAGGCAAAAGAATTCCCTAATGGCAAAGGCCTCTTTTAGAAGAATAATGCAACCCTGCAAAAACTGTTCAGTTATGGTTTAAGGATCTTGTTAGAGATCAAGTCAGAGAGTTCGAGGTGTTGACTTGGTCTCCAACTTCCCCAGATCTCAATCTGATCGAGCATCTGTGGGATATGCTGGTAAAACAAGTCAGATCAATGGAGGCCCCACTTCATAAATTACAGGACTTGAAGGATCTGCTGCTAACATCTTGGTGCCACAAAACACCTTCAGAGGGCCTAGTGTTGAGGAGTCCATGTCCCAACAGTTCAGTTGAATCATTACAAACGGAAATGGATAGAATAAAGGCTTGGACAAATTTGAGCCAGGTTAAATATAATGTAAAATAAAATGCATAGAAAATTTAAATGTAATATTTGAACACACCATGGAAATTTTGAAACTTTAAAGTACACATTATGAGCAGGACCTAGTGGTCATAAAGGACTCATCACTGCCAACTTGAAGACAATGTACAGAAGCCATTAAAAAGGCCAAAGAGATGATGGGTTATACAGTCCGATGTGTGGAAAACAACTTGCAAGTTACGCTTTTTAAGGCCACATCTCAAGTACTGTGTGCAGTTTTGGTCTCCATTTTACAAATAAGACATACACATACAAAAACTTGTTAAAGGCAGATTTCGTACAAAGTTTTTCTTCACACAGAGAACCACTGACACATGGAATAAATCAGCAAATGGCAGCAGGCAGTAAGACTGGGGTGTTTCAAAACTCTCAGTGTTACATGCAAAAATAAATCTTTCTTTAACATGTAAATCAAACACTTGACTATCTAATCTACTTGTGCACTCAATCTAGATAGACAGATAGATAGATATACTTTATTAATCCCAAGGGGAAATTCACATACTCCAGCAGCACCTTACTGATACAAAAAAAAATTATTAAAGATTGATAATAATGCAGGTAAAAAACAGACAATAACTTTATATAATGTTAACGTTTACCCCCCCAGGTGGAATTGAAGAGTCGCATAGTTTGGGGAAGGAACGATCTCCTCAGTCTGTCAGTGGAGCAGGACAGTGACAGCAGTCTGTCTCTGAAGCTGCTCTTCTGTCTAGAGATGACACGGTTTAGTGGATGCAGTGGATTTTCCATAATTGATAGGAGCCTGCTGAGCGCTCGTCGCTCTGCCACAGATGTCAAACTGTCTAGCTCCATGCCAACAATAGAGCCTGCCTTCCTCACCCGTTTGTCCAGGCGTGAGGCGTCTTTGTTCTTAATGCTGCCTCCCCAGCACACCACCGTGTAGAAGAGGGCACTCGCCACAACCGTCTGATAGAACATCTGCAGCATCTTATTGCAGATGTTGAAGGACGCCAGCCTTCTAAGGAAGTATAACCGGCTCTGTCCTTTCTTACACAGAGCATCAGTATTGGCAGTCCAGTCTAATTTATCATCCAGCTGCACTCCCAGGTATTTATAGGTCTGCACCATCTGCACACAGTCACCTCTGATGATCACGGGGTCCATGAGGGGTCTGGGCCCCCTAAAATCCACCACCAGCTCCTTGGTTTTGCTGGTGTTCAGTTGTAGGTGGTTTGAGTCGCACCATTTAACAAAGTCCGTGATTAGGTCCCTGTACTCCTCCTCCTGCCCACTCCTGATGCAGCCCACGATAGCAGTGTCATCAGCAAACTTTTGCATGTGGCAGGACTCAGAGTTGTGTTGGAAGTCCGATGTATATATGCTGAACAGGACCGGAGAAAGTACAGTCCCTTGTGGCGCTCCTGTGTTGCTGACCACAATGTCAGACGTGCAGTTCCCAAGACGCACATACTGAGGTCTGTCTTTAAGATAGTCCACGATCCATGCCACCAGGTATGAATCTGCTCCCATCTCTGTCAGCTTGTCCCTGAGGAGCAGAGGTTGGATTGTGTTGAAGGCGCTAGACAAGTCTAGAAACATAATTCTTACAGCACCACTGCCTCTGTCCAAGTGAGAGAGGGATCGATGTAGCATATAGATGACGGCATCCTCCGCTCCCACCTTCTCCTGATATGCAAACTGCAGAGGGTCAAGGGCGTGTTGAACCTGTGGCCTCAGGTGGTGAAGCAGCAGCCTCTCCATGGTCTTCATCACATGTGATGTCAGAGCAACAGGCCGGAAGTCATTCTCTCAGAGCATTCTCAGCCTCCGGGGTCCACTTCCTGAATGATCGTGTGGTTGCAGGTAGAACCCTCACTTTTGGTTTGTAGTGAGGCTGAAGCAGAACCAGGTTATGATCTGCTTTCCCAAGCGCAGGCAGCGGGGTGGCGCTGTATGCGTCTTTAACGTTTGCATACAGTAAATCAATAGTCTTATTTCCCCAGGTGTTACAGTCCACATACTGGGAGAAGGCAGGTAATATTTTGTCCAGCGTCACATGGTTAAAGTCTCCAGCGATTAGCACAAGCGCCTCAGGGTGCTGTGTTTGTAACTTAGCAACAGCAGAATGGATGATGCACTCGCTGTCTCCACGTCCGCCTGAGGAGGTATGTACATGATGACAACAATGACGTGTCCAAACTCCCTGGGCAAGTAATAGGGACGCAAACTTACGGCCAACAGTTCGATGTCCCTGCAGCAAGTGGAGACTTTGACGTTAACATGTCCAGAGTTACACCACCGTGTATTAACAGAGAGTGAGTCCTCCTCCTTTGTGCTTCCCACAGGTACTTGCGTCTCTGTCCGCTCTAACTGTGCTAAACCCGGGTAGCTCCACGTTAGCATCTGGGATGGTGGTAGTTAGCCACGTTTCGCAAAAACACAACACACTGCATTCTCTGTAGGTTCTGACATTTTTCACCAGCGCAGCCAGTTCGTCGAACTTATTTGAGATGGAGTTCACATTCCCCAGAATCACAGAAGGCACCGAAGGCTTAAAACGCCACTTTCTCGCAAGCCGCTTCATTTTTAGCTTATTGCCAGCTCTGCTGCCACGATACCGCCTTCTTACCTCGTCAGGTAAATAGGGAACCACAACGGCACTGGCATTTGTTCTCAGCGCTCGGAGTACTTGAGTAGATGAGTCTCGGCGTGTAAAAATCCATGCCCACATTGTAAAAGTAAGTGTGTCCAGGGAACAACCACATAAAATAAAGTGATAGGAGTGATCAATAAATAATAATAGAAAAATAAAAGTAGAAAAGTACACATACACATACAGTCATATACGGAGCTGCTGAAAAGGCTGCCACTCTCGGTGGCGCCAGATGTACTGGAATCTAAAACTTGATCCAAGTTTTTAAATTTCAAATTTAATACCATATCCAGATCTGATGAGGGGAATTAATATGAGAGCTTAGACAAGTCCATCTATTCATCATCAGGCTTAATGTATGTCAAGGTAATCTGAAAGAATCATAAATTACCCTTAACACTAGAACCATCATGCATTTTCTCTGTATTAAACTGCTAAGGCTACTCTTAAGTGGTGTATGAATCATTTTGTTTTAATCCAATCCGAATAGGGCAGGAACTCAACTAAACTTTATTAAACTGAATGCTAAAAACCAAGGTCAAGTATAGTTATACAGTATGTGCCAGTAATATGGAAATTCAGGAAACAGACTTGGCTTGTTGGGTGAATTCACGTTCAGGTTAGGTTTTTTTTTTTTATTTGACAAACCATCAGCTGCCAATTTGTAGCTGTTTTAAGAAATTTAAAGAAGCACACCATCATCAGTTCTTTAAAAAGTTTATTGAGAGCTGACTGCTTTTATACCTGAATCTGAAAACTAAAAATCTGTGACACACACAAACAGATTACAAACAATGCTCAAAGACAACTTTAGCATTATGAAAATCACATGTAGAATGCTGCCACCTCACTAACTTAAACAAGAAGGATAATCCAGCAGAAACACGAGGACCTTTTAGGATGCCTTTCTTTAGGATGCCTTTCTCTATGATGCCACAATTTCATTTTACATTCTCTTGCGGTCTTCCAGAAATGTTTGTTTTTGGAAACAGTTCAGGGTAATCGCAAAGCAAATATGTTAACTTGCAAACTAATAATAGTTTCTGGATTTATGAGTGGCTTGGAATTGTATTTTCAATAAAATAAATGATGGACATCTTCACTTTCTGAACTGTTCTTGTTGGACAACCTGTGGCGACTGTAGATTCATTAAAGAACTGCAGCTAATGTTTGAGTGAGGTCACGAGTTTGGAATTAATTATCCAACACTTCCACAACACCTGGGTATCAACATTCAATGGCATTGCTGGTGGTGGAATAGGGGGTATTTTGTGTAAAAAAGAAAATAAAAATATCATCGATCACATTTTCGGAATAAGTTTCAAAGTTGCAATAACATGGGCATTTGAAATACATCAATTGAGGAAAAGTCAAGAAAGGACAGAAGTGTGACATCCACACTGATGAAATAATTAAAGATTAAAAAACACAATGTCAATTGGCATCAATTGTGGCACTTCTAGTGTTAAAGTGAAGGTGAAAAACAATGTGTGGCTACAGCAGGAACTTGTGCATGTTCAGTCCTTGGCGTTTCACATTAATCCACTCTGTTGTTTTATAAAAACAAACAACGTTTATTTTCCATGTTATATATTTCCACAGTCAAAATGAAACTGAAGATAGACACGGTAAGAAAACCGTGTGTTTCAAAAGACCTATTAATCCACGGACAAACTTACAATAACTTCCTAGTTCCCATAACTCCCGCTACCCAGAACCCCTTCTTAAAATAACAATACCCCATTAAAACTGAATAATTATCTAGTCCTATTCTTTAAGTATAAACTAATCTTGAACTACAAAAATAAATTTAACATATTCTCAAATTAACTAAATATAAAAATGTTAAAACAGAACTTGGCTCATACATAAAGGATTAACAAAAAACACAAAGTAAAAGATGTACGTCACCTGCCATCAGGAGAAAAGGAAATGCAGTGCACAGGCTTGTGGAAATTGAAGTGGTTCAGCACTGCTCTCGTGGTGAGACTAACAAGCAAAGCCTCTCCATCTTCAAGATAAAAAATGTAAAAGAAATAAAGATAATGCAAATATTTTATCCAAGAAATAAAGTTTTGTTTCTGGTCCAATTCACAATAAAGTATTTCTTGGCCATCCCATAACTGTATATATTTTAGTTATATCACCATAAGACTTTAAGTAAATTTATTAGTGTGGTGTGTGCAGAGATTGTCAAATATCCTGGTTGTGGAATTACCATAAAAGGGATTTGTGAAAAACAACTCCAACTACACCGGTTGATAGTACAACAGATACAGTCAGGAGTGCACAAAAGACTTTTATTTGATAGTTTTAAACAGTAGACTGAAACAGAAAAGTTATAGTCAAGTGAGAGGAGGAGAAAAACAAGCATACCATTTAATTTTCCTGACCCATTGTCATCAATGATGTTCATAGATCATATTATTATTCAAACATTCTTTTTTAATATAATTTTGGTCATACCATAAATTATAAATTTAAAAATTCATTGTTAATTACACCGCTAGGGAATTAGTTAAATTCAATAATAGTACAGTGCTAAGGTTCATGACTAACAGCACAAAATTTAGTATCAATTGACCAACTTGCTCTTATCTTTCATTTTAATTCCATTCCTTCCTTCCTTCCATTTACCTGCTTTGTTTGCATCTTGTTCCTATGGCTGTTTGTTCTTCAACATACTCTTCTGAATTAATCTAAAATGTAACCTGGTCTCTCATGAAACGTTTTTCAGTAATATGCAGTATTTTCTGCACCTGCTTATTTTAAAACAAAAACAGGGTTTCATGGGACTAAAGATTATCCCAAACGTATTGGTTAAAAAACAAGGAAACAACCCTAAATGGGTTCTTAGTCTTTCACAAGGCATACTGTCTCGTGCAAAATAAATGTACAGATGCCAATCATCTATTACACTACTAGGTAAGATTGTCACCATCTTCTTAAATTGTGTCTTGTCACTCCAGTTTCATCTAATGTTCTGCTTTTTACATCTGTTCTCTATCCCACACTTTCTCCTGCTGAATCTCACTCTCATTCACTGTCGCCATTGTACGATCAGCTACTGCAAAACCTGCTGCAAATACAAAGGAAAATATACCACCAGCAAAACAACAGCCCAAAACTACATATTAAATGGATCAGTCCTCTTAACTGCAGAAAAAAGAAAAGTACACTGGCTCAACACAGAAGAGCACGCCGATAAAATTCCCCAAATGCATTGAAAGCCTTGTTGTGTTTTCTATCACAGTTTAACCAGTGCTTCTGGTGATTTTGTAAAGGGCAAAGTAAACTTGAAAAAATGTGCTTTCAGATGTTGCACCATTCGAAAAAGCATGACTTGTATATATAGTGATGATTACTCTCTGGATTATGAATGGGTTAAACTAGGGAAGTAACAGGCTGGCTAATGTTGGCTAAAAGTTGCTTTATCAAACCAGGTTAGAAACTTATCAGTGTTTTGTGAAAGTACGCTCTGTTGTTCACGTGTGGTCAACAAACATTAGTCAAGTAGATCACAGCATGACAGTTATCGTATCAGAGCAAAAGTGAGTATTAACTCATATAAATCAGTCAATTTTATTTGTATTTATCTATGTATTTATAATAATCAGGCTGCTGGCTGACATCTGTGCTACTAAATGATCACAGTGAACACTACCACTATAAACCTGTCTTTCTTGTAGTTGGTAACAATGTTCCCTCTAAGGAGTTGCATATAGTGAGCAAAAAACATTGTTTATGAGCGACATTTTGTTTAAGCCAAAAATTTATTAGCACCAACTCTGACGGTCGGAGTGAGCGATCGTGCAATAAGTACGAGCGACGCCGTCGGAATGAGCGATCGTGCGGGAAGTATGAGCGACGCTCTGAATTCGTGTGAGCGATTGCTCACGCGCTCAGCTTAGAGGGAACATTGGTTGGTAACTGCAGCTTTTCATTAACTTTGTTAAATTTTTTCAACATGTTTGCACACAACAATGAGCCCAGCAAGGTTAATGAAGAAGAATAAGTGACAACTTTCTTAATTAATGAACAACAGTAATCATGCCTCCTTTACTGCTTTTATATAGAGGAATCCACGCTCATTCTCAGCACCATTGTACTTTACTATAATTCTTTTAGTAAGCTGAACATTATTGGTACTCCAGCCATCATCCAAATCCACTTATCCAGAGAATGGTTGAGGGAATGCTGTAGCATATCCCAGCAAGCATCAGGCACAAGGCAGGATTAATCCCTGGACAGGGCAAAACTCCATCCCTACCTAATTTAGCATCACCAATCCACCAAACCTGTATGTCTTTAGACTGTGGAAGGAAATCGGAACACCTGGACGAAACTCTTGCACACAGCAACCCCAGGTCTCCTTACTGCAAAGCAGAAGCACTACCACTGCAACCACCATGCCTGTTATTGGTACTAAATATGCATAATGTGTCATACTACTTTCTTAACTCAGGGCGGATCTCGATTTTTGTCGAAATTCAGGGGTAGACATATAATCACCTGTAAATGTCAACAAAATTCACCATTACATTTTAGTTTGACTCTTTCTGCTAGAAAGAAAGCTTAATTTATTTTGACCTTGATTTCCTGTGCATGCATGACTTGCGAAGAGCAAATAACCTCTAAAATGTAAATGACATCTGGCGAGAGACCAAAGCAAATGTGCAAAGCAAAATACTACGCAGACGACATTTTGCTAAATTGGACTCTGACTTATTGGACTCTGATTTTGATGCAAGTGATCTGTAGATGGAGATCTAAAGTGAAAGTGAGGTACCAGCATCAGCTGATCGGTCTCCAGCTGGCCATGGTGCTGAACATGTTCATGTAGCTGATGAGCCTACAGCAACGTTTGCCTGGGAGGACCAACACTTACAATAACAAGAGGTACAAACCAGATTGCATCACACTGTGACTGCCCACCAGCCATCCGTGCATTATTGCTGGCCATCGAGCCATACCACACAGCTGCCAGAAACGGCGAACAAGCACCGACAGCTGCCAAGGCACATGGCAACAGATGTTTTATGTTGATTTATGTTTGAAACCATTGCTTTGTGTGCTTTTCGGTAAACTTAGTTTTTTGGAAAAAATATTCAGCCCTCAAAGAGTTAATTATAAACAATAACATGTACTAATGAAACATACCTTTTTGCTTTAATTTTAATGAACTTATTTTTTAATATTTAAAATCCTTAGTTATTTTCACATTCCTTAACCAGCGGCTAAACATTTTAAAGATGCAAAACAAGTCAACAGATGAGCATTTAACTCATGGGTTTCAAACTTCTGTTCATGGACTTTTGACTAAAGTTAATTTCTTAATTAGAAGGTAATACTTGCTCTCAAGCAATCATCTTGTTTAATCTCATAGCTTTGTAATACTCTTATCCTGCCACACTAAACATTTCATAATTGTCCGTTTTCCTTTGTCTTACAGCACCATTCAAATATTTTATGGACTAGGTCAAAAGAAAATCAAGTTAGCTGGTCATCTGTTGCCTTGCTTTGCACCACATCACCGTCTGTCTGATCAAGAAAAAAAGAAACAATTGAGGATTTAAATAAAAAGGAAGACACTTAAAATTAAATCAAAAGCATTATGTTCCATTAATAGCAGTAATGAGTAACTAATTAAAAAAGTGGCTGGAATGACTGAAGCACTTTCAAAGATCCAAGAGGACAATGGGAAAAGGATCTCTCACTCAACATATCAGAAAAGGAGTGGAAGGTAGCAATGCAGAGAATTCACTCGAGCTCCATATGCGCAAAGCATACAATTATTCAACTCAAAATTCTATATCAAGCACATCTGTCTCATTTAAAACTGTACAAATGTTTCCAGGGCAAGATCCAACCTGCGAATGCGGCAATCAAGATCCAGCCTCACTGGGTCACATGTTTTGGGCCTGCAGCAAATTAACATCATTTTGGACAAAACTTTTTAAGTGCCTTTCAGACAGCCTTGTTGTCACAATCCCTTCTAACCCATTAACAGCTGTGTTTGGTGTTCTTCCAGATGGGCTTAAAGTGGAGAAGGACAAATTGTGATTGCCTTTACTACACTATTGGCACGCAGACTTATTTTGCTAAACTGGAAGAATCCTAACTCTCCTCTTTTAAGTCAGTGGGTAACTGATGTTTTATATTATTTGAAATTAGAAAAAATCAAATTCTCACTTAGAGGATCCATGCAGAACTTTTTCAAAACCTGGCAGGATCTAATCAATAATATTTTAGAATAAGCTCTTAAAGCACTGAGGAAGCAGATTTTCTTCCCATTTCTTTTTCTTCTCCATTTATTTTTATCTGCCTATTAAACTCATCAGTTTATTTATTTTTACTAGCTTTAAGTTTTACTCCGTTGGCCATGCTCTCTTTCTCAGGGGTGGAGGTTGATTTGTTTTCAATTCTATTTTTTGTAAAAATTGATCTATTTGTATGGAATGATTACAATAAAATCAATAAAATTAAAAAAAAAATATTGTAATAAAAATATTTTCAAAATTCCATAATAAAAAACAATTCTAGAAATGAACAATAAAATTAAAGCTTATGTATAGTACATGTGGTAAAATAAAACTTTTAAACACTATCTCAAACATCATATCTTACAGAACAAGACAAAAAGAATGAGAATGAATGAGAATGAGAAATTTGAGAACAATAATATAAATAAATTCAAAAACAAATTATTTCTACTACTGAGCACTACATGCGGCCCATAGCAGTCAAACCGTTTCTCCAGTGCATTCTTGGTGCGGTTAGACCCAAAAGGAGCCATGGTACCCTAGCAGCACAATTTATATCTAGTGAGCCCTGTTGTAAGCAAGCCAAAAGCGGTGATTACACCGATGTAGTCAGGTAAGATTAGAATCCAAACAAAGAAAAAGCCATGACTCAATTCTGCCACCCTTTTAAATTTCACACAACTCATCCCCAAATGAAGTGTACATGCGGCATATAACTATGCTAATAGTAGTTGAAACATTCTCAGCTGTATGGTATAGCTGAGCTCTACCTAACATAGGAAAAATATAAAAATGTTTTTCATGAGCATAATGCAGTGAGAAAAACCTTGCTACAAAATACAGTATACTAGTTTATTAAGGTGTGCAACCTGAGCAAAAATGTATTACAATCCCTAGTGTTGCGGGGTGAGAAATGATTCTCAAATGAGAATAAACATCTGGAGAACAACCTGTTAAAAGGGGTGTCGTGAATAGCAGTGAAATGCTGCGCTGCAAAGGCTACATCCATAGGGCTTCTTCCTAAAACACCTGCATGTGTGTTTTAAACTGCTGCTAGGGATAGAGCAAAAGATATTGAACAAAAGACTTGACACTGAGAGAAAACAAAAAGCTAAATTTGTTGTTATCCATTCAGGAGCTCAGTATCACAAGGTAACTGATTATTAATAATTAATTTGTTCATTGTAATGAGCACTGCGACAGTGGAGAGAGTCACACATGCTCACACATAGATTTTCGCAGCTATTGCACTCCACACGTTTGATAAGTGCCTCTGTCTGCTACAGTATCTTTCTGTCATTTTAACCACTGCATCAGTACATGACATAGCATCAGCAAATAGAGCTAAGATAAGCATTGTGGTCTATGGATACAACGTGGTAAAACACTGCACCTCATTGTTCATGGCATTTTGCGTTTCTAATTATACAGTAACGTCCTTAATTATGTGTTTAGACATGAAGTCAGAAGGTGGATGTTGTGAAGCCTCACCTATGCGTCTATTGGTGTTTGGCAGATTTGTTATTCTGGGTGTTTTGAGTACCGATATCTGCATGCCACATCTTCATTATCAGCTCTCTTAACAGCAGTCTTTTTGACGGCGTGTGACACACAATTTACTTACATAGACTCCTGCACTATTGTCATAACACTGAACAACAGAGCACCTGCAGTTCAAAATCACTGTCCCTACTTTGAGTGCCACCTCCATGAAGTATTAGATTAGTTTAGAAATGTAACACTCAGTAAGCCATCTAATTGATCTCTCCCAAGTTTAACTAAAATTCACTCATGTTTGACTATAGACATATATATATATATTATACATCTGGCTTCAGCGAGACTATATAGTCCCAGGAAGATATTTAGAGGTAGAAGTAATTTTAAGATTGGATTTTCAGCATATAGTGAATAGACAGCAACAGCCTGCAACATTGTGTTCACAACAGACAACACATCTTTTGAGACTTTTGCAAAATGCAAAAAAATAAATCAATGTTCTAGAAAGAGAGATAAAGTTTGCTTATTAGTAATTATTAATTGAAAAAGGCAAATGCATAGTATTGCTAATAAAATAAATCCCATATAAGTTTCAAAGTAACACTGAAATTAGAGACTTCCCTTGCTATTTCACACATTTAATTATGAGCCTCTCTCACAAATAACAAGCTGTAGCCTGTCACTGTAAAAACTTTGTATGCTTTTTAGCATTGTCTAATACATACCTTCATCAACCAGAACTGCAAGAGTTCCATTGGGAGATAGTGCTACACAAGTAATATTCTTCTTTGCGGATACTGGAAATGTTTCAGATTTGTTGCTATGGGTTAAAAAAAGGGAAAGCATATTTACAAATCCAAATTTGCTGAATTAATTCATAAGGAATTTGAACTTCTGACCCTATATAAAACACTTGTTAGATTTATAAAAAAAATGCCCAAGTTTCAGTGATAAGTAAACATTAAATAAAACGTATACAGTTGCATGACACTCATCAGTCACTTTTTTTTTAAAATTGTAACCATCAATACCAAGAACAATAAAAAAGTGAACATCACAGCCACGAAAAGCCATGCAACCAAGAGGAGAACCAGGAGATAAATGAGATAAACAGGGGTCATAACAAATGCAAATGTCGAAACCAGAAAAAAAAAAAAAAAAAAAAACATTATATATACAGTCATGGCCGAAATTATTGGCACCCCTGGAATTTTCCCAGAAAATGCACCATTTCTCCCAGAAAATTGTTGCAATTACAAATGTTTTGGTACACACGTTTATTTCCTTTATGTGCATTGGAACAACACAAAAAAACACAGAAAAAAGCCAAATCTGACATAATTTCACACAAAACTCAAAAACCGGGCTGGACAAAATTATTGGCACCCTCAACTTAATATTTGGTTGCACGCCCTTTGGAAAAAATAACTGAAATCAAGCACTTCCTATAACCATCAACAAGCTTGTTACACCTCTCAACTGAAATTTCCAACCACTCTTCTTTTGCCAACTGCTCAAGGTCTCTCAGATTTGAAGGGCGCCTTCTCCCAACAGCAATTTTGAGATCTCTTCATAAGTGTTCAATCGGATTTAGATCCGGACTCATTGCTGGCCACTTCAGAACTCTCCAGCGCTTTGTCTTCAACCATTTCTGGGTGCTTTTAGAGGCATGTTTGGGGTCATTGTCCAGCTGGAACACCCATGACCTCTGACGCAGATCAAGCTTTCTGACACTGGGCCCTACATTGCGCCCCAATATCCTTTGGTAGTCTTCAGATTTCATGATGACTTGCACACAGTCAAGGCATCCAGTGCCAGAGGCAGCAAAACATCCCCAAAACATCTTAAAACCTCCACCATGTTTGACTGTAGTTACTGTGTTCTTTTCTTCATAGGCCTCATTCTGTTTTCTGTAAACAGTAGAATGATGAGCTTTACCAAAAAGCTCTACCTTGGTCTTATCTGTCCACAAGACGTTCACCCAGAAGGATTTTGGCTTCCTCAAGTACATTTTGGCAAACTCCAGTCTGGCTTTTTTATGTTTCTGTGTCAGCAGTGGGGTCCTCCTGGCTTTCCTGCCATAGCGTTTCATTTCGTTCAGATGTCGATGGATAGTTCGAGCTGACACTGTTGCACCCGGAGTCTGCAGAACAGTTTGAATATGTTTTGAAGTTTACTGGGGTTGTTTATCCACCATTCGGACTATCCTTTGTTGCAGTCTTTTATCAATTTTTCTCTTCCGTCCACGTCCAGGGAGATTAGCTACAGTGCCATGTGTTGTGAACTTCTTGATTATGCTGCGCATAGTGGACAAAGGAACATGAACATGGTGCCGATAATTTCTGCCATGATTGTATATATAAACAAAACCTAATTAGAAGTGAAAAAGCCATATGGAAAAAAAGTTTGAAAAACATTTTGAACATGAATGCACTTTTAGAATTCTTTGATGAATCTACAAACTCAGATAAGGAAGTGACAACAATGGCCAAACTTTATACCCCATGACCCCTGATGCGAGGAGTCTGAGTGTCTGGGCTTGCGAGTGTCCTGGATATAAACCAAGATCCAGGCCTTTAATGACCTCTTGGGCACAGCCATCAGCAGTGTGTCTGTTTGCGGAGAGAGTGTTGACCTTGTTCAGATGTTTACTTACCTTGGCAGTGACATTCATGTCTCTGGTGACTCTTCTTGTGAAATCAGTAGACGGATTGGGAGAGCATGGGGGGTCATGAGGTCGCTGGAAAGGGGTGTGTGACGCTCCCGATAGCTATGCAAAACGACAAAGGTCCAAGTCTTTAGAGTCCTGTTGCTTCCTGTCTTACTATATGGTTGTGAGATATGGACGCTATCCAGTGACCTGAGACAAAGACTGGACTCGTTTGGTACTGTGTCTCTCCGGAAAATCCTTGGGTACTGTTGGTTTGACTTTGTGTTGAATGAGCGGTTGCTCATGGAGTTCCGAATGAGGCACATTACATGCATTGTGAGGGAGCGTCAGTTACAGCACGACGGCCATGTGGTGCGTTTCCCCGAGGGTGATCCGGCTCATAAGATCCTCATTGTTGGGGACCCAAGTGGCTGGACCAGGCCAAGGGGTCGCCCACATAACACCTGGCTATGGCAGATAGAGGGTCATTTCCGGAGGGTATGACTGGACCGTGTGTCTGCCTGGGGGGTTGCCAACCAGGATCCCGAGCTGTTTCGACGTGTAGTGGATGCAGCAACGCACTGTACCAGTGCATGCTCCCCAACTTGACTTGACCTGACCCCTGATGTCACTCAATTTATGACCTCTGATAATGGCACTAGCAACTGAATGGCAACTGTCAAACAAAACTGCATAAAATAGTGACAAAACGCACATAAATATTAAACATTACCAAACTGCCATATTAAAATAAACCACCTTCATAATTAACTTTAACAATCCCAATAATGTATAAAGAAAAGAAAATTTCAAGACCTCATGCTGAAACAACCACATAAAACAACTGTAACAACATATATTCCTACAGCATATTTTCATACACAGGATGCAGTTCAAAATGCTTTTACACAATTTCAAAGAAACACAAAACAAAGAAAAGCTAATTCAATTTAGATAATAATATTAATGCATAAATAACATAAGAAGTTACACACTTAAATAAGATATATAATTAATAGAGTAGTAAAGTCCTTATTAATAAAACTGCTTTTTAAGTCTCAAAAGATGAGGCCAATGATAAGGTCAAATGGCCATGATGACAGAAAAAAAAAAAACCCAATCATGACACTCACCATACCTTACTACTAAAAAAATAATCCAACAATTAAAGTTAATGTCAATCAAATTTTCTAATAAATCTTAAATCTTAAAAAAGTCTGCATTTACCCTACTAACAAAAGGGCTGGCAAATTTGGGGCAGTAGATGCTTTGATTAGTTTTATGTAGTTAATCTCTCACTCTCTACCATTTACAGTCAACCCTTGATATACAACCGGCCTGACATGCGAATAACTTGATTTACGACCAAAATTTTTGTTTTGATTTACGACCAACATCTTGCGTTACGACCTGAATGCGGTCACATGTATCCGCTTGCGCGATTGTAAACAAACACCCGAGAGCGTTCGTAAGCGTCAGTTAGAGCCCAGATACATATGTTTGTGGACGCAATTTCGGCCAGTGAAGTGATTTATATAATTTATTTCGATAATTGCTAAGGAAGGAAGAGAAGATAACGAAGGTAAAGAAAGCGATCACAATCGAAACGAAGAAGGAAATTGTGCGGAAATATGAGAGTGGTGTTCGTGTGACCGATCTCGCTAATATGTACACCATGTCGAAATCCACCATCTCGACAATTTTACAAAGAAAAGATTTGTATAAGGAGGCTCCTTCCAAACAATAACCACCTTCTATTTCATTCTCCTCCTCCTCCCTTCCTGCAGCCCAAAGATGTCAAATTAAATGGTGAGTACAGTATGAAATTGTTATTTCTGGTAGTCTAGGCACTTTTTATAACTTTTTGGTTAGTACATTAGAAAAATTTTGGTGTTTTGGTAAATTATGCACATTACACAACCCTTTTTTATTATGAAAAGGTTAAGTAAGTGTTCCTGTGGGAGGTTTGGAACGCATTATGCGTTTTTCCATTGTTTCTTATGGGAAAAATAGTCTTGACTTACAACCAACTTGAGTTACAACCAGCCTTCGTGAACGAATTGAGTTTGTAAGTTAAGGGTCCATTGTATTTTGAGTCTCTAACATTCAATCTGCAGAAATTACAGCATAAAAATTTATTTATTTATTTATTTTATTTTTTTAAGAAACCGCTAAAATGTTACATGTTCTACAGAGGACTTTGATCGGTTTTCATCTTCAAACTGATTACATGTTAAAAATGTTTAGTATCACTTACTTTTTTAGGTCAAAAATAGAAATTCGGTTCCCAACAGGACTGATCAGAGAATTTCCATCAAATGAAAAATTGAGATTGCCACGTCGATATACTGTACCAAGCAAGTTTGAAAACTGGAAATAAAAAAGAAAGAATTTCAGTTAATTTTATACCTTTGTCTAAAAAAAACAGGTAGACTTCATGATCACAACAGTCATACCATAGGACCAATTATTGATCTTAAATTTCTGAACTTAAATATTCAGAAATATGTACAAATGTGTATTTTGTGAGAAGAACATGAATGAAGCATTCCTTTTCTGAAGTATTATATACGCCTGGACTTAGTTTACATTAAAGGTTAATGTATGGTCTATCAGCTCGAACCATTCAAGAGAAGTTCATGTTAGGTGAATTGACCACATGTTCGCAAGTGTGGGTGTCTGCCCAAATATGGATCATTACCCAATCCAGGATTGTTTCTCACTTTTCAGTCTTGCCAGAACAGACTGTGCCTTTTCACAAATCTGAACTGAAAAAAGTGGATTAAAAAAGTGAATGACTGCATTAATTAAGAACTCTGGTATATCTGCAAGGTATTAATGTGAACTGCTGCACAGTGCTATAGGTATGCAAGACCCATAGCTATATTGATGCCACTAAAACAGATCATTCTAAAAGTACTTAAAACAGCATGTGGTAATGCATACACTTAAAAGTTGTAGTGTATAGAGAATTGTTCTTCTTTCTGAATCTTTTCAACATGGATGCCAAAGACTGCAAAAAAATCAAATATCATGCCGTCAATGAATTTCCAACACAAGAGAACATCTTTGGAGATGCATTCTCACCTAGCCAACATGCGTACTAGGACCAGTCCCATCCTTCCTCATATGTCACAGTCAACAGATGTAACAGCTAGGGAATCCATTTCCGGACGGGTTTATCCATTCCCGGGAATTCGAGAATCCCGCATTTCATTCCCGGTAATCCCGGGCACCCGGGGATGACACAGTGCATGGGCATCTCACATGTGAATGCTTTTAGAACACTTATTTTTAATAAAACTACTGCAATATGTTGACACAAATAAAACATTAACCTTATCTACAAGCAGTTCATGCTGTCATACAAGTACATGTATCTTTAGTTGCGGTAATAAGAGCGTAGAAAGCACAATGTCCTCACAGGTGGCGCAGTGATAGTGCTGCCACTTTGCAGTAAGGAGACTGTGGAAGATTGTGGGTTCGCTTCCCGGCTCCTCCCTGTGTGGATAGCGCTTTGAGTACTGAGAAAAGCGCTATATAAATGTAATGAATTATTATTATTATTAACGTGTCCAGTGTGCGGTCATCCAGGCAACAGCGCACCTTCGTGCAGAAGTACGCCAGCCGCTGAGAAAGCACGCTCTGCCTCCACTGAAGTAGGCGGCACAATCATCAGATACTGATACACTTGTTCTAAACAACGCCTGCGCTTGCCGTTGCTCTGAAACACCGCCATTTCAGCTTTTACCGAAATCCAGTTTCTTGTCATCATTCTGTGATGGCAAGTTTCTTGGCACAGATAATGCGGATGCAACAGACTGACGCGTTGCAATTTCAAGTTACTGTTCAAAGCTGTTGTCTGATGAAGTGCAAGCTGCAGCAATGGCGCCACCTTAATTATTTTCAACTATAAGTCTGTTATGTCTTGATCGATTTTTACACTTTTACACACTATATATGCCAGCTTGGCCATTCCCGTTTTCCCGGGAATTACAACAGTTTAATTCCTGGGAATGCAGGAATGAAAAGTGTCCGGGAATCCCGGGCTCCTGAATGGATTCCCTAGTAACAGCATTTCTCTTGAGGATGACCTAAGCTCTGGCAAGCCTTCAGAATCGTTAAAAGAATAAAATGTGCCCATCGTGTAGCAAAACATCAGGAAGAATGTATTTACGTGTTAGCTGATACATAAAGCATGTGCATGCTAGATACCCAAACACCTACACTGTATCTGATGTTAGATGTAGAATCTTGAGCTAATAGATTTAGACTGAGAGAATTTAAGGAGCGTTTTTTGGATACATCTCTATAACACAGAGTCCAAGCAACAACTAAAACATTGGAAGCATGGTAATTTTCAATCACCAAAGAATTCAAGGTTGAAGCTCATGTCAGCAAGATACTGTGCACAATTTTATATGATGTGGTGGGTGTGGTACATATCAATTAATCACATGCTCAAAATCAACATTATAGTGATTTGCTTTTGCATTTCCACCAGTCAATCAGGGATTAGTAGCAACAACAGTTGACCATTTCCCTGATGCTTCAAAACAATATCTCCTTTTCAACTGCATGTGCTGCAAAGGCTCCTCTGCAAAACTGTGTATTCAAAGAGATGCTGTTATTACTCAGACCTAATCCTGTTCAATACCCAAAAAGCTAACTCCCATCGGATGTAGCATGTCAATGATTAAGACTTCAAGTCAACTACATTGGTTGAACATGCAAGGAAAAATACTTTATTTGAATGATAAAAAAACATTAATGAACATTGAAATAAATGTATTAGTGTATTCATACTTGCACAATTTGGAGACAACCTCAGGACTCCTCTGTTGGCAATTACAATCAAGGGTTGGCACTGTTGCTTAATGTCTCTTTTGCCTTCAGACCCAAATATCAACAGCTTAAGGAACTCTAACATTACTCCTGACTCCGGAATGCTCCTTCCCATCCATCCATTCTCTTCCGCTTATCTGAGATCGGGTTGCGGTGGCAGCAGCTTGAGCAGAGATGCCCAGACTTCCCTCTCCCCAGCCACTTCTTCTAGCTCTTCCGGGGAAATCCCGAGGCATTCCCAGGCCAGCCAAGAGACATAGTCCCTCCAGCGTGTCCTGGGTCTTTCCCGGGGCCTCCTCCCGGTTAGATGTGCCTGGAACACCTCACCAGGGAGGCATCCTGATCAGATGCCCGAGCCACCTCATCTGACTCCTCTCGATGCGGAGGAACAGTGATTCTACTCCGAGCCCCTCCCGGATCACTGAGCTTCTCACCCTATCTTTAAGGGAAAGCCCAGACACCCTGCGCAGGATACTCATTTCAGCCGTTTGTATTCACGATCTCGTTCTTTCGGTCACTACCCATTGCTCATGACCATAGGTGAGGGTAGGAGCGTAGATCGACTGGTAAATTGAGAACTTTGTCTTATGGCTCAGCTCCTTTTTCACCACGACAGACCGATGCACAGCCCGCATCATTGCGGACGCCGCACCGATTCCACCTGTTGATCTCCCGCTCCATTCTTCCCTCACTCGTGAACAAGACCCCGAGATACTTGAACTCCTCCACTTGGGGCAGGATCTCGCTCCCAAACCTGAGAGGGCACTCCACGCTTTTCCGGCCGAGGACCATGGTCTCGGATTTGGAGGTGCTGATTCCCATCCCAGCCACTTCACACTTGGCTGCGAACCGATCCAGAGAGAGCTGAAGATCACGGCCTGATGAAGCAAACAGGACAACATCATCTCCAAAAAGCAGTGACCCAATCCTGAGCCCACCAAACCGGACCCTCTCAAGGCCCTGGCTACGCCTAGAAATTCTGTCCATAAAAGTTATGAACAGAATCGATGACAAAGGGCAGCCCTGGCAGAGTCCAACTCTCACTGGAAATGGGTTTGACTTACTGCCGGCAATGTGGACCAAGCTCTGACACTGGTTGTACAGGGACCAAACAGCCCTTATCAGGGGGTCCGGTACCCCATACTCTCGGAGCAGCCCCCACAGGATTCCCCGAGGGACACGGTTGAACGCCTTTTCCAAGTCCACAAAACACTTGTAGACTGGTTGGGCAAACTCCTATGCACCCTCCAGGACCCTGCCAAGGGTGCACTGTCCCTGATGTCTATGCGATGCTACAGAGGCATGTCAACCAAGATAGTCCTAAAACATCCAGAGCCTTGAGGAACTCCGGCGTATCTCATCCAACCCCAGGGCCCTGCCACCAAGGAGTTTTTTGACCACCTCGGTGACTTCAGTCCCAGAGATGGGGAGCCCACCTCCGAGTCCCCAGGCTCTGCTTCCTCATTGGAAGGCATGTTAGTGGGATTGAGGAGGTCTTCGAAGTACTCCTCCCACTAACCCACAACGTCCCGAGTTGAGGTCAGCAGCGCACCATTCCCACCATATACAGTGTTGACACTGCACTGCTTCCCCATCCTGAGACGCCAGATGGTGGACCAGAATCTCCTCAAAGCCATTCGAAAGTCGTTATCCATCCGCATACGCACAAACAACAGTCAGGACCCGTCCCCCCACCCGAAGGCGGAGGGAGACTACCCTCTTGTCCACCGGGGTAAACCCCAACGAACAGGCTCCAAGTCGAGAGGCAATAAGTATGCCAAAACCCGCTCGGCGCCTCTCACCGGGGGGAACTCCAGAGTGGTAGAGAGTCCAGCACCTCTCAAGGAGATTGGTTCCAGAGTCCAAGCTGTGTGTCGAGGTGAGCCCGACTATATCTAGCCGGAACCTCTCGACCTCACGCAGTAGCTCAGGCTCCTTCCCCTGCAGAGAGGTAACATTCCACGTCCCAAGAGCCAGCTTCTGTAGCTGATGATCGGACCGCCAAGGTCCCTGCCTACGGCCACCACCCAACTCACACTGCACCCAACCTCCTTGGCCCCTCCTACAGGTGGTGAGCCCATGGGAAGGGGGACCCGCGTTGCCTCTTCGGGCTGTGCCCGGCCGAGCCTCATGTGTGCAGGCACAGCCACCAGGCACTCGCCATCAAGCCCTACCTCCAGGTCAGGCTCCAGAGGGTGGACCCGGTGACCCAAGTCGGGGCGAGGGGAAACACTGTCCAAATTTTTTGTTCTTCATAGGAGGTTTACTGAACTGCTCTTTGTCTCATCACTCACCTAAGACCAGTTTAACTTGGGTGACCCTACCAGGGGCATAAAGCCCCGGACAACAGAGCTCTTAGGATCACTGGGACACGCAAACCCCTTCACCACAATAAGGTGGCGGTTTGAGGAGGGCTCCTTCTTCCCGAACAGCCTTAAAAAGAGAGCCACCACCTCTCTTCAGTCTATGGACTTGCATCTGAGAAGACATTACACCACCGTGATATTGCTATTTCTTTGCATTTTGCCAACAAATTATATGGGGAACCCCATCCAGTGGCCCAACTCTTTAACACTGCTTTGCCTTATTTTTACATACTGTTCAAGGTAACTATATTGTTAAATTTACTTGGTTTTAGTGGTATTTCTCTTAATAGGTCAGACTAAATGTAATCTTTTTGTGACTAAACCCAGACTCTTTTTACTATACAGTAAACTATACTATATACTATAATTAATACATATTAACCTACTGAGTTATATTTGATTGAAATAAACATCTCCTTAAAAACAATAGACACTTTATATTTCTGAACTTCAGCAACCACATATCAGAAAGGTCTAGAGAAGCAGTAGTACAGGGAGAATATAGTTAATTAGTATTGAATAACTTTTTTTCTCTCTCTTCCTTCAACCTTTCATCTTTTGTATGAAAATGTGCTATATAAATAAATGCTGTTGTTATTCCAAATAGTCACAATTGCCTCCACAGAGGAGGTCCCGCACTGGTAGACTCGCAGACAGTGTTGATCAGTAAGTTGTAAGGCTACTGAAAAGCCAGTCATGACAAACACTGCATGTGTTATTGCATGCAAGGGTATTAAACAGATAATCTTAACAACAATACTGTACTGATCCTTGCATATACTGTATACACTGCATACAGTATGTTTCTTTCTTTGGGTGTATAATTTTTTGTTTGTGACTTTTGGTTAGTACTTTATTACTGTTACTATTTGGAAGATACGTAATTCATAATTTAACTGTTGTATGTACAGGACAATAAACTTGAACTAAATTAATGTGAGTTGTGAAATGACTATAATACACCATAGTGTGGCCTGTAATGGTTTATGACATAATATCTATCCATAAATTAATTGTAAATCCTATTTTATCCAGTCCTGGGTTGTGGGCAGTCAAAATCCATACCATCTATGTAAGGTGCAAAACAAAATCCAACCTGGGATGTCACTAGCTTTAGCTCTTGTTAGGGGCTTAGCCTCTGCCTCTGATAACACCCCTAGTCCAACAACTATGACTGATGGAATAGCGGGTTCCCCCATTACGTTTCTGCACAGTTGCCCATGCATTTCAGAAAGCAAAAAAGAATGAAGTGGGATTAGGCTCTCAAAGATCAGGGTTGCAATTGTGACTGTCAAGTCAGAAGTTTTCTTTCTTTTTAGTGTGTGTTCAGACTATAGTGTGTGTACTGTATATATTTATCTATTTATGTGTTTATTTATTTAAAGAGCTACTGCAAAAAGTATTTGTTCCCAGAAGGAAATTTTAAAGTTCTATCTATCTAAAGCCATGGAAACTCCACCCTAGTGACACCACTGAATCCAGCCCTGTAAAAATTGTGCCCTGGAAAATGTCTGTAGTTCCTCTCACACTCACAAAGTCATACTTGGGATTGGTCAGTTAAAATGACCCCCACATCCCTGAAATACAAGAACAATGCCAGGACAGATATTCGTGTTTGGGGTATCTGCACTAACCATTATGCCACCAAGGAGCTCCATCAGAAGGAAGTTGTGTATTGTGAGGAAAACACAAATAAGCAGCCCTTTATGTTAATAGCACTACAAACATTCAAACAGTACCGTATTTAATTATACAATCATCACATAAAAGTGTTAACTTTTCTTAAGTATTGTATGTAATATTCAGTATGCAGTGTAATAGGCTTTGATATGAAAGTGGGGCACAACTGAGGCCTTAAAAGAGAAGCAAAAAATGTGTATTCAATCAGCCAATGTTCTGTCGATTTGCACTACCATAGCATAAATCTACACTTATGTCTATTGGTTTGTGGTACCTCAGTGAAATTTATTACATGCTAATAGCTAAAATAAGAGAATGGTCATTTTTATTTTATATAAAAACAATTCTTCCAAATACATCATTTTTTTATTTTCATTTACTTATCTAACAAACTCGAAAACGTTCAAGTAGCACAAGCTGACTGACTTATTTCCTTTAATTGGGAAACACTTTCAAAGTAAAGTTAAATAAAAAGACATATTTATAAGTGATCCCCAAACCAACTGCTGGGTATTATATCTCAAGAGTGTGAACGGCCTTATCAAGACATGTTAGCAAGCTGTTACAAATATGTGACGGTACCCAAGGCCAATTCTGACACAATTTAGGGTAAAAATCAAAAGGTAGCATATTGCAATAGGGTAAAATGCGTTATCGAAACATGCTGCCAGGCTTTTACAAATACAGAAAGTACAGAAAGGGTACAAAAGGAATAAATAAAAGCATAAAAAACATAAATTAAATAACACTGGATACAAACTAATATTAAACATTAAACACAGTTCTTAATCAGAGAAAGAGAAAAAAATAACGAATAAAAACTACAAAATGCTAAATAAAAATCATGAATGAAAGTCATTTATGTAACTTTCTGTATTGTTAATGCAATGTAAATACTTAAATACACACAACTCTGACTCTCTGCGAAAAAGAACACCGCAAGTCGTTCACTCAGGCAACTTTACAAATTATTATTATTTTGGAGATCGATAAAGCAAATTGTGTAGTAAAAGCACGGATTTTCTTATCTGTTTTAGAACCAAACAGTCGAAGGACAAGGAGGTTTCAATTTGCATTTTTTAAAAATTCAATTTTGAACAGACAATTACGAACCGCTGCAAGGAAATCCAAGCCAAAACGGAGTCACCTCATTTAAAAATGCGAACTACTTTTTACAAAATCATAGTAAACACAGACTGCCGCACTTAAAATGGTTCAAAGTTGCACCCCATTACTCACTCACTGTCATGGGTAGATTGTCCTTGTTCTGCACTTCTTATTTTAAATACAATAAAGGACACAAAACCAATATAAAGGAAACTATTTTTATTTAAGGATTTAACCTCAATGTAACACATTGCAGAAGACTGTAAAACGCACAGCGGTACGACTTGATTAGCACGAGCATGAGAACTGCAGGGGTTGTTGCGGTGTAAGCACGCGCAGTGATCTTTAGAAGCGCAGCTCGATAGATGGAATATTTCGAAAAACCAGAGGGAATCAGTGGAAGACAGCAGCGGGTATTAGGTACGAAATGTGTTGTAATTATGTACAGAAACTATCCATAATCAATAATCTACATAGTATGAGTGTAACTCGATTGCCAAAAAAACTGTCCTCATATATTTACTGGAAAACGGTTCAGAAAAGTGTCTTAAGAAACAGGAACAAATAACAATCGTTCCACTCGTCCGCGAAAATAAAAAAGCGAAAACTTACTTTGTATGCAAACTTCATGATCTTAACAATTAAGTTCGTAACACTATCAATTACGGCGCATAGCTTCAGCAGAGCGATCTTGACTACACGTGCAAAGAGAGCGTCGCAGATATTACGTCACAACAATGCGCTCCAATTTCCCGGATGTGTCAACACTGTGAAAGACAAACGGAAAAGTAAACGTGGAATGCAAAATAAAGTTTTTAAAAGTAACCAAGCAATACTATATAAAAATTATGCAACATAGCATAATATACTTAAAATGCATTGCTATAGTTATGACGAAGCCCCTTGAAGATTCTGAAGCTTCTTCCCGATTGTGCCGAAAAAAGATCCGAAGCTTCGAAAATAGTGACGCCTGGTGGTTTACAGAAATTATAGCAGCCATGAGCTCGAGACCGCAAGTTCTACCGTAAGCAGAGGACCTTATTTACCGCTTCGAAGCTTTGTGCTGCCCCACATGCTATGAACGGAAATGTGAAACTACCGAACTTATTTTACACAGAGAATATATTGAACTAAATACGGAGTCAAGGATTGTGGAACTTGTCCACTGACAATAAAGTAAATACTATGCTATACTACCTGTAGTCCACAGTACTGGAAACTATGTCATTAATACTATGTAGGCGGTTTCTCTAAACCAGGGGTAGGCAACGTCGGTCCTGGTGAGCCGCAGTATGTGCAGGTTTTTGTTCCAACCCAGTTCCTTAACGAGAACTCAATTATTGCTGATGAAGCACATATTGCTTAAGTGACATTTTAATGCTTCATTTTAGTGGTCTCGCTTGTTAAGGTTCTCCAACCTTAATTGCTTATTTCAATCTTAAACTGCTGCATTCAGTGTTTTAATTGCTCCTTATTAGCAATAAAATGTAAAAGACAAAGCAGCCAGCAGTTCTCCAGCTAGCTTTTTTCCAATTACATCTCTGTGTGTTCATCATGCACGGTTTGATTTAATAAAACACTTAATAGAAAAATGTGACAGACTGAAAATGATCTGTTTTAGGCTTCAAATCATTTGGATGATATCCTTGGAAAGGAAAAAAATCTACGATATAAAAGCCTTACATTGCACAGACTAACAAGCCATAAAATTAAATAAGGTCTGAGATTGGCAATGATTGGTTTCTAATTAAGCAATTGGGTTGAATGAAAACCTGTAGCCACTGCGGCTCACCAGGACCGACATTGCCTACCCCTGTTTTACATCTTATTGCTAATAAGAAGCAATTAAAACACTGAATGCAGCAGTTTAAGATTGAAATAAGCAATTAAGGTTGGAGAACCTTAACAAGCGAGACCACTAAAATGAAGCATTAAAATGTCACTTAAGCAATATGTGCTTCATCAGCAATAATTGAGTTCTCGTTAAGGAACTGGGTTGGAACAAAAACCTGCACATACTGTGGCACTCCAGGACCGACGTTGCCTACCCCTGCTCTAAACCACCGTGTCTGAACTCAGCTCTAGTGTCACATTCCATAACCCTGTTACAATTAACTTACGATTAACGTTTAACCCTGTTCCCAAACCTGTGCAATTATTACCCAAACATGATGAAAGAACATTAATCTTTCACATTGTTTCACAGGACAAAATCTCCTAACCTGATAGACTTGCCAAATAATTATGAATCCGTGTTAGCTATAAAGTATTGTAGCGTCTCGCAGATGCTCGCCAGCTCTGATCGAGTGCCGATGGGTTTTCGTTGTTTGAGTCGGTATCGTAACAGAGAGTGTGTCTTCAGCCTGGGGAAAAGTCCCCAACATTATTAGTTGGCATTCCATCATATGCCTACATGAGCGACTTATTGTCAGCTGCAGGAAATTCGATCAAAACATCAAGCCTGCCAAAGCTGCTGATGAATTTCAACTAGTGCGCAACAGCTATGGCCACTTTACAGGGCTGTGAACTACCTAAAAGTGCCACGTAAAGCGAAAATCCGTTGGCACTCAGCAAGCATTTACGCAATGCTACAATATTCATTATCTCAACAAATTACATCGTTAGGTCAACACATTTAAAACGAATTTTATTGTTAAAAATGATAAATTTATTGCAGCATTTTAATTACAACATGTTATCACTAGTTCATATGAACACAGAACGTTCTTAGTCTTTTAGTCCACCCGCCTGACTGAAAGTATTAGATCAGCATGGGCTTGTTATGTGCACAGTATTTCATTAGTCGGCTAGACTTCGTAGCAATCAGCCCAATGCCTTCACGTTAGTCGCAAAGTAGTACACGGTTTCTTAACATCTCGCTACAGCCACAACATTAATACACAATAATGTGGAAATGCGTCTCTAAAATAGTTAATGCATTAAACCCCAAACCTTCACATACTGAAACTGCGGATCAAAGCACCACGACTTGTGTGAAACAAAGTAACATTCGTTAGGAATTACGTGGGTTCAAAGCCCACGAACTATAATGAGTAGCGACAAGTTAACAGTACAGTAAAATTAAATAGTAGATAGCAGAAAGAAACTTTATTGACGCATGAGGAACAGCTGTTTTCATATGACTATTTTTTGCTTACACGGCATTTATGAACTGATTATTTCGAGAGGAAAACGATGAAATGCGTTGGTAGATCGAGCAAAGCTCATTGTAGCAGCAGCAGGCAGAATGGGGTCGAGCAGCTAACTCCGATCTGCCCTCAACTAAACCTGCAAACGCAGACAATGTAACATGGGCGGGTCTGTTCTGTCCCCGCTCCCTGAGCTCAGGCTCCGCCCCATCCCGTGTCCCGCTTCGAGGGCTACTTGCTTGTTCCTGCATCTAGTTGCTACAGCATGCAGAATGGGGTGTTCCTAAAAGCGAGCAAGGTTGAACATTTAACTGCGCCTGTAATTCATAAACGTCACTTAGTGTGTACAAGAAGGGTAATCTCCATTCATTAGATAAATAAATGGGGGGGGGGCTTGGGGGCACGGGGAAACGAAGCTCTGGTAGCACTGGACTTAAACCAAGTGTTCAGAAGTACAAGGCCGCAAATCGTGCGACCACAATTTAAAAAAAAAAACAATAAACAATTAAAGTTGACATTTCCACTTTATTCTCGTAGTTTATTTTGTCATTAAAGTAGCATGTCGTAAATTAAACTTCATCTTAAAATAAATATTTAATTTACTAGATTTTCTCAAACCCGTCATAAGTTATGTAGCACATTAAATGCTTTGTATTAAGTGTTCCCCGAGCCAGTTGTTAAATACTACGTGCTTCTTAAACTGACTTCCTCTTGCATTGAGGAGGCGCAGGCAGCGATCGCCGCACAGAATACATTCACTTCATGATATTCCTGCTCTCTGAACATTTAGAATGCTAAGATAAATACTTGATATCATTTTCATGATGAAATACATTAAAGCAGGTATTAAACATGCACTTGGGTATACGTTCAGTGTAGATAACTTTATGGCAGGTGTGACGAGGCTCCAAAAAACTGGATGTATGAATGGGTATCGCACAGGTTTAACTGAAATATTGTGTAAATGTTGGGTTTGTGATCTGGTGGTCGAAGACACGAACACAGAATTCAATGGATGTTCTTCTGTGCGGACTTTCATTATTGCATGCGTGCAGTCTTTGTCTGACGTACCAACACCCCCGTTCCTATCCTTCCTTTTTCTCCACATAACCAATCACCACACTATAAATGTCTTTGTGAAATTAAAACGAGTTATAAACTTAGACCACGGCGTGTTAAGAACTTTAAAAAATCTTCGTTATACATTTTTAAATATGCCATCCGTTCAGGTTTACGCCCATCCCAGCAAGCATCGTGTGCCAGGCAGGAACAAATCCTGAACTGGACGCCAGCTCATTGCATGGTGAATACGAGCACACTCATGCCCCAGGGTCAATATAGCATAAAAATACCCCACTGCCTACATGATTTTGAAAGGAAACTGAAGCACGCCGAGTAAACCTGGCAGGAAAACATGCAAACTCAAGGCAGGGTACACCCGGAACCTCCTTGCTGCCAGGCAGCAGTGCAACCTCTACGCCACCATGCCCCCACATGATTAATACATGCTTTAATGCATTTCATAATGAAAATTATGTCAAGTATTTATTTTAGCATTGCAAATGTTCAGGGAGCAGGAATATCATAAAATTAATGTATTCTGTGTGGTGATCGCTGCTTGCGCCTCCTCTGTGCAGAGGAAATCAGTTTAAGAAGCACGTAGTGATCAATATGGCTCGGGGAACGCTTAACACAAAGCATTTCATGCCCTACATAATTTATGACGGGGTTTGGTAAGATCTACTAAATTAAATATTCATTTTATGATGAAGTTTAGCGTACACTGTTCTACTTTAATGACAAACTACGAGAATAAAGTTAACATGTCAACTTGAATCTCGACATAAATGATGAGTACAAAGTGTAAATGTCGAGAATAAAGTTAACATGTCGACTTTAATATCGACATTTAGTTTTTTTTTCTTCTCTGTGTCCGTATTTTTTTTCACCGTGGCCCTAATACGCTTCCGTAGGGTTATGTATTGCACTGAGATGTTCAGCATTTCTCATTTGTTTTATAAATTGCACAAATACCACACTTAAGTCAGTGTTCATAGGAAAGCTGACTTTTTCATGTCATTCAGAAATTAAAATTTTAATTCTTGAATTCCAATTTTGAAAAATTGATTTTCAACAAGAGAGTTGGTCTCCCTTTCAAACTGGTCAACTCTTGTGCTGTCTTAATATTCTGTATATGGACAGAGTCAAAAATTACTCACCATCACCACATCCCTCTTAGAAAAGCCCCGTAACTCACATTATTTAATCTTTAAATCAATTTTATATGAAAAACGACCCCACACACTTTAAGAACTTGGTGAATACGTGTTTTTTTCTGTTTTACATTGTAGCAGTACTGTCCTTATCAATGTATGATACTTGTTAATACTACAGAACAAGTCATTGATTTTTTGGTGTTATTATTGTTATTTTAGTATTGTGATTATTTTTTATTTATACTACCATTTCTAAATATACTACACAAATAAAATCTGATATGATCACTTCTGCAGGAAGAGACAGTACTTACAAAAATATGAATATTTCAGTGAGGTAAATTGAAAGGGAACCCTCCATGGTCGATATTTCCTGGAGAACTTTTTTTTAATGGCTCCTATAATGAAAAGGTGGCAGGTTAAGGCAATGTTCATGGCATTGGAAATGGCCTGTCTAGTCTGCCGGGGTCACCTTTATCATGTTTTGTGCTGCCACCTTGCCCTAATTGTCACTGGGTAATGAAGACAATTCTAGCTTGATCTTAGGTAAAAATGTCTCTCTTATAGCTTGATAGTCTTCAGGGAGTTCTTCATCTGAAGCTGACTGATCATGATCTGGGTTGAACTTTTCATCATCCGCTTCTTCAGAGAGCTCCTCCACTGTTGTCTTGTTCATCCTGTACATCTCATGAAAGCAAGTCAAGGACCTGTTGGACTTTTTACTATGCACTCATGCCTTAAGTTGGGTACTGACACTTACAGCAGTTGTTAGGAACCCCCATTACCCAGTCCACATGGGAAAACGGTGCGCTCCCAAGAGAAATATTTGTACTTTGATGCATTGTATGATATGGTGACCATGACATTCTCTTTATCACTGTGTGCTAGATGGGGACATTATGTGTCTGAACACACAGGTGTGTGCTTCTCATAGGAAAATTAGGTCTTCCCAGAAAATGCATGGTCAGGTGTGAAAAATGTGATAATGTGATGCCCGCCCAAGTCCTTTAAGTGAGTAACAATTTTACAAATGCTCCATCGTTTAAAGCAGCTACACAAGCTCACAAACACACTTGAATGTTTCACCACGCACCCATTTTCTTACATGTTATCAGGTCTTTTCTGTTTTCCCTTTCTTCCTGGAGTCGTCTGCTCAAGACTGGATGTGTTGCTGCTGCCAATGATGGAGTCACTAACAGACATTTTTGCCTCTTCTCTGATTTATGACAAAGAGCAGAGGTCCTAACTTTAATACTATATGAATATACAGAATGAACTGCATGGTGATTTTATGTTGGTGTTTTCAACATTGTTAATAGTTTACTGGCATGCCAGTCATATGCATACTTTTACATCAGTGCTGTGTTCTGTAGTAGTGAAAAGGGTATTATGCAGAGCTCACAAAAAGAAATGTGTTTTATCAAGGTGGACAAAAAATAAATACACTGAATGTCAACTCCTCAAATCAGGGTGCCAAATTTCAAGTCTGTGCCTTGAAAAACAAAGACAGGCATGAAGTACAAACAAGCACTTATTGAGCAACAACACCAAGACTGGGACAAACCATTGTAATCTCAAACCTACTTAATCTAAGATCAGGGTCACGTTTTGGCAAGGGCTATCTGCACTGGAAAACAATTTTTACTAGAAACCATTTTGTGTTTTAGCTTGTCAATCAGTGGCAAATATGTACAAATTCCCATGGTATGTAAGGCTGACTGTGGGTAAGGCATCTCTTACAAAAAGTAGTCATTGACCAGCTGCTGGATGAGAGGATGGTCCCAGAAATGTTGTTTACCACAAGTTGATACATGAAGGACAGACGGATAAAGATTAAGTGTACATAGATAAACAATATAGTGTTACTGAGCTCAGCTACTCAGGAAACTGCCATTCTTTCCAGAGCTGATGTACAGTGGTGTGAAAAACTATTTGCCCCCTTCCTGATTTCTTATTCTTTTGCATGTTTGTCACACAAAATGTTTCTGATCATCAAACACATTTAACCATTAGTCAAATATAACACAAGTAAACACAAAATGCAGTTTGTAAATGGTGGTTTTTATTATTTAGGGAGAAAAAAAAATCCAAACCTACATGGCCCTGTGTGAAAAAGTAATTGCCCCCCTGAACCTAATAACTGGTTGGGCCACCCTTAGCAGCAATAACTGCAATCAAGCGTTTGCGATAACTTGCAATGAGTCTTTTACAGCGCTCTGGAGGAATTTTGGCCCACTCATCTTTGCAAAATTGTTGTAATTCAGCTTTATTTGAGGGTTTTCTAGCATGAACCGCCTTTTTAAGGTCATGCCATACCATCTCAATTGGATTCAGGTCAGGACTTTGACTAGGCCACTCCAAAGTCTTCATTTTGTTTTTCTTCAGCCATTCAGAGGTGGATTTGCTGGTGTGTTTTGGGTCATTGTCCTGTTGCAGCACCCAAGATCGCTTCAGCTTGAGTTGACGAACAGATGGCCGGACATTCTCCTTCAGGATTTTTTGGTAGACAGTAGAATTCATGGTTCCATCTATCACAGCAAGCCTTCCAGGTCCTGAAGCAGCAAAACAACCCCAGACCATCACACTACCACCACCATATTTTACTGTTGGTATGATGTTCTTTTTCTGAAATGCTGTGTTCCTTTTACGCCAGATGTAACGGGACATTTGCCTTCCAAAAAGTTCAACTTTTGTCTCATCAGTCCACAAGGTATTTTCCCAAAAGTCTTGGCAATCATTGAGATGTTTCTTAGCAAAATTGAGACGAGCCCTAATGTTCTTTTTGCTTAACAGTGGTTTGCGTCTTGGAAATCTGCCATGCAGGCTGTTTTTGCCCAGTCTCTTTCTTATGGTGGAGTCGTGAACACTGACCTTAATTGAGGCAAGTGAGGCCTGCAGTTCTTTAGACGTTGTCCTGGGGTCTTTTGTGACCTCTCGGATGAGTCGTCTCTGCGCTCTTGGGGTAATTTTGGTCGGCCGGCCACTCCTGGGAAGGTTCACCACTGTTCCATGTTTTTGCCATTTGTGGATAATGGCTCTCACTGTGGTTCGCTGGAGTCCCAAAGCTTTAGAAATGGCTTTATAACCTTTACCAGACTGATAGATCTCAATTACTTCTGTTCTCATTTGTTCCTGAATTTCTTTGGATCTTGGCATGATGTCTAGCTTTTGAGGTGCTTTTGGTCTACTTCTCTGTGTCAGGCAGCTCCTATTTAAGTGATTTCTTGATTGAAACAGGTGTGGCAGTAATCAGGCCTGGGGGTGGCTACGGAAATTGAACTCAGGTGTGATACACCACAGTTAGGTTATTTTTTAACAAGGGGGCAATTACTTTTTCACACAGGGCCATGTAGGTTTGGATTTTTTTTCTCCCTAAATAATAAAAACCATCATTTAAAAACTGCATTTTGTGTTTACTTGTGTTATATTTGACTAATGGTTAAATGTGTTTGATGATCAGAAACATTTTGTGTGACAAACATGCAAAAGAATAAGAAATCAGGAAGGGGGCAAATAGTTTTTCACACCACTGTATTTCTGCTCAGATGAGGTCTTTGGGTTAGGGACATTCTTTACATATAGGTCTGTTGCAGGTTGGCCTCTCCGATTTGGTGGCATTTGCTTGTACCATGTCCAAATGTACTAAGAACAGAGACTGAGCTTTCTAGAGATAGAAAAAACACACTCTCGTCATCCACACATCATCCTGATTTCTTCTATGATTGCAAATTTTTGACACTGAACTTGTAGGTCTTTACCAAAATCTGATTAGATATTGGATATCTAAAGACAAAAAGGTTATCATGACTTGGGGAATGAATTAAATAAACAAAGTTAGCCAACACCCACTGGCACTGTAGGTGCAAGTTATTAGCTGCAATGATCAGAACCAAACCTGGCATTTTCAGCTCACTCTTCTGGCAGAACTATTTTAATTCAGGAACACTGATGCTTACCACAGCGTCACTACTGGATTTAAGTCTGGCCTTTGACTTGGTTCGCTTCTTTGCAGACATTCTGACATGAAATTTCTTTTATGTTTTGGAGCACAGACTTGCTGCGTAAATATACTTCACCTCCAGCTTCTGAACAGATGACTGGATATCATCTGTAAGAATTTTTTGATACAGAGCAGAATGCTTGAAGACTTCAATTAAGGCAAGTTCTCCAGGGCATGAAGCTGCAAGGTCTTGTCATATCATCACAATACCACCATCATGGTAGGTTATTCTTACTGTGAAATGCTAGGTTTGCTTTACACCACAATGTAAAGTGTGTCTCTGTCTCATCTTCCCACAAACCATTCTTCTAAAAGGTGTGGGGTAATCCAGGTACTTAACTGGTAAGTGGAAGATATGCACTTACTGTACATTCTTCTGGTTTTTGTCCAGTATCTTTTCTGATTGTGAATGAGAAAGCAGCTAAAAAGATGAAACCTCTACAGCAGTGGAGAAGTTAAGATATTTAACATCATCTTGAAAAGATTCCCATACAATGGAAATGTAGCTGTTATGTATAAATGTGATAATATATGAGGAAAATGGAGATATACCGTGAAAATTACACTGGAATAAAGCTACTGGGCAAAGTTAATTTAAAAGAGAAAGAGATAATAGTCTAGACTGGAAAAACTCAGTTTGGTTTCAGACCCAGATGAGGAACCATGAATATAATCTTTAAATTGATGGATAGATAGGCAAGGCATTATATAATTAGAGTACAGATAATCAAAATAGGAAAATCAAGTGCTGTGACAATATTTACAATTTGCTTATCCCAAATCGGTAAATAGGTTCTGAGTCTTCATAACCATCCCAGCAGCACTAAGTGCAAGGAAGAAACTTATTGTGGACATGGCACAAGTCCATTAAAGGCCTGACATATGTGCACATCCATACAGACTGACTTTGGAGCCACCACGTAACCTAAACCTACAAGTGTATATAGTAGGAGGAGGAAGAACATCCACATACATTCACAAGGGGAAAACATTTAAACCTCATACACACAGTGACCAGGTATAGAATTTAAATCCAGGACATGGAATCCACAAGGAAGCAGAACTCAAAAATCCAAGAATCAACACAGTGACATGAACCATGGCCTGCCTGTCCCCTAACCACCACACTTCTTATTGGGATTTGAGTCTTCCCACCAGCTAAAAACTAGGCCACTGATATCAACAGTCTGTTCTTCTTCAGCAGTTTATACTTAGCTACATCCTTTCACTGCATGAATCTTTCAAAGTTCCTGCATGAAAATGTACTTTACAAAATATGACAGTTCCCCATTAAAGCATCCTATACAGTATATAGCAGAATGACTAAAAGTAAAGAACTGCAGAAGATTTATCAGGAACTGATGAAATCTGAAAACTTCATTTTGGAGTTGAATGCAATGTAACACTACATTAGAACTACTTAGAACATTACAATTGTGATGAGAATAGGCCATGCTGCCCAACAAAGCGTGCCCATCATGTGCTGACTTAGGCGAGTCCAGCTGAATTACTGCCTCACAGCTCCAGAGCCCTGGGTTCAAACTACAGGCCTGGCACTGTGCAGTCTGCCTATCTTACCTCTACCCTTAGGATTTTCTCCAGATTCCATCACCCCATCCCAAAAATGGGAAGATTAGGTTCAGTGAACACATTTATTCAGTGATAAACTGTAACCATTCCTAGTTTTTCTGTCTGGTGTCTAGTACTGTTGGGATTGGCTTTGACTCATTAATCCATCCATTATCCAACCCGCTATATCCTAACACAGGATCACAGGGGTCCGACCCTATTTCTGAAATAATTAAGTCTGGAGAGTTAACAAACAGTGGCAGATTACATTTTCAGCACTTTAAGAACAGAACTCTTACAAATTACCAGATAACTTAAGGGACTATAAATTATAAAGCAGGCATATCCAAGAAAATGGTATATTAGCTGCGGATATAGTATGAATTACCACTTCTGCATTTTTAGTACCAATTTCACAAAAATATTCATTTCTGATGCATACGTCAAGTGCAAGTGACATATTCTATTTACAAGATAACAATGTAAAAAGCATAAGCTAATTTAGCAAACTTCCGGATATTTCTATCTGGACTGAGGTACTGGGCGTTGACCAATATCCTCACTTCAGAACACTCATGCTTTTTATCCTTAAGCCATTCCTTAACATTTTCTTGTATATGTTTTAGGTTACTGCCTTGATAGAACAAATATTTTCACTCAAACCTTAGGTCTTTTGAAGACTGAAGCAGATTTTCTTACATGCTTTTGTGTTGCATCAGGTTGGCCTTCAATTACTAAAACTCTTCCAAAGCCTGATAGAAAGCATCATCTCCATGCTGAACAGTTTTCTTAGAATGATGTCGGCATTGAGCATGACATAGGCTCTGTCATGCTGTCTTCTTTTACGTCCCATTTCTCTAGGCCACCCATTACAGATGTGTTGATTTTTTTTACCTGCTCATCTTGGCTCCTCTGTACATGTCTGTATCACCTTTGAAAGAATGGTCAGTTGGTATGCAAATGACACTAGTGACCTTCTCACCTGAATAGTCACCTTTAGAGAACTGAAGTGTTATGAAATACACAATGACAAATGGTACTAAATCCATCCATTTTCTGATATCCATCCATCCATTTTCAAACCTGCTGAATCCGAACACAGGGTCACGGGGGTCTGCAGGAACCAATCCCGGGCAGGGTGCCAGCCCACTGCAGGACACACACAAACACACCCACACACCAAGCACACACTATGGCCAATTTAAAATCGCCAATCCACCTAACCTGCATGTCTTTGGACTGTGGGAGGAAACCGGAGCGCCCGGAGGAAACCCACGCAGACACGGGGAGAACATGCAAACTCCACGCAGGGAGGACCCGGGAAGTGAACCCAGGTCCCCAAACTGTGAGGCAGCAGTGCTACCCACTGCGCCACCGTGCCGCCCTTTCTGATATCTATAAACCAATAATATTAACACTGGACCATGCATAAGAACCTAATACAGTACACACATTTTGTTATGTTGTTGGATTTTGTTTTTTTTTTGTCACTTGTCACACTACAAAGTATTGTATGTGTGAACAGTTATCATAGATCTTGTTATTTTATTGTATTAAAAGTTTTAGTCACTTTGACAGTTAGAAGGAATGCTGAGCTTATAAAGCAGTAATGCTGTCATTACTTCAATGTCCTTTAAGCATTTCAGACAGCAGTAGAGGCATCAACAACACAGAATATAAAAGTATCATTTGATTGGAAATAGATACAAATAGACAATCTGATGGCATCGCAACTTGTATTTTCTATTGAATCAGCCCCAATGTTGACAAGCCTGCTGTTTGTTGTGGAATAAGTTTGGTTCAAATTACTGTTAACCTAAAAAAAAAAAAATGAAACACATCCTAGAATAATGACCACTTTGTAAAGCATATGTATTTGAAATTGTATAATGATTACATTTTATAAATTTAAATAAACAAACATTTTAATATAATTTGATTTGTATTTATCCAATGAAATCATTTACAGAATGTGAAAAATTATGTATATATATATATATATATATATCTCATGTCTGTGTTCATGTACTGTATGTATATATACATACATATGTATATACTGTACATAAATATATTTACACGCTCACATACACACCCCATAAATTAATCATTACCATTTCTTAGAATAGTCAAATAAGTCTTTGTCCTTTTCAGTCCCCAAACATCTTAAAAAGTAACTTACAGTAAATAAAATATTTACAAATCAAAATACCACACATTCATGCAATTATGCTCTTTTTACATTTATATGTAAAATAGTTTAATTTCTTCCATATATCCAAGTTCATGTGTGGTCTTTGTCATTCTACTGTACTTTTTAGATTGTATTATCTTTGTAAAATAAGAGGGGATAAATGAAGCTTCTCTCTTTGGAATATTTACAACTCAAGTATTTTTACACTTAGTATACATAATTTGTTTACAAAAAAGCCACACTTTCAGCACTGGTAGTTTCTTTTGATTTACAGTAAAGACCTTTTTGTAAAAGTAAAATTATATTAACACTCAAGTAAAACAAAAGTGAAATTATTTCATTTGGAGATGAACTTCAGGTAAACCTTTGACTCCTGTATGATGGATCTGTACAGGGCATTACAACTGACACCAACATACCCTAAACAATGAACATGGTACGTTAGAATCACTTTAAATTTATATGTTTTAAAATCTTGTTGTATGTATGTAATCTTTTATTGCTTTTGGCCAACTGTTTCTACACATCCCTGAACCCAAAACATCATGCAGTAAATATGAAGTTGTTTTTACAGTTTTGGTCTATGGTCAGTAAGGTAATTTATTATGGTCAAAAATAATTCTTTGTGAACTGAAGAAGTTCTGCTTTCAATATCTTAAAATGCTGTAGTATTTTTGATGTGACTGGAGTAGAATAAAATAATTAAACAAAATCCCATAATTCTGCTTTTTCTCCCCATTTCTAATTCTCTATTAAGATCTGTAAATAATGTTGTCTATGACTGGCTAAATGTACTTAGTCTTTACATTTTACCCTGCATTTTATTGTTATGAGGTTACTACACTAATTGAATTAGCAGCAACGTAACACTTAGAAAACACATCTGTGCTAGCTCTTTAAATATTAAATATCAGACTTGCATTTTATTTTTTAAAGTAAGGATTGTTTGAGATTAAACTGAAAGATGTAAATCTGCAAATTTTGATCTTTTGTTATTTGTTTATTTTTTTATCAATCAGACACAAATAGAAATTATATTGTGATAATAAATAATTTACGTACTATGTATATTTTTGACTCTACAAAGGTCAATAACTTAAACCTATTCATAAACGTTCTGAACAGATTAGCCAGTCTGCAGTCCTCATTCTGCAGTGTTTTGTATTGTGCTTATATTACTGTTCTATTTATAATTTACACTATAATAAACAATATCAGTGAAAATAACAAATGCACAACACTGCTAAATAAAAATAAAAAAAATAAGCATTTTATAACATTTTTGTTTTTTTCTTTTCTTTCAGTTATCACTGTTTATATGCAGCTATAAGCAATACCAATGGGTCTGAGCAGCTTCCAAATTTTGTTTTTTTTGCACTGCTGACACATACAGAAGGTACAGCAGAGTACTCCAGTGTGTAGACTGTTGAGCCGCCTGTTCTGTATTCTATTAAAAGTAAACGGCATCATTCTTTAACTATCAAGGATAAAAAGGTATGTTGGTCACAATGTGCCTTGATAACACGTTATCAAAACTGACTGAAATAAGAAAATTAACAGAACATTGATTATTATGAATCTGACCTGTTTATACTGATACTGGAAGGTACAGCAGACTGCCCGGTCAAAGACATTAAATAAGCGCCATCATCACATTAGCTAAACTGGATAAAAGGCAGAATAGTACATCTTCAGCTTAATTTAAGTTAAAGACATCTGTAAGTTTAAAGGTAAACACATAAAAATATTATGTTTGGGAACACTATTTGTAACTTGATTCACATGGCTAACAAACTCATATTATACTTTGGGGACCCTGAAGTCAATGGACTAAGTACAGTGTGAGTACAGGGATACCATAGGCATCAGACTATATACATTACAATACACTGTACCTATCACTAAGTAGTTTCACAAATGATGAAAAGGAAAAATTAAATGATGGCATAGCAGTTCCACTGAGCTGCAAGGACCTCAAGTTTCATTAAAATCTTTTTAAACAAATAATAATAATGATTATTTTCTTTTAAAATAAATTCCACACATTGCTTCATGTAACTGTCCCGTGCTAACAGGGTTCGAATCTGCATTAGTGCAGTAAAAGTGCTAAGGCGGCAAATTGCATCTCCAATTAAATAATACAATATATCTCAGAATCAAAGCTTGTAGCTAAAGTTCATAGCTCTGGTGAAGTCAGTCTTTTCATATCCTTTCAATTTATATATATATATATATATATATATATATATATATATATATATATATATAGCGCTAGCTAACAGATTTCATAAATGATTAAAAAAAAGAACACTATCTATTAACAAAAATAACCTGACAATGGCAAGTGAAATTTCAGAGCATATTTTTGTTTTTTGTTTAATGCCCCTGTATAGAAACCAGGCAGTTTTTAATCAGAAGACTGTAGAGTCTATATCATCATCCAGCCATTTGTTACCCTCATTGTGTCTCCGCTTTTTTATAAAAAATAAATTGTCATCATGTCACATTAACTTCCAGAACATGATCATCCTTGCTGGGCACAACAAGGACCTGCATACCAGCACTACTGTTGAAGACTTGTCCAATACTGAAGGGTTGCAAACGGGGCATAGGTAGTCCTTTGTGTTCACTGCTGGCTGAGTGAGTACTTGTCCTGCTACGAATACTACTGCTGTCTGCCTGCTCATCTAGAGACTTGTCAATAGATAGAGTATCATTTTCAATCAAACTGTCTGCAGGAGAAAAAATGCACACACAAAAACATCACATCAAAAAAATCTTAAAGTGCATTACTTGTAACATTAGTTGACCTGACATCATTAAAAGTCAGGGAAAACATGACTTTTACATAATTCAAAGGTAATATGATTATTGTTTATTTCTGTAATTCAACATACAGTCAATTACTTACATTGACACAAAAACAATGTGAGATACAACGCATCAATTAAAACATATGGTATGAATGATGCACAAATTACACATAAATAATTCTGTTGTTGTTTCTAATGCTTGTACTATTTAGGAAAGAAGTTTTGGTCTGTCCTTTTGTCTGTTTATTTCATGTTGGCTGTTAATTTCAATGTTGTATTTTAGCAAATGTTCACATTTGTGTTTTGGTGCATATTCATTAGTATTACTGTCTAATATTACATGTAACATTATCTTGTTATTAACTGTTTTCTTTAGCAAATATCAACTGAGGTGCTTTGTAACCACACAACTACAAAATAATTTCTGTATACACTCGCTGAGCAAATTATTACGAACACCTGTACACCTACTTGTCCATGCAATTATCTAAAAGGCAGATCAACTGGCAACAGTGCAATATATAAAATATTGCAGATATTGGTCAGGCGCTTGAGTTTATGTTTGCATCAATCACCAACATACTAAAAAAAACAAGATCTCAGTGATTCCAACCATTGCATGATTGTTGGTGCCAGACAGGCTGGGATGAGTATTTCTGTAACTGCTGATCTCCTGGGAGTTTCACAACAGTTTCTGGAGTTTACTCAGAATGGTGTGAAAAAAAAATATTCACAACTGGTTCTACAGACAGAAATGTCTTGTTGATGAGATGGGTCTGAGGAGAATGACTAGACTAGTTGAGAAAGGCTAAGGTATCTCACATAACCACTGTGTACAACTGTGGCGAGCAGAAAAGCGTCTCAGAATGCATAACACATTGAACCTTGAGGCAGATGGTCTAGAACAGTAGGAGACCATGTCAAGTTACACTCCAGCTAAGAACACAAAGCTGAGGCGGCAGTGGGCACAGGCTCACCAAAACTGGACAACTAAAGGCTGGAAAAGCGTAGCCTTGGCTGATGCATGGACATGCGTAAGATATATATATGACAAACAGTTTGTTGTCACTGAAGTTAATACCCAAACATAAATGTACAAGGGGGCTCCGCCCCTTGCTCGCTTCGCTCGCCTACCCCCGGTGTTGGGTAACCCGAAATACATTGATGAATGTATGAGATATGTTTGTAGCTCCGTTAGTCGAGCTGTTTGGTTTTGGAGCTGAGACAGTTTTGCTTCCGCGGTTTCAGACGCGCATTGTAGGCGCCGACGTCTATTGTTTTTGTCCATGCGGGCTCGTGTTTGTAGCTCCTTTAGTGGAGCTGTATAGTTTTGGAGCCGAGATCGTGACTCCATTAGTTCTCCGTTGTTTACCGTTAGTAATATTAATAATTGCACTTACTGTTAATACGGAGCGGTCTCTGTGGTTGTACTGTTAATAATGCATCACTGTAATGTGACTCACTTATGCTGTATAGTTTGGACGTGTGAGGAAGACGTACGTTCAATACGGAGCGTTCATTTATTCTTAGTACAGTTTGGATGTGTGAGGATGACGTACGTTTAAAACGGAGCGTTCGTTTATTCTTATTACGCGTTGTAGGCGCCTTCGGCTTTCGTACTAACTCGCGCCTTCTGTACTATTATGCTGTGTATGAGGGACCTTTGTGGACTCCGTACTTTTTCCCGTTTCACTCTGGGGCGGGGGGCTGAATCCTCTTTTTTTGTGTGGCTGTGTCGTTACCTATGGGCGCGTTGCCTCATTTCTTATTTACGTTAGTTGAGCTCCTTTGTTTTTGAGCTGTGACGTGTTGTAGGCGCTTATTTACGTTAGTTGAGCTAATATTATACCTCCGGTGCCGTATGTGTGTTTCATGTGGTAGTCGTTGTAGGCGCATGCGCCCTCCGTACTATCTCGGGTTTGACTATGCTGTGTTTTGTGGACGTTTGGGGACGCCGTACTCTCTCCGGATTGATTGTGGGGCGGGACGCCGAAGCCTGTTGTGTTTGTTTTGTTTGTGAGTACTCATATTTATTGTATTACTGTAATGTGATTCACATATGCTGTGGAGTCCGTATCTCTGGGGCTTCTGTACCATCTCGGGGTCTGCCTGCGGTGTGTTGTAGGCGCACGCACCTTCCGTACTATGTCGGGTTTGACTATGCTGTGTAGTTTGGACAGTTAGGGTTCCGTATTGTCTGTGCTCGTTGCTTTATGTCATATTTCCATTAGTTGAGCTGTCGGCGCCTGCGCACTATGTCTCCTGCGTCCATGGGTATGCCATGTACCTGCGTCCATATCCGGTTTATTCTCGGATAGTAATATGGATTTGGCAATATTTTCCACAGAAGTGATGAACTAAACAGATCTCATGTTCCTCTGTTTTCAATTTTTTACTTGAATTCAAATTTAGTTAATAAAAAAAATGAGTGAAAAAGGCCAGCATTACACAATGTAAATACATCAGTTTTTCATACTAATACATTACTTCTAACAACTACACTCATAGAATGCTAATTTTTACTCTATACTTACCAGTATCTGGCTGAGCCATGTGAATTGAATGATGAGGCAAATACTTGAAAATCCTCACCGTGGGGAAAGGTAAATTTCCAGCAAAAAGTGGCATCACCTCCATATGGACCTTATGAATAGCTCGGGCAGCCACTGGCATGGAAATCACACCTGAACTCTTCCCACAAACGGCCCAATTACTGCTGTTGTCAACCACTAAAATTAAAAATGAGATTTATAATTATAACACCCATAATATTACAAAACCTAGCACTTCAATGTAGTCTATTTACTTTTGTATGTTGTATGTTGCTGAAAATGTAAATGGCATTTAATTAAACCAATATAAACAGCAAACAAAATACCTAATAGATCAGATTTCCCTGCCAGAATCTTAAGTTATCTAGTAATTTAAGTGACACACAGTGTCAAAGTAGTCTTTACTGGTTGGTGTTTTACTAAGGATGAATACTGTTTTACAAACTCATTAAAAAACAGGTCATACGCAAAAGAAAAACACTAAAAATATAACATTTTGGCATACAGGTGACTACATAAAATAGGAAGTAGTACAGCAGGGCCCAACCTTCTGTACAAAATTGGCGAAAGAATGACTTTTCTCACTTAGGTGGCATTCACATACAATAAACAGAAAAGTATTGTGTGTGTGCAAAGAATTAAGGCTAGCGACTATTTAATTCTATGTAAATAATCTTGTGTTCTATTCAGTATATGCATAAATTGGAATATTACCACAGCATAATTTTATTATATTCCTCAACCAAAATTACAAAATACCTGACTTTGTTACTTATTCAAAACTGATCTCAAATGTTGAGCTGATCTAATGTGGCAAATCATAAAATATTCATGTCAAAAATATATCTTTCTCAGATCCAGGATGGAATATCTATAATCTACTACAAAGGTAATCTTCACATTATAGGTCTTGACAAAATTACCATGGAATTAAAATAAAATCATATAGTAACCCTAATATAAGAATTACTAGTAATAATACACTAGCTGGTATTATTAAAAGAAAATTAAAGAACTTGTGCAGGAAAATCTGGTTTGCAAGAATCTGGGTTTGAATTTAACTAGAGATGATAAAGGAAGAGGTTAATTATTTTAACAGAAACATCACTTATCAACCTTAGCAAAAACATCTACAAGCTCAAAAAAAACATGCAGTTTGCTTTCATACGTGGAACCCAAGAATGTGTGAATATTTAAATATACACTAAAGATATAATTTTATTAAATAAATGTGAACCTTTCATCAGTTTACCTTCATACATTAGTTTTGTTGTACACAAACCATCTGATTCAGTTAGAGCTTCATCGCGATCAGTTTCTAAAAGCTCAGCAATTCGCATAATTGAGACCTCAAGAGAGCAGAGACAACCAGTCCTACAATGTTCAGAGCCAAGAGACGGATAGATTTCTGCTTTAATAGTGTATAGTGTCTGTAAAGAAAAAAATATTGTTGTTAAGTCAAGCATACAGCAACTTTAGCTATTATGCAACAGGGTTAGCTAGTGAAGGTAAATACTTGTTTCATATGTTAGGTTAACTAAAGTTTACCTGATGTTTCTTGCTCTTGCATTGTTAAATACAGTTGTAATATGCATACAACTAAACAAAAAATATTTACATTCTGGTAAGCATTTTGGTTATGTAGACTCACTGAGCTCCATCCATGAACATACTACAGTCAACTTTTTCAGGTATATCTTTCACGTCATGTAACCTTAATATGGTTTGTCTTACAATGGCCTGGCACTCTAGTTGATTAGGACTATTTGTCTATACAACTTGCCAGCCTTTCTGGCTACTGCTTCTTTGACACATCCTTGTATGGATAGCCCCAAATATTCAGTTCTTCCCTCACAGGATACTTATTTCTTCCTTACATAATATGGGGCATTTAATCACACAAATTTCAGTTTCTTCCTCCTCAATCATTTTCCTTTTACATGGTCTAGTCACCTCTTATAATAGCATAACTGATTTACCCCCAATCCAAATAACAGGCAACACTGCAGACAATATTTTTCACCTTTGTGAATAAAACATATATAAACTGCCCTTTTCCGGCTCTGACATTACATTTTTATTATTTATTATGTATTATTATTATTATTAACACAACAAGTGACCTGTTTCTCTTAGAACCATCCATCTTCACTTACGATAACCTTACAACCACTGATAATTTCCTTTCATCTGTACATCTTTTTCCAACTATATACTGAATGCTAAATGTTTCATTTTATATTTACATTAATTAATTTTTGCCAATTTTTAGTGATCATTATTGTCTCATGGACAGAGTACAGCAAAATCCTAGTTTGCCATCAGCTAATCAACATGCAGCACATCACCTCTCTGGCACCATGATTAGTAAATACAACTATATTACGTTGAAACTTCCATCTTCCTTGCCAGAAAGAAAAGGAAGCTATGGTAAAGCTCCCTCAATATAGTACACCTTACTTGCTTGTCTTATAGAAGGGATCTAGGGTATTTAGACCTTGTCTCAAAGTAACTGAACAATGTCCTTTTTTTTAGCACACAGAACCCAAAATTTTATAGACAAATTAGGATCAGAAATGTGGTAATTGCTTATATCTTAGAAACAAGAAACACCTAAATTAAGACAGATAAGACAGAACATATATTATTATACAGGGTGAGCCAAAATGAAGTTAAGGTCATTGCACGAGGTAGAGGCAGCCGAGTGGGTTGCGGTAGGGGTCCTTTGATAGGCAATCCCTTGTAGTTTTCAGTCAACAACATGCCTTGGCCTGGTGTGCACCGTGCTTTCGCTTTTGAAGCGTTCTTCGAAAACAATGAATTCATCATCACTATGCAACACGCCTTCCAAACACACTTCATTCCTCCCAGCGGTGACCTCCCAAATCGGAAAAACAATTCTTCAGTAGGTAGCTAAATTTAGACACGGGTACAACATTGAACAGAAAATCTCCAGGCCGTCCTCAGACTGTAAGAACGCCTGAAAACATCTAAGCTGTAAGGGCATCAATTTTGCAGTCTCCTAGACGTTCAGTGCGCAAACATGCTTCTGCCTTAGGCAATTCCAACACGTCTTTGAGGAGGATTTTGCATGAGGACCTTAATTTCCATCCATACAAAATGATGGTAGAGCTGGAAATCACTGAGAGAGACTGGGAGAGCAGTAGAGAGTTGTGCGCGAACATTCTGTAAACTTTTCATGGGGAGCGATGAAGCACATTTCCATTTGAATGGTTGCGTTAATAAGCAAAACTTTTTGCTATTGGGCTGAAACCAATCCTTATGAACTTCATCAGAGACCCCTGCACAGACAGCGTGTTACAGTTCGGTGCACCGGTGCATTATTTGCCCTTACTTTTTTGAGAAGAGGGGAGCAACGGTCACTGTCACTTCAGAACGATTATATTATTTTACATTATTATATATATATATATGATATGCACACACATTTAGGGGTGGATACATTCCTCTCCTTGTGATTAGGAACATGTCCTCTTATAGAGATCTAAAACGGTAACTGTGTGCAAGAATACCAGTCTACCTGTCATTAAGAGGCCTCTACAGCTCTACCATTGTGAAAGCAACACAGCACAAATTACTGACATCTGATGTAGTCTGTTGCATACATACAATCAATAAAGAATTACTCTGTGTACAATAGTTGCTACAGTCTCTCTATGTGATCCATGTGCATGTAAAAGTGAATGCCACTTTAGTATTAAAGTGTCCTTCCAGCACCATACACACATCACAATATTGCAGGCTTACATATTTTAGTGTTTTAGGAAAAAACTAGAAAGAATTCCTTTTTTGGTGTCAAATTAGTTTTTCAGTACAAACTGCTTTTGTGCAATGCTACAACACTTGTATGTCTCAAGATGTGCGTGTACACAATACCCCCTCAAGATTGACACTCTTAAGACAAATGTTTCATTTTAAACCTGTGACCATCTATATATATATATATATATATATATATATATATATATATATAGATATATATATAGATATATATAGATATATATATTTTAAACCTGTGACCATCTATATCTATACATACAAGTCTTACTATGTCCAGTCATGTTATAGGAAGAGTTTACACCCATTTAAATCTATAAAGTATCATTACCAGAGAAAACTGATTACAGGAGTGGTACTTACATATATATTCTCCATTATAAAATCATGTGTGTATGGCTTCAGTGAGTTTGGCTCATCTTCATCTGAAGAAGGAGAGAACATGACTGATAGCTGGCACTGCAAACAGGAAGGAAGTTCCTTGCTCCACTTTAGCTCCCAGAGATAGAATACATTCTGTTTACTGAAAATTTGCTAGGGGAGGTAAAAGACAAGAATGTTATGTTAACTGGGGACACTAAACTGATTCCAGTGTGACCACCTGTACATATACACTTAATAGCATTGTGCAGCAGACTGGTGCATTGTCCAGGACTGGTTTTGCCTCAAGCCCAGTGCTACTAGAAAAAGTTCCAGCCCTCTCTAATCCTAAAATGTTTTAAGCAGGTTTGAGAATGTATGAATGCATGTATGAGGGATGTTCAATTATAAACAGGAATTTTCATGCTCTGTTCTTATAAATAGTGCAAGGTAGATGTGACTCATTGGACAAACACACGCATATATGAACTTGCTGTTAGCAATGCTAGCTGCTCTTCCCCCCCCTTCCTGTCAGTTGTAATCAACATGTCGGAGCAGGAGGTACACAGTAGTGTTGTGCAGTGCATTATTATTCAGTTTTTGACAAATGAAGGAGTCATTCCATCTCAGATTTATTCGAGACTTAAAAAACAGTTTGGGGATGAGTGTCTCTTTCTCTCAGTCTAGAGTGTATGATTGGTACAAGTCATTCAGAGAGGGACGATCATCTCTTCGGTCCACTTAAGGAATTTTTAGGAGGGAAGAAATTCAAGCCGAATGAGGAGGTTATTGACGTTGTGCAAGAATGGGTCAACATGCAGTCAAAAGACTTATACTCTTCTGGGATTAAGAAGCTTCCCAAGCGCTGGAACAAGGGTATTGTAATGGCAAGAGATTACACAGAAAAATAGTGTGCAAGTCATTTCATTGTATTCAATAAATAAAGTGTAGCTCATAAATTCCTGCTTATATTTGAACGTCCCTCATATATTCTACACAACTGCATGTTAAAATAAACAATAACAACAAAAATTGACATTTTCAATTATGCATCTTACCAACTTACAATATAACATTTGTGGTTCTGTATTGTTTCCTCTTGACTAGAAACCACTAGGTTGCTGGTTCAGTCTCCAATATTTTAATCCTCACCATTTAGCCCTACAGTATTCCATCTGCATAAATTGGTAAGGAATTCTTTGGTAAAGTACCTGTTAGGCACTTTGGGATCTGTTTTGACTGTTAAATGCTGTTTTGTATTGTATTCTTTTTTGTTTTTGGCTTTAAGCATGAGATAAATACACTCATGGTTTATTGTGCAGTGCAGTATTTAAAAATACATCACATACAAAGTATTCAAGTGAAAGATTCAGCAATATAATAGATTATATACACTGTTTAAAGAAACAAAAAAAATGACGTTTTTGCTTTAGTAGGAATAACAATCTTAAAATATTGAAGCTTAAAAACTATTTTATTTTACTCACATCCATATACTTATAATAATCAGTGTTGAGATTATAAGAGTCATGTACCCACTTAAAAATACAAGATATGTTTCTTGAATCCAATAAAATATTTGCAGTGTATTATAAAGGGTAAGCGGTTATATTTTGGGTACTCGGGAACAGCAGCCTGTCTTTGCAGCAGTTCAGAAAAGATGAAACTAATTTGGACGCCAGATGAAAAACATATATATTCTAAACACAAATTTAGCGTCTTTAATACACCAGGGAGATTGTATGTCTTTAAATTGCCTGAAGAAGGGGCCTGAGTTGCCTCGAAAGCTTGCATATTGTAATCTTTTTAGTTAGCCAGTAAAAGGTGTCATTTTGCTTGGCTTTTCTCAACAAAATGAATAAATTTGAGTTTAATGAAGAACCCAATGTGCATTCAAACCCCATATGGAAAACATTAACTGGGAAATTAACCCAGTTATTTAGATTATCTAAGACAGCATTCTCAATAGTTATAGTACAGTGTACCTCACATGGCAAAAGTACCTTTATCAGGGTAATAGTAAGAACATTAAATTTGATTTATAAATCACCTTTACAAACCCAAGGAGGCATATATTGTTTGGGCTCATTGTCATAATTATACGGTTAGGCTTGACATTCAAAGCTTTGTTGGTTAGGTGAGTTTGCATATAATACAAAAAGCACGTACAGCAATCACCATGTCTATCTGTTCACATGAAACAACTCTGATCCTTGTGGAATGATTTTGTTGAAATTCTTACCCACTTACTTTTTAAGGTAATTTGTCAAGAAAGTTGCATTTTCATTGAGATATCTTGCATACAGTGCACTACTCAAAAGTTTTGAAATTACAAAACAGCCCACTGAAAAGAACCAGTATGACTAGCTAAGATTTTAGTTTACAGTTTAAAATTTGCCTTTAGATGTGTCACTCCAACTTGTGTATTTTGCATACAGCTGTTACTGACAGCAAACCGGATCTTCAATACATATACAGTGATCCCTCGCTATATCATGCTTTGCCTTTCGCGGCTTCACTCTATCGCGGATTTTATATGTAAGCATATTTAAATATATATCGCGGATTTTTTGCTGGTTCACGGATTTCTGAGGACAATGGGTCTTTTAATTTCTGGTACATGCTTCCTCAGTTGGTTTGCCCAGTTGATTTCATACAAGGGACGCTATTGGCAGATGGCTGAGAAGCTACCCAACTTACTTTTCTCTCTCTCTCTTGCGCTGACTTTCTCTGATCCTGACGTAGGGGGTGTGAGCAGGGGGGCTGTTCGCACACCTAGACAATACGGACGCTCGTCTAAAAATGCTGAACGATTATCTTCACGTTGCTATCTTCTGTGCGGCTGCTTCCTGAAGCGACATGCTGCACGGTGCTTCTCATACTTAAAAGCTCGAAGGGCACGTATTGATTTTTGACTGTTTGTTTTTATTTATTTATCTGTCTCTCTCTCTCTCTCCCTGCTCCTGACGGAGGGGGTGTGAGCTGCCGCCTTCAACAGCTTTGTACCGGTGCTTCGCATACTTAAAAGCCATACAGCCCTATTGATTTGTTTGCTTTCCTTTGTCTTTCTGACAGTCTGTGCTCCTGACGCGCACTCCTTTGAAGAGGAAGATATGTTTGCATTCTTTTAATTGTGAGACAGAACTGTCATCTCTGTCTTGTCATGGAGCACAGTTTAAACTTTTGAAAATGAGACAAATGTTTGTTTGCAGTGTTTGAATAACGTTCCTGTCTCTCTACAACCTCCTGTGTTTCTGCGCAAATCTGTGACCCAAGCATGACAATATAAAAATAACCATATAAACATATGGTTTCTACTTCGCGGATTTTCTTATTTTGCGGGTGGCTCTGGAACGCAACCCCGGCGATGGAGGAGGGATTACTGTAATATAAATAATGGGCATAAACTACTCTCTGCTTGGTCCACACAGAAACCCATTCACCACCAAAACCAATCTTAAAGCATTACAAACACACACCCTTTTCACTGACTGCAACAATCCTTATAAATCAGCAATTTTTTTTTTTGGAACAAATGGTTTAGTTCAAACCAGTGTTGATCAGCAAATTTCACCAAAGCGTTATCTGAAGAGAACTGGGTCCATTTGCATTCACCCTTGTTTGTTGAATTATTTACTGATGATTCAGCCGGTTTAGGAGAACTTCTTTCCCCAGCTGTAACAGCCAACATTAGATGGGACTACCCCTCAGGTATATAATGCTGATCATTTGTATTACAGACTCTGTGGGACTTAGTTAGTGGTAGAACTGATCGGTAAATAATGCAAGTTCTGAAAAATGTATTTTTATGAAACATATGCAGCATAAATAACAAGTTATCTGTGCTTGTTGCCAAATGTGCAGGTCGATCTTTGAGTTCCACGTCAGTATAGGAGAAGGAGGCGTGTGCCCTATGCATACATAATTAGCCACGTGGAGATAAAAAAAAAAAAAAAAAAAAAAATCTTGAAGGAGCCTGACAACCCAACCCCCAAATGCAAGAAACTATGAATAATAAGAAAATAAGATTTAATACTATTTACAAGACTTTTCTATCTTTTTGATAGAAGAGTAAGTGCAAAGCATCAACACAGACAGTTTAGAGAGCATTCTGCACGACTTCAAAAAACAGAACAAGCCAGCGGCATCAATCATGACACGCCCCTTTGAATTTTCTTCTTTTAAAAGATCTATGTATTTTTTCTGACTTTTGACTAGGATTTGGCATTTCCACTTTTTTTGGACGAGGCACTAAGGTGCAGTGGTTGGCACTGCTGCTGCACGGCGCAGGTCAACTTTTTGGCCATAATAATTGGTCCAGTATAGTTGGCAGACACTTCTCTAGCCCTCAGGGGCACTTTAAATATGATTACACCGTTATAATCCAGTCAAATCTAATTCAGTTAGTCCTTCCCCACAGACTTCAATGCATATCAACAAGTTTGGCGGTATTCACAAACACTTCCGTGATTTCTCTGAACTTGAGGCAAAGCGATCACCATGGAGTTCATGCATCACTAGTTCAAACCTAAATAATAGCTCCTTTGTTGCCTTCTGAAATGCAGGAAATAAAATGTTTTTAATGTCACACATATTTCCAAAATAAACTCTATGGATCTATTGCTTATTTACTGTTTCGAACTTCAATAGTAAAATGCTTTGTTTCATTCTACCTATTCTGTGTATGAAAGAAAACTGCTAAAAATATGCTAGATTAGTTCTAGGAGGAAACAGGTGCTGTACTGATTTTTTTCTTTGTTTCTTAACCATAGATAGTAAATTGTCATTGATTATATTCCAAGCTATTTATTTAAATTTGAAAATGTGCAATTTGGGAGAAAACAATTTAAATCCAAACATCACATACAATTAGCAAGGTCAAATTAGAATTTTGATGGCAAACAAAATAAACAGCACAAACAATTTCACTCATTAATTTAAAATCTGTTTCTAAATAAATATATAAAAAAAATAAAATAAAATGATACAAGGGGGTCCTTTCTCCATACAAATGGAGTAATTTGCTGGAAATTATGGGTTTTTATTTTGTATACCAGTGGGCTGCAGGTTTTTGTTGAACCCATTTTCGCAATCAGTGAATCATGTTATTTCTAACTAATCTGTTTAATTAGATGGACCCTTTTCTTCTTCTCTTATTCTGTATTAAAAAAATATAGCATTGTAAGATTAACATTTATAAAAAAATGAGAAAGGTTTATAATCTTGCCATACTTTTAAATAGATAGCTTTTTTGGTCATTTGTATGTGTAATTTATTATCTTTATTGTATCCTAATAAAAACAATGAATGACTAGGGAGAAGATTCTGAGGAAAATGACACCAAATGTTAAAAGGCTGCAGCTACTGTACTTTAGTGTCAAGAGCAACTACTGTGTGTGTTAGCAAATTATAGTTTTAGTAACCCAAAATACCTGGAAAGGCAAAACGAAAATCATGATGACAATCTTCGAAATCAAGATAAAAATGATTCCCATATAACATACATATACTGTATATTTATTCATTCCAATAAAAAATGAATAAGACCAGTTTTATAATGTTTGCTTTAACTCCAAAACATGGAAACTGGGAAATAAAACCTTAATTAATTAAGGTCAAAATCTAATTAAAATGAACGTTAGTTGAGATGAAAACTTATAGCTGCAGTGGGCCTCCAGGACTTAACCTGAAAACCACTGGTCTATATTATGGACAATCTTTGATTATCACACTGGCTCAAAAATTAAGTATAACCATAATGTATTGTCAAGGTTTATTGGTATTTATAAATCTTAAAGCACTTTGTAAACATACTGGAACAAGTTTATAGATGCAAATTGGATTAGTCCAATACAGTAATGGATTAATTTCCACCATGCATCCATAAATAAATGTAGTAACACATAAAAAATGAGATTTCAATAATAAAAGTCAAACAGAAGAACATAAAGTACAACAATGAAAATTTCTTTCAGTCAAGGTGGCGTTTAGAAAACGGTAGTATTTCCAATAAACTCCTCTTGGTCCCGAATACACAGAAAGCAAAACCTCAGTTGAAGATATTGTTTTAATGTAGTGTTAAGCATCAGTATAACAGTGAAACCTGAATCCATGCATATAAATGATGGAGCTAGAAAGGGACACAATTTATAAAAAGCCGAGGTCTCTTTACAGATTTTAAGTTGTCAAAAGAGCCTAAAGGATAATCAGTGTCCACATGACATTCAGATAACGATTAAATCAAGCAAATTTTGGAGACAAAACTCTGAAATAAATATTTTTTTGTCAGAGCATGGAAGTACATCTGTACTTTGCTGAATCATGGCAAAGTACTGGAGATTATGCTTAGTTGATATGGAATGATATAAGTAGTCTAGGAGCTGCTTGACAGCCTTGCTAAAAGTGATGAGTTGAAGAAAATATCAGAGTTCATATAGTTTACATAAACTAAAGCTTAAGAGTAATTTGATGAATACAGTTGTTTTAGGTCTGACACCACATTTAGGAAATATGCTAAATAAGCAATTTCATGGAACTCTATCAAATCCTTTTCTCACATCTCTGGGAGGAGCTGGATATTAGCAACGTATATATTTACTAGTTGGTACTTTTGTCACTAACTTGATAATTGTATTCAAAATTGAAATTGGTACAAAACATTCATGCTATTAAGGATTTAAAATTTTTCTGGAGAAAAACGTACATGAATAAAAAAAAAAATGTATGGTTGTTTTTTTACCTGCTGATTTTCCTGATTCATAGAAATTAGATTCACATTTGGGTACTTCATGATCTCCTTTAACTGTGGGTCTGACAAATTAAAGCTCACATCAGACATATTCTGAAGGCACACTTGAATATATTTTCTGTAAAAAAGAAATTATTTTGTGTAACCTATTTGGAAAGTAACTATCATGAACTTAATAATTCAAATCCTTAAATCTCCTGTATCTACATACATTCAAACATTGTGTAATATTTCAAACAAAAATCTTAACATTTAAAAATTTGCTAATAAAAATTCTAAATTTATATTTGCAAGGTGCAGTTATGACTATTTAAAATACATAAAATGTAGACTTATTCTTTATATAAAAATTGTTAATGATGATATCCTCCTCATTCATGAGAAACCAGACCATTTATACAAATATTTTTGCCCTTTCTATTAAATTTATTTCTGAAATTGTACTGTTTGACTCATCCATAGTAAAGACAAATCATAAATTATCAATTGTAGGTATTCATTTTAATTGACACTTAACTTTAAATAAACTTTGTACAATTCACAAACACAACCTAGTAAAGCATTTTACCATCACACTTTGTCAAAACTGAGACACAGCCTTATTTATTGTTTTATTATACTGAATATACTGTATATGGAATTATGTATCCTCTTTAGTAGTTCATCAGAAGATCCAGTTTCCACTGACAACACTATATCAGAATAGTAGTTTCACTTGTACTTATAAAACAATAAATAAAAATATTTTAAATATAAAAAGGATTTGAGGCATTTCACATGTGAACACAAGAATGGGTATTTCATAAATACAGACTGTTGAGCACAATATAGTCTTTGTTTTCCTAGTGTGGATTTTCCAGTTATCTTACATCTGTAATTACTTTGTATTTTATCAAAGTACCAATTCCTTTTTAAACATACAATACCAAAATTTGCCTTTATGGAAAAGCATTTTATGTCTTTTTAGCTCTTTCTTAGCCAATATTATTTTGACTAACTTGTAATATTTTAATGGTACGTTAAAAAAAAAAAAAAAAGAAGAAGTAAGCAAGGTCAGACAAACAGGCTTTTTAATTAAAAAAAAAAAAAAACAACACTGGTACAATGGGATAGTTTGAAAAATGCACTGTATTCGTTGCTGTTACAAGAGTATTAGATTAACATTGCTGAGTGAACACATAATAAAGTCTTTCTTGCTTTCCTATATTTATGTATTCAATACATTCATTTATTCACTATTAAAGAGACTTTAAAGCTCTCATTTGGGTTTAACTGGGCAAAAAATGGAAAATAAAAAGGTAATGATTTTACTAATTGTATTAATACAATTCAAGTTCAATGTTTAAAGAAATTCAAAACAGTCATGTGTTCTTTTAAAGTAAGGAAGAACTACAACTTTTGCTTGCCAGAAAACAGTCAACTAAACAATAGCTTGCTTACACTTAATTTTTAATCTAATCAATGCATTTGTTACTGTATGTACTGAATTGTACACTTTTTCATACGTGTCATCTTTAAAATAATGTTGTAATCACACTGACCTTTTTCCAGCAGACAATAAAGAATGCTTCACTTTGAAGGGAATATAAAAAGTCAAGGCAATGATCGTAGAATAAATAGACCATGGACAATCAATAGATATCTGTTAATAGAAATACCCATAATTATTAATTAATGTAATACAACTGGAAAAAGCTAAAATGATTTATAACACGTGATATAGTACTGATGTTACATAAGCAAACACAATAGTAAGCATCTCTCCTTGGCTCCCTTATGCACTGTATGCTCCCTGTATACTTTTTTTTGCATTCTTAAATGAACCACTTTGTTTTCTTTCAGGAATTCTATCCTCAATCTTACTGTAGTACTAGGGTGTTGTACCTTGTTAGCCATTATGAATGTAGTGAGAAGTCAAGCATAAATGACACCTTTTATTGGCTAACTAGAAAGATTACAATATGCAAGCTTTCAAGGCAACTCAGGCCCCTTCTTCAGGCAAGATGGAATCAAAAAAGATGTAATTGATTACTCTATTTCCTTCATAAGATCTCTTTTCTGCATTTACAGCAAATGTTTTGTTTTTCCAAGTTAGGGCCGGTTTATACTGCATGCTCAGATTTTAACGCAATGCTTGCAGGGGGTAGCAGTGTGATCAAGTTGGAACGTGACGTCAAAGTCTCAGTTTACTCTCTACATGTGACAGAAAGCTGCTTTGCAGATCCTACATGATCGATGTTCGTGGTTCGATGTGGTGAAGCAAAATGCCGACATACAAATGCATTTGTGGTGCTTTTATATTCAAGCGTCACATATTCCCCAGCGTAATGGCATGATACAATTTAAAAGTCTCACATAAGTCATCTTCTGTGTCACCATGTATTTGAGCCACAAAGAAAAAACGAAGGACACAGTACAAATGTCTATTTTCTGATTAAAGTGGAAATTTTGTCTTTATTCTCGAAATATCCACTTTAATCTCGTAGTTTATCATTTAAAGTAGACCATCATAAATGTCATCTTAAAACCAACCCAGTTGTTAATCACTATGTAGTTCTGTGGCTCTCTCCTGAACTGACAGCAGCAGCAAGCAGCAATTGCCACAAAGAACACATTAAATTTATGATATTCCAGCACTCTGGAATTCTTAGATTTATACTTGATATCACTTTCATGATGAAATACATTAAAGTATATATATTACATTGCACTGATAAATCGGTAACTTCATTTAATTAATGAATACTGGTAATAATTATACATATGGCTGCAGTACTGTGGCGGAGCGGTAGTGCTACTGCGTCATGGGGAATAACGTCCCTGGTATTTCCTGCCTGGAGTTTGCATGTTTTTCTGGTGGTATTCCACAGTGTGCTCCTGTTTCCTTCCCAGGACATGAAGGTTTGGTGATTTGGTGATGCTAAAATTATGCTACTGTCTCTGTGTGCTTGTATTTACCTTGCAATGAGATGATGCCCCATCCAGGGATCTTTTCTGTCTCATGCCCGATGCTTGCTGGAATGGGCACATCCCTGGATTGATGGATGTAATCATTAAACATCCTTTTCAGAAATATTGTGGCAAGGTGTCAATTTAATGGATGTTTCATGTTTCACAACATAGGGAAGCTGGATTTTTTTCTCATGGTGATAATATCTCGTACTGCCACCTGGTGGAATCTTCCAGATTTACGTAAAGTACGCTAGCAAGTATAAACAGTACAACACTTGCGTAGCATTAGCATCTGCTGGAGCATTTGTCGCATCACTTGAAGTATAAACCGGCCTTAAACACATATTACTCTTGGTCATATCAGTTTAAAATCTATAGGTCATAGCTGGTTCAAAAAATAAACTGTCCAAATGAAGTTCTATCTTTTAATGTTTCCACTTGATGGCATCAGAATTTAAACAAAATGGATGGAGAGTTGGGGAAGATCCAGCCTCTTCGTTGTCACTGGTGGTTTGTTGAGTATGTGCATGCATGCAGACTGCTTTGAATGCCACAGACAACATTTCCAACACAATTAATAAATTATGAAAGGCATTACTAAAGAACTGCAACTCAACCTTGTACAAGAAGAAAAATATATACTTAACACAGAATAAAATTGTAAATAATGTGTGGATACCCACTGATGTGTGACAGACCCCAGCTGTTGGGCTAGGGTCTACATTACTGGGATGCACACACTAACAGTGCAAAGCCCCATAGGTTTGGAAGTATTAGTACTTGCGTAGACAAGCAGACAGCCAGCTAGAGTGTAAAGTCATTAGCATTTTCTTAGGAAGTTTATCAGCCCTCAACCTCTGTGACCTTGCCTATAGCACGTCAACAGTATGAAGTAATTTTTCTGAAATTTCTTAATATGGAACATGGTGTTGAATATAGCCAAGTATTCTCATATACTACAGTTCATGTATCCGGTTTGCAGCAATGGTCAGTTATACTGCCTACAAGATATATGCATGATACAATGTAACCTATAAGAACACCCAATGACTATAGAGTATTGGAATTTCAAATTTGCACTTCATATACAAGTGACTTTATCTGCCTTAAGGTTCAAGAATTTTGTGTTTTTTATACAAATCACTCCTAATGACTGCTACAAATTCATTATAAATATTGTTTTCTTTGATGATAATGAAATAAATACTGGATAAGAAAATGTTAAAACAGAATTGGATAATTTTTATCATCTAAAATATTCTCAAAACACATTACCACAAAGTATAATTTTGAGAAGGTTAGATGCTTAAACTTCACCTTTTGATCAAGAGACACCATACATAGCTCCGGGTTATGTCTTTCTTTCGTTTTCCGGTATAGCTCCCCATTAGTCAGTCTCTCACTCTCAGATTTTGGAATAGAGGAAGGAATGTGGCACATCACCTCCAACTCAAACTCAACAATGTGATAAGCCGAAGCTAGTGGTAAAGTTATGCTTGTCACTTTCTCCGAGGACTGAACCATCAATGTGCTGTCCTTAATCTTTTCTGAAAGGAAATTAATAATAAGTATTGCAGATGTTGAAGAAAAAAAATCTTGTACTGTAGTTTGAGCAAGAAATCCAGTTTAAGTATTAAAAATATCCAAAAATGTAAGTACTTTTAATTTACTGTGTGCTCAATAAGTAGAAAGTGAATGTGAACAACAAACAAAAATTAAGTATTTAAAGTTTATAACCTATACTGACACAGTATGCAAGAATATTTTATGATACAAAGAGTTTGGAAAGTTAGACAAGTTTTTAAATACAAATTATAACATCTATAAGTTGACAAATATAAAGGGTATCTAAACCATAAGCACAGCTTATCTAGTCTAAAACATATTATGAATTAATGTAGTTATATGCCATAGATAGAAAAAGAATACACCCCATTCCAAGGATTTTGCACTTTGTGTTATAATTGGTAAATTTTGGATTTAAATGGCTTGGTTTAAAACTGATACAAGGCACACAACAAACCATATAAATGCATTGAAATCATTTTGTTTTGATAAAAAAAAGTGTTTTTTTGTTTTCATTTGAAGAAAATAACATTCCATACAATCAAATCAAACTTACACCATATGGCTTATAAATGGTGGGTTGGAATTCTTCCAGTTAAGCAAGACAAGTCTATGTTTGTAATTGCCTCTACCACACTACTATCAATTTCTCCTTCTTCACTTTAAACCTATCTGTGAGTACACCAAACACAGTTCTTAATGGATTTGGAGTGATTGTGACACAAAGGCTGTCTGATAAGTATTCAAAGATTTTTGTCCAAAATGGTATTATAAATAGGGTTTATGCACAAGATTGCTAAGAGCATAGCCAAAAGCTCAGGAGGACATCAAGGTAGAACTGCCTCTTATCGTGATGGAGGAGAGACAGATGAGATAGTATGAGCACGTAGATGTTCTAGGCACACTTAGGATATGTTAAAAGCATCATATCTTTCTTCTAACCTGAAAGGACCATATAATTCTCAAATAGATGGAGATTTTTCCTCAGGTTAGGCTGCCCTGGTCTAACCTGGCATCTTTCCACAATGACATTTCAGCACAACAAGATTGTTGGAAGCTAACCTCAATTCTTATTTGTAACAGAATAAGTTTGACTTTCATTTTCACAGCTCATCTCTTATTCATCAATTGCATCCTTAAACTTAATCATTCCACAATAAATTGGTTGTTTTTCAACTACTTAATTCAGATTTAATGCTAAGTAAGAAAAGCCCCTCTTTCACTTACCTCCTGTGTTGGCAAGAATTGTGGCAACATACTTGGCAGAACAGAGAATGATCAAAGAATCAGCATTACTAAGCTGTAGCGCATCTCCATTTCTGATAGTATAATGGCCTGTGAATAATGTAAATTTCACTCTTTGTGCAATCCCTGCCAAAAGATTATCTGCAAAAATGAAGCAAAGCAATGACTGAGCAAGGTATTTCTTTTTCCTGAAACATATGCATGTGTAATGGGTGCACATTTTACTTTCAACTTAATCTGAAAAACTTTTAGCCACAAACTGTGAAATGATCACTTGTTATTGTAATACAAAGCTAACAACTCAGCCAGAAGGTGGCTTTCAAGTAGTTGTGCAATAGTTATTTTGGAAAATAAAATGGGATAAATGCAGATAGACTGATAATTAACTGAAATTGTGCAAACTAAGAGTGGTACTACACCGAATATAACATTGCTACTGCAATGTAGTATCTCTCCGCACAAATATTCAGAAATACTAATTATCAGTAATTCGCTTTATCGCTGTTGTGAAAGGTAAACTAAGCAACAGTTAGAAGCAAAATAATTTCCTTAATCTCACTTATATAACAACTGTTAACAAACACACCACATCTACTGTGTGAAGGTTTACATTATATCCAGGAAATTAATATCCTATCAAAGGTCTTGCAGTAAGCATTACTGTTTAACTAAAATTTCCAGACATCATACATAAACAATTTATGTGTATGAAATAAACATGTACTTAACTCACCATTTAAGGGTTCTACTTTCAGATTAGGTTCCTGAGAATAGATCTCATACTGCACAATGGGATATATGTGAGGAAGAACAAATTGCACTCTGCCCACAGTTGCAACAAGCTGCCGCAAAGTATATAATCCTGGGTCTTTTGCCTGAAAATCAGAGATTAAAACACAAATAATTAACTTTCTTAATTAGGTTTATACTTGTAATGAATACCAAGATGAATTGCAACCCATGCTAGTACTAATAAATAAAAAAAAAACATTTATTAAGCAGATATTGGAAAAGTGTCTGGATTACACAAAACTTGTCTATTATTGTCTCACCTCCTAAAGTCCGTTATTATAGTAATTTTAGAAATACTTCCTTTACTAATTTAGTAAAACAAAGATGTACATTCCTCTTTCCATGTCACCAATTCAATGAACTGCTGTATTTGAACAAATATTTTCACCTAATTTACATGTAATGAATGCTCAGTAGTCAAAATGTGGCTATATACATCAATAACCTTTACTTTTCCGGATGGGAATCTATCTTTACTTGTCTTATTTTTGTGTTCTGATGCAGCCTGTCCTTAACTATTGTGGCACCCGGACGGGGCTCACGCCCGGCCGGGATGCCCAGGAAGACAGGAGGAGGGCTCATTCTTCCTCCAGACTGCGAGGGGGCGTCCGCCCTGGTTGTATTGTGGGCCAGGGGGTGCCCCAATGCCTTGGGGACCCTGGACCCCAGCGTTTCCGCCACACCCGGAAGTGCTGGGGGAAAGAAAAGAGGACACACGGAGTGCTTCCGGGTATGCAGCCGATACTTCCACCACACTGGGGAGTGTCGGTGGAAGATTGCCGGGGAGCACCTGGAGCACATCCGGGTGTGTTTAAAAGGGCCACCTCCCTTCAGACGGAGACAAGAGTCGGGTGGAAGGTAGATGATGTTGGAAGGAAGGCAAGGAGGCGGCCTGAAGAGAGAGAAGGCATTGTTGTGTGGCCAGGACTTTGGGGTTTGTGGGCACTTGGACTGTGTAAATAGTATTGTAAAGAAACGTGCGTTGGGTGACATGAGCGTGCCTGCCTGTCTGTGTCTGGGCCAGTCTCCACACTACATTGAACAATATTTACATTTACATACTTGTATATGACAAGACTAATACAAGATCATAAGTAAAAGTACGATGCTAGTACTTTTATTAAAAAATTGACTAAATTTGCAAAAATCAAGTAAACTTTTTTCACGTTGTCATTATGGGGTGTTGTATGTAGAATTCGGAGGAAAAAAATGAATTTTATCCATTTTGGAATAAGGCTGTAACATAACAAAATGTGGAAAAAGTGATGTGCTGTGAATACTTTCCGGATGCACTGTAAATATATTGGTCATGTATGACCCAGGCACATTACAAAGTGCATTTATCAGAATAAAAAAAAACAATCAATGTTATCAGTGCACAAACCCATAACACATAATAACAGTGATTAACACACATGAATCATCTACTGCACATTGAGGAAGGTTCATTTTAAATCACCACGTGTGATTAGCAGTGCCGTTCTTGTAAACACAAAGGTGGCAATATGCATAAATTGCGTTTGGCTCAAGTTGGAGTTACTGTGAAGGTATATAGAGGCCGAGAGTCCCAGCAGTACACGTTTTGTTTACTTGGTGAAAAAAAAATGTCAAAAATTTGAAGTATAATAATAATAATTATTTGCATTTACAGTATATAGTGCTCCAAATGCTTAGCAAACTTCACGCAGAGAGGACCCAGCATTTCCTTATTGCAAGGCAGCAGTGCTACCATTACGCCACCTGCACAGGTGTACTGTACTGAATAATTTTGTGCTTGATCGTTTAAAATTACAGACATAAAATTTCTGAACTCAAAGAATATTAACCACAGGATAATAACGAGCTCTACATTCTACAAAAACGTTATGTAGTCCCACAGACCAATCAGTGCTTAACTTGATTGAGTTTTAAAGAAAATTCCAAACATTTTTGCATGTTTTCATCAAATGCAGTCTTTCTAATTCATTCTTTGCTTTGAGTGTCATCCTCATAATAGCCATGAATCCGTAGGATCGAAGTATGTTAGTGGAAAGCCAACCAGTTGTATGAAGAGAAGTGTGGAGACACTGGTTCTCAGTAATGAGGCTCTCACTGGAGTAACAATTAGATTAATTTGCGAAAACCCATATTCACACTCGCTTTCTGAGACTGGAATATAACTAAGACTCAGCATACAATTGATTACAGAGTCATTTAATGTTGTAATGGCCAACATTGTCACTACAGAGATGGGCAGGTTCTGGACAGGTAATTGACAGCAAGATATTCACAGGTGTGCTAAGCTCTGCATTCCAGGTGTCCCTGGAACGTTCACACTATACCTTTCAAGTCCAAGAAGGCAGGTGGAGACTCCCAAGGCATTATAAACAAAGCCTTGCAGATGATAATGGCAGGTAACTGGGAAAAGGGACACAATGCGAGACTCTGGGTGATGATCAGGAACACTGTGAGAGTGGAACAGCCTGCCTAGCAAAGTGACTGTTATTTTTTACAATGCATTTGAGAGTCTAATTCTGCTAGAAGACTGCTGTAAATATGCTGTGGAATAAACACACTCGTTATTGGGCTTAACTTCCATTCAGTGTGTGTCTTGGTCTTTCCATCTTGGTGTTCGTTACAATATGTCGTCAATGCCACAACGACCTGTTGTAGCTGAGGTACCATAACAACAAAAAAACCATTTACTGTATCAGACTACTCCCGCCACTTCCAGACGCACAACAATGTGCTGCATTATGAGTTGAATGTTGCTAAGCTACGTATTGTGTTACATTCATAGTCTGTACTACTGTAGAAAATGTATGTAGGAATTTCTGAATGCTCACAAAATATGTTTTTCTGGCTTTTTTTACTGTATTTCTGACAAAACCATGTGCTGGGTCAGTGGGGCACAGACATTTGAATAGGCTGGGACTAAGGTAACATTTACTGTGGAATATCTGTCAAACATTTCAGGTGAACATTTCAACGTTTACTGTTTATTTATATAATCACATACTGATATATTTGTCATTATTTTAGGGACACGCTTTATGTTCAGCTAAAAGACACTAATCTCATTTAAAACATAAAAACACAAGACAAATCACTGTGAAAATAACACTTACCTGTGTACTAAAAACAATCTTGTTTAGTCCAGGTTGTAACAAAGTATTATTCGCTCTTAGTGACTGTGCTCCATCTTCCACAGAAATTGCAGATGGCATCTCTATGGATGAGACACTTTCTTGTCGTCGAAGCAACAAATGTACATTTTTGCAGATGACACCCGTTGAGTTCAATGAGTTGTCAGATGGGCTCTTGTCATACATTTCATACAACTCCAACGATGGCATGTTACTCTGGCATGGACTGCCTATAGGAGGATCACTTTGAAAGTGTATAATTCCATTGCTGCCAAGAGACACTTTTCTCTGTTTGCCTTGCCATTCTGTAGCCTTCCTGAAGTTGCTCTTCTCAATGCTAAAGTGCACACTTGCTACAATATTTTCCAGAAGCACAGCAACTGGCATATGGCTAAACAGACTCAGTTCAATATTCAAGATACCGCCAACATGAACAACAGCCGATGAAGGCTCAAAGTGTAGTTCCTTCAGTTGGGCAAATGTGCTCATCCCTAAAATAATCTTTTGAACTACATGAAAAAGTAAAATAATGAATTACAGCAATTAGAATTATAAATATATGAAAAATATTCTGATGTAAAAATCAAAGCACATTACAATATAACAAAATCAAAGAAATCCATCTGTCTCATGAAACCTTATTTTGCACTATTTACTAGAAAAGATAACTGTTTGCCATACGTAAGTCACTCTAAAAGGGAGTTTTACGTATAAAATGTCAAACTTTAAAAAGATAACAACTGAATTGCATTGCTTAAAGTAAAAACGTTAAGATTTCTTTTTAATGAACTAAAACGGTATTCTGTTCAGTAAGTATTGTGCTTTAATTATAACATTAACTTCAGCCACTTAAGGTATAGCATTACCTTGATTATCATCTTGACAATTAGCAAAGTTCAGGATCTCTTGGCAAAAGTGCTTTCTTTCCTCCTCAGTGAGATTAACATCACTTGCTAAAAGACTGCTTGTCTGAAGGTAACTGAGAAGTTGAGGAATATGTTCTGCAATTTACTTTACATTTTGAAAAAAAACATACTTAACAAGATCTAATACGTTTATGTTTATAATTAATACAAATTTATTCCAACCTTAGTAAGCCATTATTTCAATATTCCTTTAATTATCTATAGAATAGATTATTTAGTCTTCTTACTACGTTTTTCTTTTAAAGAAAAAGTTGCCCTTGTATTGTCTGTTACCTAAAATATATTATTCTTCTTGTGTTTGATAAAAGGCCTTAATTTTGCATATGCACTTTATTTTTCCATATGAAGGCAGCAGTCATCCCAAAACATTTGAACCAGTTCCTTTATTCAAGTGTTCACTCTCTGAACCAAATTAATCCTATTATAAATTTTAGGTTGCCGAGCCAAGGCAGAAAATTAAATGAGGGAATATCTGCAAAAATTATGTTTAATCCTAGAAAGTTATTCAAAACAAAAGAGCAGACTGTTACATTGAAAGTAAAGCTGTTACATTAAAAACAATAAAATTAAACCTACAAAAAATGCAGAACATGTGGGTAGTTTGAAGGATACTTTTCAGTTTGGCCAAGTTGTTTTTGGCATTCAGCTAACTGCTTTCTGGTGTGAGTGACAGGCAGAGCCCAGCCCTCTGCTAGATAAATTTTAAGAGCATCTTGAAGAAAGGTTTCTGCTTTCTGAGGATCACCTTTTCTCCTGGAAACACAAAGAAACTCTCACTGTAATATACTATAAACCAATTAATTGATCCTTTTTTAAAATACCATACCTTTTAATGTTCTGGACAAATTCATTTCTTCTCAATAAGCCAATTTAATCAGATATTTCATGTGAAACAACTAAATTATAAACACACACAAATGTGTACTGTGCACTGTGTGTCTTTTGCAGTAACATTTCATGATGTTCTGTGTGTTACTTTACCTGTATCATTTTTAAAAATGTATAAGTTAATGTTAATTAAATAAAGTGTTCTCACATGTAAAACTCAGCAAGGCTTTTGCCAATCAGTCGAGCTGATCTAAGTCGTCCAATTGTCTTATACATTTCCATAGCAGCACAGGACTGTTGCTTAAAGAGACAAGAAAAAAAAAAAGTATTTTTATAAAATGGACTCACAAAATTCAAACATCTGCTTTACCTCTGCTTCTATCAAGTTAACTGCTAAAAACACTGCAAATTCTGACTTTATCAAAAATTTGTCAAAAAAGGTGAAGCAACTATAGCTGCAAGACACATCACCCACAAAAACATAAAATTACTTAAGTCAGTTATAAACCTCAGTTAAGGAAGCTTTTTATCAACTGTCAATTATGTGATTAAATTATTTGGTGCAGAGGTTAATGATGATGTTCACTATCTGTCCTCTCACATCTTAAATACATCAGTTATTGAAGAGTCTATACTGATTACTGTGATCGAGTATGGGTGCATGCGTATGTGTGACTTATTATGGAGTGGTGACAGGTTCAGAATTGCTCTCCTGCTTTACACCCAATGATGCCAAGTTAGGCCCTGTCTCATTGTGTCCCAAAATTGGTCTGAGTGGGTTAATAAACAGATTGATTAATAAAAAAAAGCATTGGGTTGTAAACTATAACAGACATAAGAGAGTACAAAACACTACGGTCACTGCTTTATTGATGGGATAGATAGACAGATAGATGGATAGATACTTTATTAATCCCAAGGGGAAATTCACATACTCCAGCAGCAGCATACCGATAAAAAAACAATATTAAAGAGTGATACAAATGCAGGTATAACAGACAAAAACTTTGAATAATGTTAACGTTTACCCCCTGGGTGGAACAGAAGAGTCGCATAGTGTGGGGGAGGAACGATCTCCTCAGTCTGTCAGTGGAGCAGGACAGTGACAGCAGTCTGTCGCTGAAGCTGCTCCGCTGTCTGGAGATGATACTGTTTAGTGGATTCTCCATGATTGACAGGAGCCTGCTCAGCGCCTGTCGCTCTGCCACGGATGTCAAACTGTCCAGCTCCATGCCTACCATAGAGCCTGCCTTACTCACCAGCTTGTCCAGGCGTGAGGCGTCCCTCTTCTTTATGCTGCCTCCCCAGCACACCACCACGGTGAAGAGTGCGCTCACCACAACCATCTGATAGAACATCTGCAGCATCTTATTGCAGATGTTGAAGGATGCCAGCCTTCTAAGGAAGTATAGTCAGCTCTGTCCTCTCTTGCACAGAGCATCAGTATTGTCAGTCCAGTCCAATTTATCATAAATCTGCACTCCCAGGTATTTATAGGTCCGCACCCTCTGCGCACAGTCACCTCTGATGATCACGGGGTCCATGAGGGGCCTGGTCCTACTAAAATCCACCACCAGCTCCTTGGTTTTGCTGGTGTTCAGTTGTAGGTGGTTTGAGTCGCACCACTTAAAGTCCTTGATTAGGTTCCTATACTCCTCCTCCTGCCCACTCCCGATGCAGCCCACGATAGCAGTGTCATCAGCGAACTTTTGCATGTGGCAGGACTCCGAGTTGTATTGGAAGTCCGATGTATATAGGCTGAACAGGACCGGAGAAAGCACAGTCCCCTGCGGCGCTCCTGTGCTGCTGACCACAATGCCAGACCTGCAGTTCCCGAGACGCACATACTGAGGTCTGTCTGTTTGATAGTCCACGATTCATGCCACCAGGTATGAATCTACTCCCATCTCTGTCAGCTTGTCCCTAAGGAGCAGAGGTTGGATGGTGTTGAAGGCACTAGAGAAGTCCAGAAACATAATTCTTACAGCACCACTGCCTCTGTCCAAGTGGCAGAGGGATCGGTGTAGCATATAGATGATGGCATCCTCTGTTCCCACCTTCTCCTGGTATGCGAACTGCAGAGGGTCGAGGGCGTAGCAGACCTGTGGCCTCAGGTGGTAAAAGCGACAGGCCAGAAGTCATTCAGCTCACTAGGACATGATACCTTTGGGACTGGGGTGATGTAAGATGTTTTCCAAAGCCTTGGGACTCTCATTTTTTCATCAGGTTCGCTCTCTCCACGTCTCTCTTGATGGAGGCACCTCACTTCGAGCTGCAACCAGTGATGATCTTCATCCCATCCCACACTTCCTTCATGCTGTTATTCTACAACTTCTGCTCCAGCTTTCTCCTGTACTGCTCCTTCGCCACCCTGAGCTGGACTTGGAGTTCCTTCTGCACGCACTTGAGCTCATGCTGATCACCGCCTTTAAAAGCCCTTTTCTTCTGGTTCAAAAGGCCCTTGATGTCATTTGTAATCCATGGCTTGTTGTTAGCATAGCAGCGTACTGTTCTTACTGGAACTACAATGTCCATACAGAAGTTGATGTAGTCAGTAGTGCAGTTAACAACCTCCTCAATGTTCTCACTATGTGATCCCTGCAGGATATCCCAGTCCGTAGTTCCAAAGCAGTCTCTCAGAGCCTGCTCTGCCTCAGGGGACCACTTCCTGAATAAGTGTGTGGCTGTAGGTAGCTCCCTCACCCTTGGTTTGTAGAGAGGCTGAAGCAGAATCAGGTTATGATCCGCTTTCCCAAGCGCAGGCAGCGGGGTGGCACTGTATGCGTCTTAATGTTTGCATACAGTAGGTCAATAGTCCTATTTCCCCAGGTGTTATAATCCACATACTGGGAGAAGGCAGGTAATGTTTTGTCCAGCGTCACATGGTTAAAGTCTCCAGCAATTAGCACAAGCGCCTCGGGGTGCTGTGTTTGCAGTTTAGCAACAGCGGAATGGATGATGTCACCCGCTAGCTCCACGTCCGCCCGAGGAGGGATGTAAACAATAACGACGTGTCCAAACTTTCTGGGCAAGTAATAAGGATGCAGACTTACGGCCAATTACGGAATAACGGGAAATAGTACAACAATGATATCATTGAAGGTAGTACTGACACTATTATGCTAAAGAGGAAACATATAAAAGAATATAAGAAAATGTATTTTACAGCTCTTAATCTTTAATGACTATTCAAACTGAATCATTTAAAACCTAGAAAATTACTTCTGATTAATGTAAAAAGAACAGGAAAAGAATACCTGAAAAATGTTTTGATTATTGTACAACATAAAATGTAAGACAATTTTGACACCAAACAAAATATCAACGGTTTATCTTTGTTCACTATGATTTTGAGTTATGGAAATATATTTTTATTAGTTTAAAAATTGAAAGGAGGGTAACAAAAATACAAGTAACAACAGATTTTTTAAAAAAATGTTCCAAGGAATTTCCATTCAATGAAGCATTAAATGTAAACACTTACCAAATAATGTTTTTCAAAAGTCTCTACTGAAGATAATGCTTCTTTAAGTATTTTGTATGGACTTTGGAGGCTACTAGCTGTAAAATAAGTTAAATGAAAAGAACATACATATAAATACATTAATTCTTTAATTTAAACATGAACGTAATATACTGTAAATACAGTATTAGTTTCCAATGTGGCAGTCAAAATATTTTTAACCACTAACAATTTGTGTAGTAATTTAGACTTTCAAAAATTTTTGTTGACTTCTTTATATTACTATTATTTATTCATGTTTACAAAAGAAAATATGAAATTTGTTTTTTCAGGTACAGCTGCATAAACAAAAGAACAAAAAGCTCATAAAAAAAGCAGATTCAACTTCAGAACTATGACATATTATACAGCATAAACCTGTTGTATTCTCTTAGATATTAGGTAAGATTCATTGAAATTATGTATGTAAACACACTGTTTATATACAGTAAAACCTAAATATTATTTTAAAGATATCGAGTGTCTCCGATATCACACATGTTACAGCCATTACGACAGACAGGCCACCAGCAATAAATACGTACAATGCAAGAAAAATTGTATACAGTAAAATGTGTGTACAGTGACACTAAACAATGTACATGTAATAAGTACTGTACATAGAATATTAATTATGGTTACTTACCAACAATGACATGACGACTTGTCCGATAATGATGAGTTTAATTTTACTGCACAACAAAGGAGAGTGTTACAGCTCTTTTAAAGGAGCCTCTTCAAGCGATTGTGTAGCACCGTTGTTGTTGTTCTTCCAGCAGTCTTCAATCCAAACCCCTAAAGCAGATTCCATCCGGACTACCGCCTTATTACATCCACTTACAATTCGTTTTGCACCCTGGTTAAAGGACACTGCGGCTGTAGATCTTATATTCTTTTCCTCCTTTTTAAATAAAAAGAATTGTGGACTCATTGATGCCGTAAATGCGTCCTGTGGCGATGTAGCTGTTCCCTTCCTTCAACATATCCAAAACTTTTACCTTTTCGGCAATCGTTAGCATCTTCCGTTGGCGCTTGAGCACGGCCCCTGAAGCAGTAGCACGTTGATGCTGAATGAGTGAGACTAGACTTCCTGGTTAACACAGTGGAATCGAATTCGGCGCTCTGTCACTGAGCCAATCAGCACACAGGAACTTAACTGCGTGCTCTGATTGGGTAGCTTCTCTGCCATCCGCCAATAGCGTCCCTTGTATGAAATCAACTGGGCAAACCAACTGAGGAAGCATGTACCAGAAGTAAAAAGACCCATTGTCCACAGAATCCCACGAAGCAGCGAAAAATCCGCGTTATATATTTAGATATGCTTACATATAAAATCCGCGATAGTGAAGCCGCGAAAGTCAAAGCGCGATATAGCGAGGGATTACTGTACTGCTACTCACGCAAGTGTTGTGTTAATTTCTAAGGATGTGCTCAGAGGATGCCTCAAATAAACACTGGGAACGTGTGGCAGCCATAATGTGTGCGTGTATGCATTCTGAGCATGAAGTATAATCAGGCCCTTATAGTAAGCAGGCTATAGTCACTGTTAGGTGAATGCCAGTTTAATCCCAACAAATAACTTACTTCTATAAAAAGCAAAGATTCCCTTTGCCGCCAAATAAAGTGCTATCTATCCAACCTTTTGGCAAATTTCAGTGACTTTTCTTACACTCTTTATGCCTCTTTCTTTTGCACACAACAAGGAATTTTCTGACATTTGAGTCTAGCAAAAATTGTAATTGCCTGAGTGATTCTCAGTCACAACAGTGCTGCAAAAACAACAGCGGGGGATGCCAAGTTACAGGCAGTGCAAGACACAGAAAAGAAGCTGTATTCTTGTCAACTTTAGGAGGTTTTTCAGAAAGTATGTAAACCTACATATATGATAAGTCAAATGAGCAGTATATTATAAAAAAAAAAAGAATTCTGAGGACACAGGTTTACCTTCCCTTGCATTTAATTCACACAGCCACTAGCGCCAATAATTGCAAAACATGCAACAAATAAACAAAACTTGGATGTGTTTACTCATGTAATACTGTTTGGAGGACCATCAGCACAAAAGAACGGCAGTTATAATAGCTGCTTGATAGATTCAACCTTCTAAATTTGAGTCAAGTGCCAAGTCACTGCAATTATGAGTTTGCACATTATCTTAATTTGCATGAGGTTTCCTTCCACATCTCAAAGAGGCGCGTGTTTGATAAAATTGAAATTATAAACTAACCCCATGCGAGTGTGCACATCTGGGAGTAGGCCCTGCAATGTAATGGTGCCTGCCCTGCAACTAATTTTTTGGGATCACCTTTGGCCTACCACAATCCTAAATTACATCAATCAGTTTTGAAAATATTATGCTTTGAAGTGCGTACAATAACTGTACTGTGGAAAAACAAATAACACTAATATTAAAAGACAGTTACTGTATGTGTGAATTTTTTTATTTTCTTTTAAGAAACAACGTACCAATTATTTTCATTTTCAGGTTGAAAATGTATTTACTGGGCAGAGTACATTTAACCTTGATATGAATGTGAATGCAATCTAAAATAAATTAATTCTGACGACTGCCAAGAAGAACATGCATAAAACAGAAAAAAATACCTGTTTCTGGTCTCTCTTCTCCTAGTCCTGCTAAGAGATCCACAGTTCTATTCAAGTCCTCAGAATTGGGCCCATTTTCAGATGCTAGACCACAGAGGTATCCAAGGGATTTTAACTAATGTCAGACGGATTTAAGCAAAAACATACAATTAGTAAGTAAACATAACCCCTATTGTGCTAAAACAACAGCTATGACAAAAACAATGTCATTACTAACTTTTTCAGTTGCATAAGTCCAAAGACCAACAGTATGTGATGAATTAGATTCTAGTTGTGCTCTGTCACAGCAGCCTTCTATTCTCTGTAACACTTCTAAACAGCTTAAGAAGACCCAACAATCAAGAGCACCCAAAGGCACTGACACCTGTTAAAAGAGCACAAATATGCATCAAAACACTAACTAATAATGATAAATACTTAATGCATTAGGTAAAATTTCCAAGTCTAATAATTAATTCTGTAGTTCACTACATCTTTGTACTAGCAGCCTCAAAGCCTGAGATTTATTTCTCTATTTCTTTTCCCTTCTGGAAATTAAGTGGAAGAGGATTTTTTACTTAGTAAACAATGGGTACATCCTCTCGTAAAAATTAGTAGCATGCATTTCTTCACTCTATATAATACCCATCAGCCACAACATTAAAACCACTGACAGTGAACAACAGACCCATTGGGTCTGATCCCATAGAAGAGCTATAGTATCATGAATTGCTCAAAAACGTAATGCTGCCCATGACAGAAATGTGTCATAGCTTGCTGCGTTGTCACAGACAGGTCAGAATCCTTATGCTGACCCCTGTCCGCCAAAGAAAATACCTACAATGGGCATGCGAGCATCAGAACTGGAACTTAGAGCAAAGGAAGAAGGTGGCCTTGTCTGAGGAAACACATTTTCTTTTGGATCATGTGGATGTTCGAGTGCATATGTGTCGTTTACCTGGGTGAAAAGTGATGATAGGATGCAGTATGGGAAGAAGGCAAGTTTTCAGAGGCAGTGTGATGCTCTGGGTAAAGTTCTGCTGAGATTTATAAGGATGCTACCTAAAAACTATTGTAGATCGCATACACCCCTTCATGGCAACTGTATTCCCTGATAGCAGCAGCCTCTTTCAGCAGGATAACGTACCCTGCCACACTGCAAAAACTGTTCAGGAATGGTTTGAAAAACATAGCAAATAATTCAAGGCGTTGACTTGGCTTCCAAATTCCCCAGACCTCAATCTGACAGAGCATCTGTGGGATATGCTGGGAAAACAAGTCCAATCCATGGAAGCCCCAATTCACAATTTACAATTGCTAACATCTTGGTGTCAGATACCACAGGACACCTTCAGAGGTTTTGTGGAGTCCATATCTAAACAGGTCAGAATTGTTTCTGTGGCACGAGGGGGACCTACATAATATTAGAAGGTGTTTTAAATGTTGTGGCTAATTAGTGTTTGTCAAGGCTGGAAACTCATCTGTTCTGTCACTGGGCATATAGGCTGTTGTCTAATTAGAGCTGGACATTCTCAAATCCCTGTGAACACATGGGTAGGTATCATTATCTCTAAGCTCCACTCTACCATGCTTAAGCTCTGTGGTAATGTCTGGGAGAAGAAATATTACTTTGAAAGGGAATCACAGCATCTTAACTGTTTGGCCAGAAAGAGTGACACTTTTCCCTTACAAGTTACAAAAGATCTTGTAAAGAGATTAACACCTAAATAGAACTTGAGGAATAACAGCACACTATGGATATGGATGAAGGACCTCATGTGTAAAACCATGAGTGCACTCCATCACAAGCAAAGTTGTTATTTACAATCTGAGCCATATGCACAAGTCTACACGGCCATCATCATTAAACGCATGGCATCATAACATTGCTTCACCTGTGCCAAGATAAACTAGAACTGTTTTAGCAGCTACGAAAAAGCCAGCTAAAGACCCATTTCTGACTTAATATGTCATTGTGTTACAAGGTCATGATTAACTATGTAAAGTTCTAGCTTTTACAGGCTTTTGACTAATTTGGAGGCAAATAAAGCCTTGAGTCACAGTTCAATCCATGGAGTCCCCAATTTTACACTTACAAGACTTAAGTATTTGTTGCTAATATCTTGGTTTAGTACCTACATACATACACATATACATACATACATACAATATATATATATATATATATATATATATATATATATATATATATATAATTATATATAAATAAATAAAATGTCCTCAGTACACACATATTTTTATATATACTGTATATATATATATATATATATATATATATATATATATATATATATATATATATATATATATATATATATATATATATATATATACACACCCTCACACACATGAGCTACTATACATCTATAATTCTTGTGTTGATTAATACATTTCATTTTTCTTTTTCTTAAAAAAAAAAACTGTTCAGTTACTATAAGAACCGCAATCTACAGTGAGTAGTAAGGAAAATAAAGTAGAAACCTGACCAAAATATTTCATTAATTACTGGTATTGCTAAAAGCAAGGTTAATAATTAATGGATTGGTTGATTATGATTTTTTTCTCCAGTCTCCTTCAACATACCTATAAGAACAGCTTTAATAAATAAAGAAGACTGCATGCGAGTTTTCATCTTAGTTTCCAATTATCATTCTATGACAAGCCTGAAAACAATGACCAAACCCAAATAAACATTCAGGTTCTGTGGGCTGCTTGTGTGTTTTCTAAATTATGCCAGACTACCACTGCAGTTAAGGGGAGAGACACCTGCATTCTGTATAGAACAAACAAGTTCCCTTCTACCAAAAATTAAGAGGAGAATGAAGCAGGATCACAAAAGACTACAAACGCATGTTAATCTCAACACGACAGCTTCAAGGCAAGATGGAAGGGATAGTTAGAAGTCAGGTAATTAGGTAAGTCAACTGAGTACAATGATTAGCTTTACAAGGATAGATCTGCCTCTCAGGATATGAAATATGTTTCAAGAGTAACTAGTGGAAACAGACCTTTTCAAGCACAGAAGCAATCCATGTGAACTGAATAAAAATATACATAAGCACTGATCTGTGTTGTCTAAATGGTAAACAATTTGCCTTAAGAACCACTTAAATCTGTAGTCCTGTTTTTTAAATAATCTGCTGTGAAATGAATGAGCAGAAGTTGACAGCCCGAACTCCTGAAGAGCATTCCAGTAGTGATGCACAGACAACTGTACATGATCTTCTCCAAAGCACCATATTCCCATTAACGTTAATGCATTTACAGTATTAATGACAGACAGGGCTTAGTTTTTATATCAATAAAGTGAAATGTATATATCCTTCCATCAATAACATCACTTAACAAACAGTCTCTACTACAAATTATCTTTTAAATGTATGAAAATGTAAAAGAAAACAAAGAATTCTAATAAATCATGGTGATTAGTGTTAGAAATGGTCCCTCTGAAACGTCATTGGTAATACTAAACATTTTTATGATGTTCCAGTTTATTAAAAAAAATACAAAAAGGAGAGTAGAGGAGTCCAAATAGAATACAAAATTAATCACCTCAAGAAGACGGAGTTCCTGAACACAATTATGGAGAAGTTCAAGGGCACGCTGTGTGACTTCCCAAGGCCGCTGTAAGAAAATGAGCAGCGTACATTGGCGAGAAAACAGATAACTGCGTAAATCAAGAAGAGATGCGCCATTCTTTTGTATTAGGTCACGCTTCTCCATATCAATAGGTTTCCTTAGAATTAACCCATTCCAGCTCCGCACTGGCTGGCAAAAGGATTTTAGCCACTTTGCTCCATCTGAAAAAGGGAAAAAAACACTTATCAACAGCAGTAGCCCAAAAACTTTCAGTCCAATAAACAAATATTAAAGACATGAATTAAAATCTTTGTTTTCAATAAGCCTTTTTTAAAGAAGTTACGCAGGTAATGATTTAAACAAAAAATAGGCAACTCTAAAATAACAAAATAACATTAATATATAATATAATGAAATAGCATTCTTAAAACAATATGACCCTAATCAGGGTGTCAAAAACTAAAGAAAGAAAAGAAATGAGTCGATTATTTCTATGTCAGAGTGAGAAAGTGTACTTGTAAGTCACATACACCAGTCTTTCAAGAAGTATGTAGAAATACAGTGTTTTATCAAACACCGGCCTTGGTTTCATAATAAGTCCATATGTGAAAAACAATTAACTTTCCCTTTAAGTCTTTCAAATCTTTAGACAGTATACCTCAATATTTTGAACAAAAACAGTGCACAGAGATGCACTTTTCCGATATTTATAAGTTCTGAAAAGAAATGTCTGCTTGCCACAAAATATTGCCCATCGATGTTTTCGACTGAGATATAAACTATAAAATCCTTGATTTTTTACAAATGAAAACAATGGTGATCTAACAAAATATTAAAAACATATAAAAAGAAATAAGGAGGAAGGAGAATATACTCCAAGTTAAAAAGAAATTTGTTTCACTTCCTTAGCTTTCTTTTCTTTATCAAGAAATGCTACTGGGGCTCCTTTATACCTATGGCAATACACCAATATTAGACATTACAATCATTGCTCTACTATCATCAGTCACAATAAGACGTTTTTCTTCTTTTTTAATTCTTGCGGGATTGGAGGTTATTGCTGTTTGTTATAATATTCCTATTTTTCATGCACTTCTGCAAAAGCTACAATTCTATTTATAATTATGTCTTAAGATGATGACATTTAAATACCAACACTTCCCTATTTTTTTTTCCAAAATATACATTAAAGAAGAAAATAATTAATTTCTGCCAAATCAGTCTTAACATATAATGGTTTTTACAATCTTGTGTCAATCTTTGTGTTAAGTGATTCTTAAACTGACTTCTTCTTGCACTAAGAAGAGGTGCCGGCAGCGATCGCCGCACAGAATACATTCACTTCATGATCTTCCTGCTCTCTGAACATTTCGAATGCTAAGATAAATACTTAATATAATTTTCATGGTGAAATGCATTAAAGCATGCATTAATCATATGGGGGCATGGCAGCGTGCCTGCCTTGCATTTGCATGTTTTTCTGGTGGGTTTACTCAGCGTGCTTCAGTTTCCTTTCAAAGTCATGTAGGATGTGGGGTTTTGTTGTGCTATATTGACCCTGCTAGTGTATGTTTTGCTTGTATTCATCCTGCGATGTGCTGGTGACTCGTTCAGAGATGGGCGCAACTCTGAATGGATGGCATAATTAAACATGTATAATGAAGATATTTTTAAAGTTCTGAACACTCCGTGGGCTAAGTTTAGAACTAGTTTTAATTTCACAAAGACGTTTATCGTGTGGTGATTGGTTATGTGGTGAAAGAAAAAGGAAGGATAGGAACTGGCGTTTTGGTACGTCAGATAGAGACAGCATGCATGCAATAAAGATAGCCCGCTCAGAAGAACATGCATTGAATTCTGTGTTCGTGTCTCTGACCAGCAGATCACAAACCCAACATTTACACAATATTTAAGTTAAACCTGTGCGATAGCTATTCATACATCCAGTTTTTTGGAGCCTCGTCACACCTGCCATAAAGTTCTCTACACTGAACATACACCTGTGGACCCCTTACTGCAAGGGAGCAGCACTACTGCCTCACTACCGTGCATGTGTAATACCTGCTTTAATGCATTTCATCATAAAAATGATATCAAGTATTTATCTTAGCATTCTAAATTTTCAGAAAGCAGGAATATCATGAAGTGAATGGATTCTGTATGGTGATTGCTGTCTTCTCTTAGTGCGGAGGAAGTCAGTTTAAGAAGCGTAGTGATTAACAACTGGGTCGGGGAACGCAACACAAAGCATTTAATGTGCTGCATTAATTTATGACGGGGTAAATTAAGTAATTGATTAAACATTGATTTTAGGAAGAAGTTTAGTTTACGACATTCTACTTTAATTATGAAGTAAACTATGAGAATAAAGTGGAAATGTCGACTTTAATCTCGACATAAACGGCGAGAATAAAGTGGAAATGTTGACTTTGTTCTCGACATATAGTTTTTTTCTTCCCAGTATAGCTTAGCTTGAAGCTAGGTCCATATCAATGCAGTTTGCCTAAATGATGGTTCAGTTGGTAAAGATGTCATCACCAAGTTGCACCTGTTTTATTTTATTTTAATTTGGTGAATACTGTGTAATGCACCTGGGCTTGAAGTCTTGAAGTAATAGTATTATTACTGATAATTGCACTATTATTTATTTTATTGTTATTATTTATTAGTTTAAATATTATGCAGTTTAATGATGATAAAGTTGTTTAAAAAGTCACTTTAACGTGTCAGTGGACAGAGATTGTTAACATTAACAGAAAATGTAGTTGATTTACAAAAAATATTTACTATTTATTCCTTTTCTAAGACATATTCGGTGCAATACAATTTTTGACAAGCACTTCTGGATATTTTACTAAGTCTAAATGCCTCTTTGGTTGAAAATATGTTGTCAAAATTATAGTTTGTTTTTGCAAAATTTGTTCAATAAAAAGGTTCTATATTTTGACTGCATCTGTCATGCAATGTGATACCTTCTCCATTAGTGCCACCCCCTTGAAAACTATCACTTTATGGGGCAATGCAAAACTGTATTAATACTTGTGTGTAAATTAAAATGTTTTTTTTGTACAATGTACAATACTCTTGACAGTGGAATAGGTTATTCTTAACCACATTTTCCACTGCAATTACTGGCTAACATCCACTCATGCATGGGGGAAAAAATACCGTTGAATACCGTGAAACCGGGATAATTTAGAAAAATACCGTGATAATAGAATTTTGGTCATACCGCCCACCCCTAACCAAGAACACTCTCTCTGGCGGTAGACCTATCATTGCCAAAGTCTACAATCAAGAGAAGACTTCATGAAAGTAAAGACAAGGTGGAAAACACTAGTAAACCTCAAGCAAAAGACAGGTTAGACTTTGCCAGAAAACATTTTTTAAAAGCCTGTCCAGTTCTGGAACAGTTTTTTTCGGACAAAGGAAACTAAGATAATTATATACCAGAATGTTGGAAAGAGAAGAGTGTGGAGAAGGGAAGAAACATCTCATAATCCAATGAATACCATATCATCTGTGAATGGCTGTGAATGGAAGTCAATCACTAGTGTTTATTGATGATATGACTTGTAGAAGAAGTAATAGGATGAAATCTGAGGTGTACAGGGCTATACTATTTGCTCAGATTCTGCCAAATGCTGCAAAACTGATAAGGCAATGCTTCACAGTACAGAAGGACAATGAGCCAAAACATGCTGCAAAAGCAAACCAAATGCTTTTCAAAGCAAAGTAGTGGAATATTCATCAATGTCTAAGGCAATCAACTGACCTCAACCCAATTGGACATGCATTTTCATGTACTGAAGAAAAAACTGATGGCAGAAAGTCCAACAAACAAACAGCAACTGACGACAGCTTGGCGAAGTATCACTTGAGAGGAAACCCAACACTTGGAGATGGCCATGGGTTCCAGACTTCTGGGAGACATTGACTATAAAGGATTTTCAACCAAATACTGAAAAAGATACATTATATTTGTTTGCTTTTGAGTCCCTGAAAATAGGGGGATGATGTATAAAAAAAGGCTGTTATTCCTTAATGGCTTATACGATATTTTTGATAAACTATTTAAGTTAAAGCTGAAAGTCTACACTTCAACCGCACAAAAATTGCTTAATTTCAAATTCATTGTGGTGGTGTAGAGAGCCAAGATTATGAAAATTGTATCTGTCCAAATATCTTTGGACCTAACTGTATACCTTTTTGGACAAAAGCTGTTCTTGAATCTAGGGATGAAATTGTTAGTGGTCCTATATAATTTGTCAAAACAGGGGGCGGAGAAAAGTGATTGCACAGGATGGTTAAGATCTTTAATAATATTATCTGCATTTTTTACGGTTCATTTTTGTCCTGAATAAAAAGGCAGCTGTGTGCCATCTTCAGCACCCTTTACCTGAGCTTTACAAATGCCATAGAAGGAAGTAATTGAGTCAAACAAGAACGGATTCTACTAAATTTAGTAATTATCCTTGTCAGCATGCATCTAGAAAAGGGGTAAAAGTTATTGCAATGATGAAAAATGATCATCTTTTTCCTTTTTCATGGTGGGAATAACCTTTGCCATATATTTCCTCTGTTCACAAACTATTATGAAATTGCACATCTATGCTCACCATCTTCTGTAAACTTGACTGTAACCCAGATGTATTATGCATGCCTGAGATTGTCAAGGATGGGCAGTCCACGAAATTTAAAGCTGCTGGCCCCCTCCATTATATCTCTGTTAATGTAAATGGGAATGTGGCCAGAACTACTGCTTCCTGAAGTCTATGACCAGCTCTTTCAATCTGCTGACATTAAGAGAAAGTGTGCTATTCTGGCACCACAGTGTTAGAAAGCGAATCTATTCTCTCCATAAGCTGCCCCATCATTGCTGGTGGTCAGTCCTATGCTTAAAGTGTCATCAGCAAATGTAATGACAGAGTTTACCTAAGTGTGGAGGAAGCTATGATGCAAATTCAAACATGCATAGGAAAGCCACTCAGGAAGTCCACCAAGACCCACTACTAGGAACATGATGACCAGCTTTGATGGTACAACAAAGTTACTTCTGAGATATACTCTATAAATAATACTCAGTAAGCAGTTTTTTTTTTTTTTATCATCCAGGCGTGTAGGGATTATATGTAGGGCAAGAGATATGGCATCTTAATCGGAGCTGCTATGATAATAAGTAAACTGGAAGTGGTTCAAAGTATCTGCATTACTGCATTTATTATGTTCCATTACTGGTCTCTCTGAATATTTCATCACAGTACTCACAACAGTCCCAGAAGGGGATATACAAATTGTCTACTATTGTGAGGGTCACACAAAAGATACACGTCTAATGAAAGTTTTTTTTTGTTTTATTTTTTTATAAATACAGTATTCTGTTGCACACTGGAATTAGTAAGACATATAAAAGCAAACAAATACATTCAAATGGCCAAACTGTCTCACTTTAGAAAATAAAACACAAAAGAAAAAACTTTCCCTAACACAGAGAAGCCTTAAATTGCTTTATTTACTATCATTTACATTCTCTAATCTTCTAAATTCAAATACTATTTATACACACACACACACACATTAAAAAAGGCCTCACCTCCAGCACCAAAATTAACAACATATTGTGTAAACAGGGCATCCAGTTCATCATACTGCACCAGGGCATCTTCGTACTGTTGCAACATTTCAAAAACAAATGCAAGCTCCTCCTAGGAAAGGCCAAACAAAAACATAAATAAGCATTGTTCAATTAGCAAAAGTTACCAACAAGTAGTACAGATAAACATGAAGGGCAATGGTCTCTCAAAAGAATCACGTAAGCACAAAAATAAGTCACTTCTTTGTAACAGACAACAATAAACAAAAAAAAATTGTTTTATTATTCTCTCTATTCATTATGTGGCACAACTATCTTCAGTAGTTTTAATGTTTCATACATGGCTTCCTTTAAGTTTAGTCGATTTTAAAATGGCACTACATTAAATGATTTTGTATCTGGCTCACAGTAAGGCATTTTGCAGAATATATGCATATTCTTTCAGAACTACAAAAGTATTAAAATGCAATGTTTGTTCATGTTTTTGCATAAGATCAAATAACTTAATCTCATAATTAAAGTTTGAATTGATATACCAACTATTGCAGTTCTACAGTAACCATAGATTAAGAAATTACTCACTTTTTTAATTTGGCCAATAACAATTTAAAACCTTAGGGTATTAGGGTTTATATAGAGTGGCGACCTAACTTTATCTTGATCTCTCTCAGTCTTAGGAATGCTTACTGTAGAGCTAAGACCCATTCTTCATATTTTTCCTCTAGCACTTCCACCCACAGCTGCTTCAGTCTCACCCCTAGTTCATACTAATCACATTCACTACTACACACAGCTCTTCACTAACCGATCTTACCGTCCTTACAGTATATACTGTACAAACTGTCCCGATGTGTTTCTCCTCAACAAGGCTCACTAACACTGCACTTGCTTTATTTGACTCTTTACAATCTGGACATTGGGTAATATTATTACACAGACTGCACTTTAGAATCTTTGTCCTTTGATGTTAGTGGCAGGATAACTTCATAAAAGTTTCAGTTTTATACTAAAAGCACTGCAGTATTTCTAATGTAAATGGATGGAGTAGGAATATATGAGAATAATAAACATATATTCAGTTTTATATTTGTCCGTTTTTGACACATTACTTTGTAAAAAATGTGCCCAACCCAAAACAATAGTCCCAAAACCCACACTCACAGGTATCTGGACAAACATTAAACACAGCATAAAAAAGGGTAAAGGTATAGACATTTTACTTTTGCATCAGAATCTGCTTTGAATGTACAGTATGATCGGGCTTTTTTTAATTTAGAAAAAAGAAAAGCGCTTACTAGTAAACCATGCACACCAAGAATATTTTGAGTAAACTATATATGCTACAAAGATTGTGTACTACGTGTAGATTAATTTAGTACTTCCTCATGAAATTCTAAACATTTTAAATGTTATATAACAATTTGTAATTAAAGGGAATTTTTTGCAATAAAGAGTAAGATTTTTTACCTGAACCATGAAGTACTCACAGAAGCTCCAACCAGGTTCTGTTCGCTTCTCCCTTAAAGTTCTCATGTCATCTTCAAATTTGCCAAGGTTTTTTGTAAAGGACATGAGAAGCAATGTCCTGAGTTTATTTAAGAATGCATTCCAAGATTCCTGAGAGCGGGAGGATTCTTTTAAAGGATCTGACAGCACTACACATCTAGAAAAAGTTAACATTTAGGTGGGGGGTGAAAAAAAAAAAATCAACTTGTACACATACTTCCAGAAGTAAAACAAGGCCAATTTTAAGCAATTATATACTCAAAAACATCCGACACATTAATAAATATATTTGAACCCCGTTATATTGGTACATTTTTAGCTGATTTGATACCTTGTGCTCCATAAGTTTAAATCTGTAATCAAAAATTTCAAATGTAATTAAAAGACATTCTTAGATTTTACGATATTTTTGCAAAATCACAAACACCTATGAAGCCAAATGTCCCAAACATTATGGTACTCTGAAAGAAAGGAGAGGAAGGGTCATGTTTATAAAGGGCTGCGATTTCTACATGGTGAAGTCAAATGGAAAAAAAGACACTAAAAAATACTGTACAATAATGCGTGGATAAATGAGAACATTTCCATGTCTTCATACAACAGTTACTGCCTTCTGAATTGAACAAATGTTTAGTTTCATATATAGGCATCACTGCAGCTTACTATACTTGTATAGATAGAGCAGTTAGATCGAACATTGTTAACACAGATATAATTCAAATTTCTTTTAAAGAGGTCTTGTTCGAAGACAAAAGCTGACACTCGACTGTCAAACAACAATTGTTTGATTTACTCGTATAATTCTGCCATCATTATGCAAAGCTGCAGTATTTTACTGATCTGCTTTTACACTTTGTTTCCACGATCAGCCTTTTCATAATTTTGAATGGTTAGCTTATCATCGTTAATAAGAATTACAGCCAGACCACTTCACAGCATAGTGTTTTTTTTCTTTACTATTGCTCTGCACTTAGATCTACCAATGTACTCAGAACAGTTTTTCTAAATGCTTATCCTATGTCCTAATACTATCGTTTAACATCTGATTCTGTCCCATTCAGTCTTAAACCCGAAATCCCTAACAATTGTTTAAAGCCAATACCTTCTCATTAAAGCAAATGGAAAGCAGCTGTCATAATTCTGACTTTCCTTTTATTACAAAGGTTTAAATGTGTCTTAAGCACTTCATGTTTGGCAGGTGCACAAGTTTAAAAAAATAAAGTAAAAACTACTAATAATTCAGAGAAGTGTATAATAATGAGGTATCAAAAAACACATAAAACAATGCATGAAACAACTAGAATCGTTAATCTAAGTTCAAATATTTTTGAATATATTTACTTATTTTCAAGTATGAATATTCAAACATTATTTTTTGGGTAATTTGACAGCCCTAGTTTGGTATTATCACACCGATTACTGTTAGGCAATAATCAATTTATACATCTGTCCTGGAGAGGAAAATGTGCAATAAAAAAAAATTTAACACGGCTCATATTAATTTTATATTTTTTGCTGAAACAAACCAGGATGAACTGAATTTACAAGATTCTTAAAAGCAACTAAACTACAGAGACAATTCACATTGGAAGTATTTCTCGTTCATACATTTTTCCTGTATTGTACACTAACTTTAGTGCACCTGTTTCTATTGGTTTATACTACATCTGTTTCAATTAGGTTAAACACCACAGAACTACCAGCTGTTTTAATTAGTTTATAACCTGGGAAAGGAAAGCAGTATGGAGGTGTGTTAAAAGATCAAACACTTTGAGAAGAGCCATTTATCACAAGGACAAAAGAGCCAATCAAATGTGCATAATGTCACCTGTCCTAAAATCCAATGTGTGCATTTTAACATAAATGGCTCATCTGAGGGACCAAAAAAGGCAACAGAAGAGCAACAACCTAAGAAGTGACAACACAGATCAAGACGTGTGACCATTTCAACTAAACGTCGGAGAATGCAACTTAACGCTGATCGCTAATTTAAAACACACTAAGGACAACTTTCATTCTTTGACATTGCCGAGTTTCAGTAAGCTTTTCTAAAGACAATATCCATACTTTTGCTGTCGTTTTATTTTTCTATTATAATTGTCTTCTGTGTGTATTATTATACTTTAATAAATGCTATGCTGCTTTTACATTTCTACCCTTTGTCTTTTACCTAGACTGACTGAAATAATAAAAGTGCGCCTAGTGTGGGAAGATTGTTGCTTTCTTGCCTACCGGGTTATCTTCAATATTTAGAACAACTGTAGCAATAGTAATACATTGCTTGGTTGGTAAGTGGTATATAACTAAAAGGCGGTCAAGCGGTTACATGTGACACGAGGACACTTGTATGTTTTGTTCGTACTGGTGATAGTGAATCCCTATGTAGAGAATCCCATGTGGAATATTGAGTGACTGGCAATTGGGCATCACCCAAGACTTTGTCTAGATAGGATCTGTATGCATCTGTGTGTGTTTGTGGTAATCTTCAAGTGCAGGAGTAGATGAATCTAGTAAATGTACCCTACAAGTCTCACAAATTAAACAATAATAATACAACATCTAAATATTCATTGAAACTAAAAACAACACCAGTTTTGCAAAATTGCAGAGAAAACCAGATATAAGCCAGCAATCAGAGTGAGAGGAAGAGAGCAACAAAAACAGTCCTTACAAGAAGAGCAGATGTGAAAAGACCACCTCTTACATACATTTTATACCAACCAAACATAGAATCTTTTAACACATTACTCATTTTCTGAATTCTTGAAACATTTTTTCCTAAAACAAGTATTTTTTCATAATAAAGAGGAAAGAAATCAGCTGCCTCTTAGAAATGTGTTTTGTGCTTCTTTACCAGATCTTTTTAAAGAAATGTATTAATTTTAGCACTAAAATGGAACTATTAAATATTTGAGAGTACACCTTGCAAGACATAAAATTAATATTTAAAACTGTATCATGTCTTTTATTTGATAATGTCTTTTCACAAACACCTGAAATTACAAGGAAACAGGAAAAGGCCAACAGTCTGTTTTACACTATAAGCAAGAACTATAAAGAACGCATCTCTTGTACATTGATTGCATCAAACATAAATGAGATATTTGTTCATTTACACAGTGAACATAAACAGCAGTATGCTTCGTCTTCAAGTACCTGGAAACTGGGCTCAAATTATAACTTGGTTCTGGACTATGTCACTGTTTTCTGTAAATGTCTGTATAGTATGTTCTCATGATATTCCAGTTCCCCTTCAATGTTCCTGAGATATGCATGTTAGGCAAGTGTGAAATCAAAACTGGCCTAGAATGATCATTTGTTGTTCCTTATCGAGGTTAGGGTTCTGCCTTGTACCCAGGACCCTAAAACTGGAGTGAGTTTGACACAGAATAAAAATAAATAAATAACGTAAATCTTTCTGATGCAGCTCAGGGCATTTAATGACAAGTTGTCTCTGCAATGTCGGTTTAATTTAAGGTTTAACTTTGCCTATAGGTGAAAAAGTGGGAGACAGGTAGAGTATGTTACTGGCTCTAAACTGGCTATAAACAGCCTAAAAAGCATATATTTGAATAATATCATGATGCCCTGGCTAAGGTAAAGACGTCATATCCATTATCAAATCACTCCGGAGAGGTTAAAGAAAAAAAATAATCAAGGTATAATCATTTACGCTGTGCATTAAACTATGCAGTTGAAGTCAGAAGTTTACATACACTTAGGGTGAATTCTTTAAAACTCACATTATAACTCATTCAAAGATTTTATACTAACAAACAAATTTGACACATCGTTTAAGACATCTACTTTGTGCAGAAATAATTGGCAAAAATAATTTTGCCAATGTTCACAGTCAAGAGTTATATACGAGACTATATTACAATTCCAGTGGGTCACAAGTTTAAATACACTGTTAATATTTGGTAGCACCACCTTTAAATTGTTTAACTTGAGTCAAATGTTTTGGGTAGCCTTCCACAAGCTTCTTAAAATAAGGTGCTAGAAATTTAGCCCATTACTCCAGACAGAACTGGTATAATGGACAGGTTTGTAGGCCTCCTTGCATGCACACGCTTGTTCAGTTTTGTCCACAACTTTTCAATCGGATAGAGGTCAGGGGCTTTGTGATGGCCACTCCAATACCTTCACCTTGCTGTCCTTAAGCCATTTTTTCCCACAACTTTGGAGATATGCTAGGGGTCATTGTCCATCTGAAAGACACACCCCCAACAACATGACGCTCCCACCCCCATGCTTGAAGGTTGGTATGGTGTTCTTTTCCTTGCAAGCCTCACCCTTTTTTCTCCAAACATAGCAATGGTCATTATTGGAGAAACTGTTCAACCTTGGACTCATCAGACCAGAGAACATTTCTCCAGAAGGTAAAATATTTGTGCCTGTGTGCCACTGCAAACTGCAGCCTGGCTTTTTTTATGGCGGCTTTGGAGCAGTGGCTTCTTCTTTCCCGGGCAACCTTTCAGGTTATATCAATATAGGACTCATTTACTGTGGATATAGACACTTGTCTACCTGTTTCCTCCAGCACCTTCACAAGATCCTTTGTTGTTGTTCCGAGACTGATTTGCACTTTTTGTGCCAAAGTACATTCTTATCTAGGAGAAAGAATGCGTCTCATTCTTGATAGTCATGACGACTATGTGGTCCCATGCGGTTTATACTGTAGCATTATTGTTTGTACAGATGAACATGGATCATTCAGGTTGTTTAGAAATTGATCACAAGGATGAACAAGATTTGTGAATGTCTACAATTTTTTTCTGAGGTCTTGACTGATTTCGTTTGATTTTCCCATTACATCAAGCAAAGAGGCAACGAGTCTGATGGTAGGCCTTAACATACATTCACATGTTGACTTCAATTAAGCTAATTGGCTATGGTCTAATTGTCTAATTGACCAAAGGCTTGAAATCATTTTCTAGAATTTTCCAAGCTGTTTAAAGGCACAGTTAACAAAGTGTATATAAACTTATGACAGACTGGAATTGTGATTTAGTCAATAAAAGGTAAAAATCTGTCTGTGAAATTGTTAGAAAAAATTAGTTTGTCCCTGCACAAAGTAAATTTCTTAAATAGTATGTCAAATTTATAGTTTTAGCACAGAATCTGTGTAGGGATTATAAAGTGAGTTTTAAAGAATTCACCCTAAACGCATGTAAACATCCGACTTCAAGTAAAGCATAGTAAGATGTATTATACATTCATGAGCCTTCATCAACAGTTTTTATGCCCTTCATGAAATCATTAGCTTTTATATGACACTTTTCCTTTGCATTATTTCTTTTCAGGTAATGACATTTTTGTTGCATGTCTACTATATTCACTATATATACAGTTCATAATACAAAGCTGATTGACTCATTCATTCACTCAAACAAAAACACAATTTCCAATTAAGCTAAAGTTTAAATTTAGCAGGATGGTACTGGTAGGGCAGTGGGTATCCACTAAGAAAGGACATTAAATATATTATTTAGGGATATCCCCCTCCCTCCATTTGAAAAATTAAATATCCCTAAATATCAAAAATGCTTTGACTGGTTTGACTGAAATTTGGTGATGTTGTCGAAAAAAGATAATTAGACGACATGTTTTAAATTTATTGATATTTGTTGTTAATAATGCTGCAATGACTGGGGTATTCTAATGCACTGCATGTCTCTCCCCCACCCCCACAGTGAAGACAGCAATCACACAAAGAAATAGGGTGTGCCAGTTTATGCCAATGAAGGCCATCTGCAGAACCGAACTGGAAAGAGAAAAGTCTGGTGAAGCTCAAAGAAGACACGTTTAGCAAGCAAACTATATAGTTCATGTGCTTGCCAAGTGCTGTGGCTGCGAGCATAGTGAGTTTTGGACAACTGCTCCAATAAGAAAGATATATAACATACTCTGCTTAAAAAATTTAAAGGAACACTTAAATCACACATCAGATCTAGATGAACAAAATATTCAAGAGCAAAATCTTTACCAAGTTATAATGTGTAATTCGTTGAGAACAATATGATGTAACAACGGTCAATGGAAACCAAAATCACCAACCCACTGAGGGCTGGATTCAACATCACACCAAAAATCAAAGTCAAAAATTGAAAACACAAGCTGATCCAACTTGCGTGAATTTCATCACAGCAACTCATAATGTGAACCAGTTGTGTATATGACCCCCATGTGCCTGTTTGCACTCCTGAGAGCGCCTGGGCATGCTCCTGATGAGACGGTGGATGGTGTTCTAGGAGATCTCCTCCCAGACCTGGATCAGGGCATCAGTGAGCTCCTGGACAATCTGTGGCACTACCTGGCAGCATCGGATGCATCGATACATAACGTCCCAGAGGTTCTCAATTGGATTCAACTTTGAGGACCAATCAATGGTATCAGTGCCCTCATCTTCTAGGAACTGCCTATAGTTACATCGAGGTAAGGCATTGTCCTTCACCAGGAGAAACCCAGGGCCCACTGCACCAGCATAATGTCTGATGATAGCTCTGAAGATTTCATCCTGGTACCTAACAATATTTAGGGTACCATTGCTTAGCATGTGGAGGTCTGTGCAACCGTCCAACAATATGCTTCCCCAGACAATCACTGACCCACCTCCAAACCAGTCATGCAGGATGATGTTGCAGGTTGTGTAACAATTACCACAGCGTCTCCAGACTCTTTCACGCCTGTCGCATGTGCTCAGTGTGAACCTACACTCATCTGTGAAGAGAACAGGACACCAATGACTGAGCTGCCAATTGTGTTACACTCTGGCGAATAGCAATCGAGCTGCACAGTGAAGGGCTGTGAGCACAGGTCCTACTATAGGACACTAGGCCCTCATGCCACCCTGTCTGTTTCTGACAGTTTAAAAATATGCACACTAGTAGCCAGCTGGGTGTCATTTTGTAGGATTCTGGCAGTGCTCTTCCTTTTCCTCTTTGCACAAAGGAGCAGATACTGGTCTTGCTGCTGGGTTGATGCCCTTTCTTAGGCCCTAACCAGCTTTCCTCGTGTAATGGCCCGTATTCCTGGTATATCCCCCGTGCTGCCGAGATTGTCCTGGGAGACGCAGCAAATCTTCTTGCATCGGCATGTATGGATGTGCATTCATGGAGGAGCTGGACTACCTGTACAATCTGAATTGGCTGCAGGTAATTTTTCTATCATGGTGTGGATGGGAGGAGAAATGGGGTAGGAGTTATTCTGAAGGAACAGTATGTCAAGAGTGTTTTGGGGGTGAAAGAGTGTCAGACAGTAATGATTATGAGGCTGGAAATTGAAGGTGTGATGATGAATGTTGTTAGTGCATATGCACTGCAAGTTGGGTGTGCAATGGGTGAGAAAGAAGATTTTTGGAGTGAGTTGGATGAAGTGATGAACAGTGTACCCAAGGGACAGAAAGTGGTGATTGGAGCGGTTTTCAATGGGCATGTTGGTGAAGGGAACAGTGGAGACGAGGAGGTGATTGGTAGGTATGGTGTCAAGGAGAGGAATGAAGAAGGTCAGATGATAGTGGATTTTGCCAAAAGGATGGACATGACTGTGGTGAATACGTATTTTAAAAAAAGGGAGGAACATAGGGTTACGTACAAGAGTGGAGGAAGATGTACACAGGTAGATTACATTCAATGCAGAAGAGTCACTCTAAAGGAGATTGAAGACTGCAAAGTGGTGGCAGGGGAAAGTGTAGTTAAGCAGCATAGGATGGTGGTCTGTAGGATGACGTTGGAGATCAAGAAGAGAAAGAGAGTGAGGGTAGAGCCAAGGATCAAATTGTGGAAGTTGAAAAAGGAAGACTGCAAGGTTGAGTTTAGGGTGGAAGTGAGACAGGCGCTGGGTGGCAGTGAAGAGTTACCAGACACCTGGGAAAATACAGCAGATGTAATACGGGTGACAGCAAGAAGGGTGCTTGGTGTGACATCTGGAAAGAGAAAGGAAAAAATGGAAAGGCCGTTGGTCCAGATGACATACCTATGGAAGTATGGAGGTGTCTAGGAGAGATGGCAGTGGAGTTTTGTGAGAGGATGCCTGAGGAGTGGAGAAGAAGTATACTGGTGCCGATATTTAAGAATAAGGGGGATGTGCAGGACTGCAGTAATTACAGGGGAATATAATGAATGAGCCACAGCATGAAGTTATGGGAAAGAGTAGTGGAAGCTAGGTTAAGAAGTGAGGTGATGATTAGTGAGCAGCAGTATGGCTTCATGCCAAGAAAGAGCACCACAGATGCAAAGTTTGCTCTGAGGATGTGGATGAAGAAGTTTTGAGAAGGCCAGAAGGAGTCGCACTGCGTCTTTGTGGACCTGGAGAAAGCATGACAGGGTGCCTCGAGAGGAGCTGTGGTACTGTATGAGGAAGTCGCGAGTGGCAGAGAAGTACTTAAGAGTAGTACAGGATATGTACGAGGGAAGTGTGACTGTGGTGAGGTCTGCGGTAGTAGTGACGGATGCGTTCAAGTTGGAGGTGGGATTACATCAGGGATCGGCTCTGAGCCCTTTCTTATTTGCAATGGTGATGGACAGGCTGACAGACGAGATTATTCAGGAGACCCTGTGGACTATGATGTTTGCTGATAACATTGTGATCTGTAGCGATAGTAGGGAGCAGGTTGAGGAGACCCTGGAGAGGTGGAGATATGCTCTAGAGAGGAGAGGAATGAAGGTCAGTAGGAACAAGACAGAATACATGTGTGTAAATGAGAGGGAGGTCAGTGGAATGGTGAGGATGCAGGGAGTAGAGTTGGCGAAGGTGGAGTTTAAATACTTGGGATCAACAGTATAGAGTAATGGGGATTGTGGGAGAGAGGTGAAAAAGAGAGTGTAGGCAGGGTGGAATGGGTGGAGAAGAGTGTCAGGAGTAATTTGTGACAGACAGGTATCAGCAAGAGTAAAAGGGAAGACCTACAGGACGGTAGTGAGACCAGCTATGTTATATGGGTTGGAGACGGTGGCACTGACCAGAAAGCAGAGCTGGAGGTGGCAGAGTTAAAGATGCCAAGATTTGCACTGCGTGTGACGAGGATGTATAGGATTAGAAATGAGGACATTAGAGGGTCAGCTCAAGTTGGACAGTTGGGAGACAAAGTCAGAGAGGCGCGATTGCGTTGGTTTGGGCATGTGCAGAGATGAGATGCTGGGTATATTGGGTGAAGGATGCTAAGGATAGAGCTGCCAGGGAAGAGGAAAAGAGGAAGGCCCAAGAGAAGGTTTATGGATGTGGTGAGAGAGGACATGCAGGTGATGGGTGTAACAGAACAAGATGCAGAGGACAGAAAGATATGTAAGAAGATGATCCACTGTGGCAACCCCTAATGGGAGCAGCCGAAAGAAGAAGAAGAATACTTCATGCTACCTATAGTGACAAAAACAATAGCAAAATCCAAAACAAGAATCAGTCAGGAAGAATAAGGAGAGAGCAACTGTCTGTGGCCACAACCTACAGAACTGTTCCCTTTTTTAGGAGTGCCTTGCTGTTGCCTCTTCAGAGCACCTGATATCAACTTAATTGCACCAGCGCAGATGAAGTTGATTAACAATCGCTTATGATTCCTAACTGGATAGATTGAAATCCATGAAGCTTAACTGACATGGTGTTAGACTGTGATGACTAAGTGTTTCATTAATTTTTTTGAGCACTCTAATCCATCTTATCTGAAACCATATGGCAAAGTTGATGCAGGTACTACAATTCTCATCAGCCAGTGCACAGCTTTAGATGATTTCATCAGCGTTTGCAAAGTTTAAATAAGAGCATTGAAAAAAGTGACATGTCAAAGATAACGTCTGTGCTTTTTTTTCTCTCAACTACTTTGGAATAACAATTTCATTGTTTCACTGGATTACTGCACTTATCTTAGAATGTGACTTTTTGACTAATCTTGGATTGTGCTTCTATTTGTTGCATCAACAAAAGAAACTTCTCAGTTTATTTTAATCTGTACCTTTTTCTAAGAAATGAGCTGCCAAAACCCAAACCAGAATACCTGTTTTTAAGAAAGTTTCACTATTGCAAATTCACACGTGAAATGTAGCGTATTCAAAAGGAAACTCTGCTGTTTTCCTTGCCATTACTTATTGGGGTGTTACATTTGACATAATCTATGAAGCAAAATCCAGGAAACCAGACAATGGGGTTATGATGCACTTGGCTAAATATGCGCTTCATTTTACTATGAATACCATATGTTGCAATAAATCCAAGATAAAAACAGCAGTGTAATCAGTTTATCAGTGCATAGCCCATGTACTTTTGAAAAAGCCAACATTGTTTACCACCTTCATACTGTTATTAAGTTTGGAACACCAATCAATAATCAGTGTTAAGTGCTTTATGAAGTTAAAACAAAAAAAGAAAAAAAAAACAGAAGGAAGAGTCAAGGTTTTTAGCAGTTTTTAGTTTTGAATCAACCAACTTTAAATCATCTTTGTACCATTACTGAATACAACTTTAATACAGAGTTCTGTTCCATCTCTTTCACACCAGCACCACCAAGGACTGTATGTAGCACAGTAAGCAGGTCAAGTGAATTAATATTAGCCCTTAGTAAAAAAAAAAATACAATAAAATAATAATAATGATGAAAAATATTGTATACATTAAAGTACTTATTTACAAATGGCAGTATAACTGAGGCCCAATCAGAAACCTTCCTGAGCGAAATAGGTAGCACAACTACTTTAAAGATGTAAGCAATATATCAGTGTAAAGTGTATTTCTGAATTTCAAAAACAACACTAACCCAAGTAAAAAATACAAAAGAATTTATGAAACACCTTACTGTACTCTATGGTTCAAAACCAACTTTATTAAAATATATATACTGTATTTAAATTGTGCCTAGGAAATCCAGTGAACATATTATTTCTCTTCAGTAGAGGTCTGTGATTTTGGAGACATGTTGAGGTGAAAAAACAGGATCCACATCACAGCATAACAAACTCCTACTTATGACAAGTTACATATCTGGAACACTCCAACGGTGTAGGATTTGATAAACCTCAGATGAACAGATAACCTTCTGTAGCATCTGTGCATAGCAAGAAACCCTTGCACTGTATCTTATGTACACTAGATAATTAGCAATGAAATAATACATGTTACACTTAACACTAGATTAGCTGCTCCATGGTCTTCATCACATATGACGTCAGAGCAACAGACCGGAAGTCTTTCAGCTCACTAGGACGCGATACCTTTGGGAGTGGGGTGATGCAAGATGTTTTCCAAAGCCTCAGGACTCTCCCCTGTTCCAGGCTCAGGTTGAAGATGCGCTGTAGAGGACTCCCCAGCTCCGACGCACAGACTTTCAGCAGTCCATCTGGACCCGCTGCTTTGCTGGCACGAAGTCTCCTCAGCTCTCTGCTCACCTGCACTGCTGTAATTGTGGGTGGGGATGTCTCTCCTATGCTGGTATCAGCAGAAGGATGGGTGGAGGGTGCAGTACTCCAAGGTGAGAGTGGGTTAGGGTGGTCAAACCTGTTAAAGAAGTTGTTCATTTGATTTGCTCTCTTCACGTCTCTCTCGATGGTGGCACCCAGCTTCGAGCTGCAGCCAGTGATGATCTTCATCCCATCCCAAACTTCCTTCATGCTGTTATTCTGCAACTTCTGCTCCAGCTTTCTCCTGTACTGCTCCTTCGCTGCCCTGAACTGGACTCGGAGTTCCTTCTGCACGCGCTTGATCTCATGCTGATCACCGCCTTTAAAAGCCTTTTTCTTCTGGTTCAAAAGGCCTTTGATGTCACTTGTAATCCATGGCTTGTTGTTAGCATAGCAGCGTACAGTTCTTACTAGAACTACAATGTCCATACAGAAGTTGATGTAGTCAGTAGTGCAGTCAACAACTTCCTCAATGTTCTCACTATGTGATCCCTGCAGGATATCCCAGTGCGTAGTTCCAAAGCCGTCTCTCAGAGCCTGCTCTGCCTCAGGGGACCACTTCCTGAATGAGCGTGTGGTTGTAGGTAGCTCCCTCACTCTTGGTTTATAGTGAGGCTGAAGCAGAACCATAATCTGCTTTCCCAAGCGCAGGCAGTGGGATGGCGCTGTATGCGTCTTTAACGTTTACATACAGTAAGTCAATAGTCTTATTTCCCCGGGTGTTACAGTCTACATACTGGGAGAAGGCCGGTAATGTTTTGTCTAGCGTCACATGGTTAAAATCTCCAGCGATTAGCACAAGCACCTCAGGGTGCTGCGTTTGTAACTTAGCAACAGCAGAATAGATGATGTCACTCGCTATCTCCACGTCCACCTGAGGAGGGATGTAAACAACAACAATGACATGTCCAAACTCTCTGGGCAAGTAATAGGGACGCAAACTTACGGGCAACAGTTTGATGTCCCTGCAGCAAGTGGAGATTTTGACATTTACATGTCCAGAGTTACACCACCTTGTATTGACATAGAGAGCTAGTCCTCCTCCTTTGTGCTTCCCGCAGGTACTTGCGTCTCTGTCCGCTCTAACTGTGTCCACATTAGCATCTGGGATGGTGGTAGTTTGCCATGTTTCGCAAAAGCACAACAAACTGCATTCTCTGTAGGTTCTGACATTTTTCACCAGCACAGCCAGTTCGTCGATCTTATTTGATACTGAGTTCACATTTCCCAGGATCACAGAAAGCACCGAAGGCTTAAAACGGTACTCTCTCGCAAGCCGCTTCATTTTTAGCTTAGTGCCGGCTCTGCTGTCACGATACTGCCTTCTTACCTCGTCGAGTAAATAGGGAACCACACCGACACTGGCATTTGTTCTCAGCGCTTGAAGTTGACTACGGCATGTAAAAATCCATGTTCACGTTGTAAAAGTAAGAGTGTCCAGGGAACGAATCCACATAAAAGAAAGTGATAGGAGTGATCAATTAAAAAAAAAAAAAAAAGAGAAAAATAAAAGGTAAAAAAAAAAAGTAGTACACGGAGCTGCTGAAAAGGCTGCCACTCTTGGCGGTGCCCGAGTCATCAATATGAGGCACAATGTATATTGAGTGGGATGATATCACAAAAGCAATCACAGATAGACATGAATATTTTTCAGCTCATAGCAAATATGATGTACAATGAACAGTTCACAGATTTTGCAGTGGCAAAACACATTTTGTAACAGTGACAAACACTCTTATATTATGTTCAGGGGAGACATTATTCAGTATAATATAGTATACAAACTCAATAAAGTTAACTTATACCCACAATTAAAATAAGCAATGAAGTTAAACCCAAAAATAGAAAACCACAGAGAGTAACACCAGATCTGTGGGAGGCATCAGTACCCTAGGATAAACGTCACAGTTTGCAGTGTTGTGTTTTTTCCATTAAGACGATTTTTCACTTTGCAAATCATCTGATTGGTTTCTTGTGTTATGTCATTCTATCTAAGCCATGGATTGTCTGTCAAAACTATTTCTAGTGCAGGATCACGTGCAATACTTGGTTCCCTAGTGTATTTACAAATCAGAAGAATATTCTTGGGGGTCTGTTTTCAGTATTCAAAATTGGGATGGAAGAATATTTTATACTGTAGCTGTTATACCAATATCTCACAAAGTTACCACTTTGTTTCTTCAACTGACAATATAAAATGAGAGGCATGTGAAAAGATCATTTATTCGACTTGAGCTTGTTTTATTATCTTCACGTGGTGTTTCGCATTGTTGCATTTTTAATATTGTTTGGGTACATATTTCTTATATAGTTTTATAACAAGTTGTTTTACATAGATTAACCTGTACTTCATTAAGATCATTCTCACAAAAACTGAAATATATTTTCTTTTTATCTTTACTTGATTCAATACTTAACCAATCTTCGATTTTTGCAAGCACTCATTTAAAGCAGCACCACCACCCTACATTATACTTCCGTCTGTTCATACTACACTCAAAATGTATTAATCCTTTCTTACCAATCTATCACAAAGCTCAAAAAAATCTATATTGAAATTAAAGAAATCATAACAAATTTAGAAGCAGCACATCAACTGCAAGTTAATGTCATCAAAAAATATTTGTATAGCGTACAAGAAGAAAAAGAAATCTTTCACACAATTAAAATGGACTTACATATACTAAATACATACAGAATAAGAGGAAAACAATTTGATTACTGCAGAAGATGCCTACTGTTGCTAATCCCAACAAACATTTTATGCTGACAATTCATATATTAGAACGTGTGTGTAAATTTCCATATGAAACAAGTTTCCTATTTAGAGAGGATTAACTAAATTAGTCCCTTTCCTCCAATACTTCAGTTACTCCTAAGAAATCCCAATAAAAGGCGAGAAAGAAGCAGTGTCACAAAACCCTAAGCATTGCAATTACCACAGTATAATAAATACATACATTATAAATATGCCTTTGAGATCTAAAGTAACAATACACTACATCACATGTTTATCGAAAATGTACAAAAGCTGCTCTGTGGTTTGAAATGTCATGTTCTCAATAAGTTATGCAATTACATTATGCTTTAAGCTGACATCTTTGTGAGGCTAAATATATAGTATAACAAGAGGGAAACAAAGAGCAAGTAACATTTTACTATTCAGTATGAAAACAGTATCGAAAAGAGATTTACACCTAACATGCAAAACTCTTTACAGCTAGTATGTTGACAACTTTAACACTACACAAAAAGCAATGCAGCAAAACCGAACACCAATATAAGCAAGTAGAAATATCTGAAAATTTAAAAGCAGCAAACACACAGAAATGCTAAGTACTGACATGCACATTAATGTTATCATTGACTCTTTAGTTTTACTTTTTCCAAAAGCAAGTTAATACAAATACATACTATCCATCCATTTTCCAACCCGCTGAATCCAAACACAGGGTCACGGGGGTCTGCTGGAACCAATCCCAGCCAACACAGGGCACAAGGCAGGAAACAATCCTGGGCAGGGTGCCAACCCACCGCAGAATACATACTATATATGCCTTAAATTGAAAAATGAGCATAAACGTAATAGTGTAATATTACAAAAAGCATACCTGTCACTCTGTTTATTGCAAAAGTCACTCCTTATTTTATCTACTATTGATGTTCGTGGAAGAATGTTGGTTTTGTTCTTCTTTTTGGCATCACTGTCAACTAACACAATCAGCCAGTCCACTGTATTGTAATTCTTCAAAATATTCTGCCATTTGGTAATGTCATCTTTAACAGAAGACTTGTAAACCTCTGTATCCTGTTTAAAAATATATATATATGTTCAGACAGGTGTATTAAAATCGACATAAAGGCTTCTAACGTTTAAGACCATTAAAATTACTTGTTTACATTTTAGATACTTTTCTTTTTTTACTCCTTTTATATAAGCAGGTGCAAATTCTTTTATTTTATTGATTTATGATGTTGCCGAACTTAAAACATGGCAGTCATTCAAAAAACAGCTCTGTCCTTTTTAACAGCATGAAATTCTACTGAATGATTATGATCCAAATGTTCAGGAAACTATTACGTATAATCAGGTGATATTAAACATGTAAACACCAATACTTATGATCAGACTGAAATGATACCAGACTTTCAGTGTGATATTACACAGGTGCTTTTCATTGCACTTATGTTTTACTCCTCTTATTTACATAAACTCTATTTTTTTTTTGTGTTTCATATGAAAACCTTATACCACTATTTACAAACAAACCGTAAGTAGGCATGAAATAAACTAAAGGGAAAAGTGGTATTTTGCTAATCTTCTTTGTATCGTTCCAATTTTAGTACATGTGCTGCCGAAGCAAGTGGTATTTTATATGAGTGGTAAAAAGTGGTATTTTATATGAGAAGTTTTCATAAAAAGTACTCTGAGGTCAAGAGTGTTATGATATTATCTTTCAGACTAGGATATGCAGTGCATCCGGAAAGTATTCACAGCACATCACTTTTTCCACATTTTATGTTACGTTACAGCCTTATTCCAAAATGGATTAAATTCATTTTTTCCCTCAGAATTCTACACACAACACCCCATAATGACAACGTGAAAAACGTTTACTTGAGGTTTTTGCAAATTTATTAAAAATAAAAAAACTGAGAAAGCACATGTACATAAGTATTCACAGCCTTTGCCATGAAGCTCAAAATTGAGCTCAGGTGCATCCTGTTTCCCCTGATCATCCTTGAGATGTTTCTGCAGCTTAATTGGAGTCCACCTGTGGTAAATTCAGTTGATTGGACATGATTTGGAAAGGCACACACCTGTCTATATAAGGTCCCACTGTTGACAGTTCATGTCAGAGCACAAACCAAGCATGAAGTCAAAGGAATTGTCTGTAGACCTCCGAGACAGGATTGTCTCGAGGCACAAATCTGGGGAAGGTTACAGAAAAATTTCTGCTGCTTTGAAGGTCCCAATGAGCACAGTGGCTTCCATCATCCGTAAGTGGAAGAAGTTCGAAACCACCAGGACTCTTCCTAGAGCTGGCCGGCCATCTAAACTGAGCGATCGGGGGAGAAGGGCCTTAGTCAGGGAGGTGACCAAGAACCCGGTGGTCACTCAGTCAGAGCTCCAGAGGTCCTCTGTGGAGAGAGGAGAACCATCCAGAAGGACAACCATCTCTGCAGCAATCCACCAATTAGGCCTGTATGGTAGAGTGGCCAGACGGAAGCCACTCCTTAGTAAAAGGCACATGGCAGCCCGCCTGGAGTTTGCCAAAAGGCACCTGAAGGACTCTCAGACCATGAGAAAGAAAATTCTCTGGTCTGATGAGACAAAGATTGAGCTCTTTGGTGTGAATGCCAAGCATCACATTTGGGGAAAACCTGGCACCATCCCAACAGTGAAGCATGGTGATGGCAGCATCATGCTGTGGGGATGTTTTTCAGCGGCAGGAACTGGGAGACTAGTCAGGATAAAGGGAAAGATGACTGCAGCAATGTACAGAGACATCCTGGATGAAAACCTGCTCCGGAGCGCTCTTGACCTCAGACTGGGGCGGCGGTTCATCTTTCAGCAGGACAACGACCCTAAGCACACAGCCAAGATATCAAAGGAGTGGCTTCAGGACAACTCTGTGAATGTCCTCGAGTGGCCCAGCCAGAGCCCAGACTTGAATCCGATTGAATATCTCTGGAGAGATCTTAAAATGGCTGTGCACCGACGCTTCCCATCCAACCTGATGGAGCTTGAGAGGTGCTGCAAAGAGGAATGGGCGAAACTGGCCAAGGATAGGTGTGCCAAGCTTGTGGCATCATATTCAAAAAGACTTGAGGCTGTAATTGCTGCCAAAGGTGCATCGACAAAGTATTGAGCAAAGGCTGTGAATACTTATGTACATGTGATTTCTCAGTTTTTTTTTATTTTTAATAAATTTGCAAAAACCTTAAGTAAACTTTTTTCACGTTATCATTATGGGGTGTTGTGTGCAGAATTCTGAGGAAAAAAATGAATTTAATCCATTTTGGAATAAAGCTGTAACATAACAAAAGGTGGAAAAAGTGATGCGCTGTGAATACTTTCCGGATGCACTGTATAAAAGGAAAAAGAACAATAGTCAAAATCAAAACTGTAGATCACACCTACACAGCAATCTGTCCAGTATATATGTAGAAATGGAAAAGTCAAAAGAGCCTTATTGCCTTCACTAGGCAACAGTTCTTCTTTAAATTGGACAAAGTTGGCCTCTAGATGAATCATCTTTGGTGGGCGACCATAAGACCTGTAGAGACATAAAATTAATTTCCAAAGTTATAAAACATGTACATAACCAATAAATCAAAATTACTAATGATCATTTCAAATATCTTCCTATTTTAAGAAACCTTAGCTTGAAGGAAAGATATCTTCTTTTGACACATTATTGAAATGAAAATCAATTGTTCTATTATTAATCAAACGTCTTTACCAAGCAGACAAAGGTTCAGATTGTTTGAAAACAAAACTAAATGATCTAACATACAACTGGAAAGACTAACAGGAGGGTACATTTAAAAGGAACCATTAAAAAAAAATTTTTTCCAGGAATATACAAATTCATCAGTTTTCCAAAAGCATCTGCATACATGTATAACCAAGTTGTTCAAAGAAACACTTCATACAATTTTTTTTCTTTTTATTGCTGGTCACACTCTGCTATGTTTATGGGGAATGCACCAGAGTATGGCATATCTGTTTCTTCCTCAATCCAAAGGTTGCCACCTTGAACAAGAAACAGAACTCTAACTGTAACCACCGACTTATTGCAAGCAAAAAAATAAAATAAAAAAGAATTCAATCGGATTAGTCTTCTAAGCATTGGGAGTTACTCCATTTTCTACTCTTGAAACAGTGGCTGCAAGCAGTGTTCATATGACCACGCTACTACAGTGAAATAAACAGTTTAGTCCAGAACTTCTTAATTTGTTAGGTTTTGTAATTCCTAGTACATACACAGTACAAACACTCTGTAGGACTACAAGTTACTGTTAAATGCATCAACCATTCTATAATGTGGTGTACATTTCTTGGTGACATTTCTGTTGCAACTTGTATTATTTTAAAAATCATGATTTTTTTTTCTTCCCCAATCACAAAAAAAGTAAACTGACAAAAACATTGTACTTGCTTTCGAAACAGCCTGGACATCAATGTCCTTTTCTAACAGATCTTTATAAAAATTGCCCTATAAAAAAAATGATTCACCAAGGAAAAATCTAAATCCTTTAATCACAGGTGCTTGAAGAGAAGACCAAGTTAAAAAACAATATTCTGTACTTTTGCAACCACAAAGCATTAAATGATTAAGGTAATGTTTTCAGTAACGGTTCATTATTCCTCAGCCGACTTCGTTCTGAAGGGGCAATGATACACAACAAGTTTAATTATATTTTATCTGTTGTTATTGCTATCATCACATTTAAACTTTTATTATTTATAAAAATGGCAAAGAGCATGGCTAAAAATGTGCACATAGATCTGTCTGTTCATTTTAAAATCTTGATGTTAAGTCTGTTTGAGCGTGGGAAAGGTGCGATATAAATAAAAAATTATTATGTTTGTATGCAATTTTTCACTTTCAAAAGCAACCTAGCACATATCTCAATCAACAGGTTACCACATATGTGTGAATTAATAAGTCATCAAAATACTGTGAAAAAGGGTTCTGTTCAAAATACAAATATGTTCACTTAGAACATCTGCTAAAACAGGCTTCAGACATAGGGGAAGAAGAGAAGTGTGGGAGAAACAATGAATGCTGTGATCAGGTTTTTTTTTTTTTTTTTTAGATAGATAGATAGATAGATAGATACTTTATTAATCCCAATGGGAAATTCACTAATCACTAATGTCATGGTGTTGCATCGGCCAGTTGTAAAGGAGCATTACAACTACATTACCTTAAAGCTTAGAAAAGCAGATGCTGGGAGGGGGAAAAAAAAAAACACGGCTTTATTGATCAGCCAATTTACCGATCACAGATTAAGTCTTTTGTAGTGAAAACAGGCCAATCGAGCAGCACATTACTAGACAATACCTTTGCATCACACAACACTTCAAATGTAGCATTTAGTACAACTCACACATGGCTCTTCCGAAGTGTTTTTTCCTGGAGATGCAAGGGCAGTTGGACATTTACAAGCCTGTTTGCACCAACTTGAGAACTTTTACAGAGCCCAGAAACATTTTAGTTAAAACATGTGTATATTCAAACATTAACATTAACACCAGGATTTTACAGAGCTATACGGTCTGCACATTTATAATCTAATCTGCAGCAGAAATGGTTTCTTTAAAAAAAACAAGCCAACTTTCCAGGAGCTCCTCTGCAAGTGGACAGGATGTGTTGTTATGCCGTAAACTCTTTCAATTTGAATCAACTTGAGTCAACAGAGCTGGATTTAAAAAAAAAAAAAAATCATCTTTCTGAATCAGTTTGATCATTTAAGGAATGTGATTTATTTAATTAAAATTAAACAAGTCAGATGTGATTAAAGGTTCACATTGCAGATTTTAGTTTAAGGGTATTTGCATACATTTCAGTTACACCATGTACAAATTACAATATTTTTTCTTCATGACCCCCCCTTTTCTGAACACTATAGTGTTTGGGACATGCTAATGTCAGGTAATAAAGGAGTCGTATTTAATACTTTGATGCATATCCCTTGCATGCAATTAATCCTTGCAGTCTGATTCACAGGCATCATCAGGTGCTGAATACTTTCTCTGGTGATGCTCTGCCAACCTCTAATGCAGCCATCTTCAGCCCCTGCTTGTTTTGGGGGCTTTTCCCCTTTACATTTTCTCTTCAGCTTATGGAAGGCATGCTCAACTGGATTTAAATCGTATGGCTTGGCCATTCAACAAAATTCTATTTTTTAGCTCCAAAAAACTGTGTTGCCTTGGCAGTACGTTCAGGATCATTACCTTGTTATAGGATGAAGCACCGTCCAGTGAGTTTGGAGGCATGTACTGGAACTTAGCAGATGTTTCTATACACCTCTGAATTCACTGTGCAACTGCTGTCAGCAGCTACATCATCAATGAAAATAAGTGTGCCAGTACCTGTGGCAGCCATACATACCCAAGCCCTAACAGCCTCACTACCATGTTTAACCGATGAGATGTTATGCTTTGGATCTTCCTCAGTTCCTTTGATTCCACACCTATACTCTTGCCATCTCTCTGATACAGGTTCATCCTTATCTCATCTGTTCACAAGACCTTTTTCAAGAATTCTGCAGGCTCTTTTAAGTACTTTTTACAAACTGTAATTCAGTCATCCTTTTTCTGTGACTAACTAGTGGTTTGCATCTTGCAGTGTGTTTTTTTTTTTTTTTTTGTATTTCAGTTCATGAAGTCTTCCACAGATGATAGTCTCTGACACATACACATCTGTCTCCTGAAGACTGTTTCTGATCTGTCGGACAGGCGTTTGGGGCTTTTTCTTTACCATAGGTGGGATTATTCTGTAATCAGCAGTGGAGGTCTCCCTTGGCCTACAAAAGCAAGCCTAGGTATCTTATGCCTGCATTAATGAAGCAATGAAACACACCTGAGTAATCACAAACACCGGTGATGCCAGTTGTCCCAGACATTATGGGGCCCTGAAATGGGGTGACAATGCTTAAGAAGTGTTGTAATTTCTACATGATTTGTAATTTTAAACTTTGGAGCAAAGGGGTAAATCAAGGAAAAATGTGTCTTTGTCACAAACATTTTTGAGGACACTATATATCTGTAATATGTTTATCATTGTTGTTAAGTACATACAGTGCATCCGGAAAGTATTCACAGCGCATCACTTTTTCCACATTTTGTTATGTTACAGCCTTATTCCAAAATGGATTGAATTCATTTTTTTCCTCAGAATTCTACACACAACACCCCATAATGACAACGTGAAAAAAGTTTACTTGAAGTTTTTGCAAATTTACTAAAAATAAAAAAAACTGAGAAATCACATGTACATAAGTATTCACAGCCTTTGCTCAATACTTTGTCGATGCACCTTTGGCAGCAATTACAGCCTCAAGTCTTTTTGAATATGATGCCACAAGCTTGGCACACCTATCCTTGGCCAATTTCGCCCATTCCTCTTTGCAGCACCTCTCAAGCTCCATTAGGTTGAACGGGAAGCATCGGTGCACAGCCATTTTAAGATCTCTCCAGAGACGTTCAATCGGATTCAAGTCTGGGCTCTGGCTGGGCCACTCAAGGACATTCACAGAGTTGTCCTGAAGACACTCCTTTGATATCTTGACTGTGTGCTTACAGTCGTTGTCCTGCTGAAAAATGAACCGTCGCCCCAGTCTGAGAGCAAGAGCGCTCTGGAGCAGGTTTTCATCCAGGATGTCTCTGTACATTGCTGCAGTCATCTTTCCCTTTATCCTGACTAGTCTCCCAGGTCCTGCCGCTGAAAAACATCCCCACAGCATGATGCTGCCACCACCATGCTTCACTGTAGGGATGGTATTGGCCTGGTGATGAGCGGTGCCTGGTTTCCTCCAAACGTGACGCCTGGCATTCACATCAAAGAGTTCAATCTTTGTCTCATCAGACCAAAGAATTTTCTTTCTCATGGTCTGAGAGTCATTCAGGTGCCTTTTGGCAAACTCCAGGCGGGCTGCCATGTGCCTTTTACTAAGGAGTGGCTTCCGTCTGGCCACTCTACCATACAGGCCTGATTGGTGGATTGCTGCAGAGATGGTTGTCGTTCTGGATGGTTCTCCTCTTTCCACAGAGGACCTCTGGAGCTCTGACAGAGTGACCATCGGGCTCTTGGTCACCTCCCTGACTAAGGCCCTTCTCCCCCGTTTGCTCAGTTTAGATGGCCAGACAGCTCTACGAAGAGTCCTGGTGGTTTCAAACTTCTTCCACTTATGGATGATGGAGGCCACTGTGCTCATTGGGACCTTCAAAGCAGCAGAAATTTTTCTGTAACCTTCCCCAGATTTGTGCCTCAAGACAATCCTGTCTCGGAGGTCTACAGACAATTCCTTTGACTTCATGTTTGGTTAGTGCTCTGACATGAACTGCCAACTGTGGGATCTTATATAGACAGGTGTGTGCCTTTCCAAATCATTTCCAATCAACTGAATTTACCACAGGTGGACTCCAATGAAGCTGCAGAAACATCTCAAGGATGATCAGGGGAAACAGGATAATAATAAAAATAATTTATTACATGTATATAGCGCTTTTCTCAGTACTCAAAGCACTATCCACACAGGGAGGAACTGGGAAGCGAACCCACAATCTTCCACAGTCTCCTTACTGCAAAGCAGAAGCACTACCACTGCGCCACCTGTGAGGACACTCATGGCAAAGGCTGTGAATACTTATGTACATGTGATTTCTTAGTTTTTTTTTTTTGTTTTTTTTTAATAAATTTGCAAAAACCTCAAGTAAACTTTTTTCACATTGTCATTATGGGGTGTTGTGTGTAGAATTCTGAGGAAAAAATGAATTTAATCCATTTTGGAATAAGGCTATAACAACAAAATGTGGAAAAAGTGATGCGCTGTGAGTACTTTCCGGATGCACTGTATATGTATTATACAGTATGTATTGCACCCTTATACAGCTGGCATTGCAATTGTCTTCTTTAAAAACAATCGTGATGTGAGAAGAGAGATACAACAGCTATGGCCATTGGACATCTGTTCAAATGGACTTTAGGGTAGATATAAGATAGACACCCACTCTGGATCATGGAATCAAGTCTGATCAGATGATACTAGATAGGTTGTATGCTGATGGATACGATGTAGTTTTCTTTTTGATAGTTAAAGAGTTATAAGTTGCCAGCCCTGGCATAAATCTGATAAAAAGTGTAAACTAGGCCTGAAATAACATCAGCAAGTGCATTTAACAGACTAGCCTACTGTATTTAGCTAGCTTAACTACTGAAAAATTTTTACTTAAGCACACTCGCAAGTAATAATAGCAGCAGTTGACAATTTTGCAGACAATTTAGCAGTTCTCTCTGGAAAAAATACTGTGACTCTATTTTTCAATCCATTAGCCACTAGCATAAATTTCTCAAGTTAACACGCTTCATAAATCTAAAAGAACTATTATCCAACAGCTAAATAAGGGTAAGAGGGTTACCTACATTGTCGTCTTATTAATTGCTATACTTCAGCATGCTTCCTCTTCATGTATTCACACATTGAGCTAGTGCTGTTGTGGAACACTACACAATAACTAAACAACTCGTCTTCAGATTTTTGGGTGAAATACTCCCACACAGATGACAATTTTGCCCAAAACCTGGGGGAGCCTTCTGCTGATGACTATGGTGCAGCTGCTGCCATAATTAACCTGCTCAAAAATGATACAGCATGTCGTAGCATGCTGGGACACAATGTGAGGGAGGGACAGGGACAACTAGTTGATACAAGAAACAATTTAACTAAAACTTTTACTTGATATTGATTAATCACAGCAGCCATAGAGCTCAGGGTTCTTAAACTTGAATAGGTGGCAAGCCTAAGTTGTTGTAATGAACAGGAAGATATTGCCCAGGTATCCTTTTGGGAGACAGAACAGTGTGCACACTATCTCAGTTTTATGGACCTGGAGAATGAAACATGCTTAATAGTTTGTGAAAAGGTTTTAGGAAGTTAACCATTAAAAAAAAAATTAGTAAAAAATGCACACATTTTGCAAGCTTTGACCATACAAATGTATAACAGACATGTGGATTATGTGATATAAATTATGTGTGAATTTACATTTTTCAATGGGCATTTTAACATTGCCATTGGATATTAAACATTTTTCTTTTGTTCTACATGAAAACACAAGATTAAAAATTTCATTTGGCTATAACTACAATATGACTAATTTTTATTTTCAGAAGGCTTTTTGATAAAGTACCACATTAAAGAATAATGATCAATCTAACAGCAGTAGGGACTCAAAGCACAGAATGTTGGTGGGAACAAGATTGGCTCAAACACAGTAAGCACATGGTTACAGAGAGGGGGAACTTTTTAAAATTAAGTGATGCCAAAAGTGATGTTTCATCAGCAGTAGTGCTGGGGCCACAAATCTTTTTCTTCTTCCTCTTCTTTTGGCCGCTTCTGTTAGGGGTTGCCACAGCAGATCATCTTCTTCCATACCTTTCTGCCCTCTGCATCTTGCTCTGTTACACCCATCACCTGCATGTCCCCTCTCACCACATCCATAAACCTTTTCTTAGGCCTTCCTCTTTTCCTCTTACCTGGCAGCTCTATCCTTAACATCCTTCTCCCAATATACTCAGCATCTCTCCTCTGCACATGTCCAAACCAACGCAATCTCGCCTCTCTGACTTTGTCTCCCAACCGTCCAACCTGAGCTGACCCTCTAATGTACTCATTTCTAATCCTATCCATCCTCGTCACACCCAGTGCAAATCTTCGCATCTTTAACTTTTTAATATTTTTTATATATAAATATATATATATATATATATATATATATATATATATATATATATAAATATATATATATATATATATATATATATATATATAAATAAATGAATGATTAGGACAAGAATATAATCAATAAGCCGATTGAGTTTGCACGTGATACCAAACTTGGTAGGAAGGCAGATAATGTAGAATCAGCTAAATTGTTACAGAGGTAATTGGACAGCATATAGATGTGTGGCAGGTGAAATTTAATCTAAGTAAAGGAAAGGTATTAGATGCAGAAAGTAGAAATGTTAAGATCTGAATACACAATGGGAGGTTTGAAACTTAAAAGTACATCTTATGAGAAAGATCTAGGGGTCACAATGTGTCAAGAAGGCGAAAAGGATGTTAGGTATCACTAAGTGTGGAGTACATATCAAGGGAGGTTTGTGCTTAAATTATACAACCCACTAGTGAGGCTTCACCTGGAGTACTCAGTACAGTGTTGGTCTCCACATTACAAAAAAGATGTAGCTATGCTACAAAACGTCTACTGAAGAGCAGCTAGGCTTATTCTGGGAATAAGAAGTATGAGCTATGAGCAGAGACTGAAGGAGTTGAACCTTTTAAGTATAAGCAAATGGGGAGATGGGGAGAAGGAAGGTTCATATATTGTGCGTGCAAGGTGGATCGGAGGTGGATTCAAATTTTTCTATCATGGTGTGGATGGGAGGAGAAATGGGATAGGGGTTATTCTAAAGGAACAGTATGTCAAGAGTGTTTTGAAGGTGAAAAAGAGTGTCAGACAGTGATGATTATGAAGCTGGAAATTGGAGGCATGATGATGAATGTTGTTAGTGTATACGCCCCGCAAGTTGGGTGTGTGATGGATGAGAAAGAAGATTTCTGGAGTGAGTTGGATGAAGTGATAGGACAGTGTACCAAAGGGACAAAAAGTGGTGATTGGAGCGAATTTCAATGGACATGTTGTCATGACAGGAGGTGATGGGTAGGTATGGCGTCAAGGAAAAGAATGAAGAAGGTGAGGTGATAGAGGATTTTACGAAAAGAATGGGCATGGCTGTGGTGAATACGTATTTTAAGAAGAGGGAGGAACATAGGATGATGTACAAGAGTGGAGGAAGATGTACACAGGTAGACTATATCCTATGCAGAAGAGTCAATCTGAAGGAGATTGAGGACTGCAAAGTGGTGGCAGGGGAAAGTGTAGTTAGGCAACATAGGATGGTGGTCTGTAGGATGACGTTGGAGATCAAGAAGAGGAGGAGAGTGAGGGCAGAGCTAAGGACCAAATGGTGGAAGTTGAAAAAGGAAGACTGCAAGGTTGAGTTTAGGGAGGAGGTGAGACAGGCACCAGGTGGCAATGAAGAGTTGGGCAACTACAGCAGAAGTAGTAAGTGTGTCAGCAAGAAGGGTGCTTGGCGTGACATCTGGACAGAGGAAAAGGAAACCTGGTGGTGGAATGGGGAAGTACAGAAGAGTATACAGAGGAAGAGGATGGCAAAGAAGAAGTGGGATAGTCAGAGAGATGCAGAAAGTAGACAAGAGTACAAGTAGATAAGGTGAAAGGTGAGGAGAGAGGTGGTGAAGACTAAAGAAGAGGCGTATGATGAGTTGTATGAGAGGTTGGACACTAAGGAGGGAGAAAAGGACTTGTACTGATTGGCTAGACAGAGGGACCAACCTGGGAAAGATGTGCAGCAGGTTAAGGTGATAAAGGATAAAGATGGAAACATACTCACAATGAGGAGGTTGTGTTGAGCAAATGGAAAGAGTACTTTGAGAGCCTGATGAACGACAGAATGAGAGAGATGGTTGGATGATGTGGCAATAGTGAATCAGGAAGTGCAACAGATTAGCAAGGAGGAAATAAGGACAGCTATGAAGAGGATGAACAATGGAAAGGCCATTGGTCCAGAAGACATACCTATGGAAGCATGGAGGTGTTTAGGAGAGATGGCAGTGGAGTTTGGAATCTTAGAAAGTGAGAGGATGGCTAAGGAGGGGAGAAGAAGTGTACTGGTACAGATTTTTAAGAATAAGGGAAATGTGCAGAGTTATAGTAACTACAGGAGGATAAAATTGATGAGCCACACCATGAAGTTATGGGAAAGAGTAGTGGAAGCCAGGTTAAGAAGGGAGGTGATGATTAGTGAGCAGCAGTATGCTTTCATGCCAGGAAAGAGCACCAAGGTTGCAATGTTTGCTCGGAGGATGTTAATGGAGAAGTACAGAGAAGGCCAGAAGGAGTTGCATTGCGTCTTTGTGGACCTGGAGAAAGCATATGACAAGGTGTCTAAAGAGGAGTTACATGAGGAAGTCGTGAGTGGCAGAGAAGTATGTAGAGCTGTACAGGATATGTATGAGGGATGTGCGACAGTGCTGAGGTCTGCGGTAGGAGTGTCAGATGCATTCAACGTGGAGGTGGAGTACATCAGGGATCAGATTTGAGCCCTTTCTTACTTGCAATGGTGATGGACAGGTTGACAGATTAGATTAGACAGGAATCACCATGAACTATGTTTGCTAATGACATTGTGATCTGTAGTGAGTAGGGAGCAGGTTGAGGAGACCCTGGAGAGGTGGAGATATGCTCTAGAGAGGGGAGGAATGAAGGTCAGTAGGACCAAATTAAAATACATGTGTGTGAATGAGAGGGAGGTCATTTGATTGGTGAGGATGCAGGGAATAGAGTTGGTGTAGGTGGATGAGTTTAAATATTTGGGATCAACAGCACAGAGTAACGGGGACTGTGGAAGAGAGGTGAAAAAGAGAGTGAAGGCAGGGTGGAATGGGTGGAGAAGAGTGTCACGAATAATTTGTGACAGATGGTTATCAGCAAGAGTGAAAGTGAAGGTCTACAGGATGGTAGTGAGACCAGCTATGTTATATGGGTTGGAGACAGTGGCACTGATAAGAAAACAGGAGACAGAGCTGGAGATGGCAGAGTTAAAGATGTTAAGATTTGCATTGGGTGTGACGAAGATGTATAGGATTAGAAATGAGTACATTAAAGGGTCAGCTCAGATTGGACAGTTGGAATACAAAGTCAGAGAGGCGTGATGCGTTGGTTTGGACACGTGCAGAGGAGAGATGCTGGGTATATTGGGAAAGGGATGGGAAGGATACAGCTGCCAGGCAAGAGAAAAAGAGGAAGGCCCAAAAGAAGGTTTATGGATGTGGTGAGAGAGGACATGAAGGTGATGGGTGTAACAGAGCAAGATGTAGAGGACAGGAAGATATGGAAAAAGATTATCCACAGTGGAAACCCCTTACAGGAGCAGCCAAAAGGAGAAGGTACTCCTAAGGCCTCGTTTATACTTCACGCTCAGAACGCCTATGTGCAGGCATCATGGCTGCCACGCATTCCCGGCATTCATTTGACGCATCTTCTGAACAGGTCCTCAGAAATTAACGTGATGCATGCACAAGTTGCAGTACTAGCAAAAAGTCGGGGGGCGCAGTGTGCTAAACGTTGGAATGTGATGTCAGAGTCTCTGTTTACTATCTACATGTGACTGGAATTCCTCTATGTGGATCCTACGGGATCGATGTGCGCGCTTCGATGTTTGATGAATGTTTCAATGTGGTGAAGCAAAATGCCAACATATAGATGCATTCATGGTGCTTTTATATTCAAGCGTCACATATTCCTGATTGTAATGACACAATACATTTTAAAAGTCTCACACCATCTTTTGTGCTGTCATTTTTTTTGCAACTTCACAACAGCAACATAATGTACAGTGCTGTATTTGAGCTACAGAGAAAAAAATTAAGGACATGGTGAAAAAATTAAAGTGATTAAAGTGGAAATTTCGGCTTTAATCTCGAAATGTCTACTTTAACCTCGTAGTTTACTTTATCATTAAAGTAGACTGTCGTAAACGTCATCCCAGTTTTTAATCGCTGCGAGCTTCTTGGACCTGACAGCAGCGGCAAGCAGCAATAGATCACCACACATAGCACATTAAATGTATGATATTCCAACTCTCTGCAAATTTAGAATCCTAAGATTTATACTTGATATCACTTTTATGATGAAATGCATTAAAATATGTTACATTTTACAGATAAATCATTAAATTTAATTTAAATAATGAAAACTGATAATAATTACACACATGGGGTGACACGGTGGCGGAGCAGTATTCCCTGCTTGGAGTTTACATGTTTTCCTGCTAGGTTTCCACACTGTGCTCTGGTTTCCTTTCAAAGATATGCAGACTTGGGGATTTGGTGCCGCTAAAATGACTCCAGTGTATGTGTGTGCTTGTATTCACCTTGCGATGAGTTGAGGCCCTGTCCAGGGATTGTTTCTGCCTCGTGCCCGATGCTTGCTGGAATGGACAAATCCCTGGATTGATGGATTTAATCATTAAACATTATTTTCAGAGATACTGCGGTAAGGTGTCATCGGAATTTAATGGGTGTTCCAGGCAATTCACAACATAGAGAAGCCGAACCTGTTCTCACCGTGATAATATCTCACACTGCCACCTGCTGGATTCCTCCATATTTATGTAAAGGATGCGCACAAGTACAAGCTGTAAAACGCTTGCATAGCAGGAGCGTCCGCTTTTAGCATGCATCGCGTCGCGTGAAGTATAAACCTGGCCTGATACTCTTCAATAATGCAATATTTTGTAGACCTTTTTATGTACATCACTTCCACAATCACCCTTTTGGTAATTTTAAATAGTTTTCTATTGTCATTAATAAAACGAAAAGCCACAGTCTTTGACAAAACAGTTTGAAACTTTTTTTTTTAAATCTCACTGCACTGCTTTTTGATCAACAAGTGTACTACAAGATTTTTCAACACTTATTCAGTACTCTAATAGTATCATTCTGCATTTGATCCTGTTCTGATTGACACTTAAAAGGAATAATCCACCCAAAAATATATTTTTATGTTAGTTAGCTAGTGTACTTTGTAATGATGGCCAAGAAAAAAAAAACTAATCTTTTGTTTTCATGCAGAATAAACAGAAAGAAGTTTTTGACCAAACAGAAGTCAATACTGACCAGTGCCTTAAAACGGCAAAAGATAAGAAAAACATCCATAGGAGAAAAAATAATAAAAATCTCAGATTACTTGTGTCACATTATCCTCATCTGTTATCCAGTCTCTTGCACAAAATATGTAAAATGAATACTTCTTTGCAGAACTATTGTTAAACAGCTACTTCTGGAATTATCAGAGCATACATAAACAGGAAACCTAAACACTCACTGAAGTGACTTTTTGACTTGAAGACCCACCCACCCACTTTTTCTTTTCTTGATAATGTGTCAGCAGACCCCTAGGGAAGTTTGGGAATAGTCAGCTGTGCTGTTAAGTCATTTCAAGTAAAGCAAAGTGACTGATGATTTCCAAACATCATTTTAATATTTATATCTTCAAAGGTATAAGCAACATACCCAACTAGATGATAGATGACACTTGTGGTACACACTAAATACCTTTTGATTCAGGCCATTATTAGAAGTCTCCCTAGAAAGTCAATTAAGTTACCCTGGCCAGAGTACCTTCCGATTTATAGAAAGTAACCATTTTTTATGTAAACTGACCTTATTTTCATAACTTAACAATGCAAATGTGCATTTATCCCCTTGACCATGTACTGGATAAACAAATTAGAAAATGGTTGGATGGTTGTTTTCACTAGACTGTTAATCACCCACTGAAAGTAAAATTGCAAATAAATGATACTGACATCTATAAAATCGTAACCAAGTAGTTACACAGCTTACACTGGCCATCAACACAGAAAGACCTTACCATTTCCAGAAAGCCCAAGGAAGCACAGTGGTTCTTACTGATTTGACTATGTAGCAGCTGTACCTTCGTCTTTATAAACATAAAATGAATGCCATGTAGATTAGATTAGATTAGATTGATATGGGGGAGGAACTATCTCCTCAGTCTGTCAGTGGAGCAGGACAGTGACAGCAGTCTATCGCTGAAGCTGCTCCTCTGTCTGGAGATGAAACTGTTTAGTGGATGCAGTGGATTCTCCATGATTGACAGGAGCCTGCTCAGCGCCCGTCACTCTGCCACAGATGTCAAACTGTCCAGCTCCATGCCTACAATAGAGCCTGCCTTCCTCCTTTGTCCAGGCGTGAGGTGTCCTTCTTTATGCTGCCTCCCCAGCACACCACCGTGTAGAAGAGGGCACTCGCCACAACCGTCTGATAAAACATCTGCAGCATCTTATTGCAGATGTTGAAAGATGCCAGCCTTCTAAGGAAGTATAGTTGGCTCTGTCGTCTCTTGCACAGAGCATCAGTATTAGCAGTCCAGTCCAATTTACCATCCAGAGGCACTCCCAGGTATTTATAGGTCTGCACCCTCTGCACACAGTCACCTCTGATGATCACGGGGTCCAGGAGGGGCCTGGCCCTCCTAAAATCCACCACCAGCTCCTTGGTTTTGCTGGTGTTCAGGTGTAGGTGGTTTGAGTCACACCAGTTAACCAAGTCCTTGATTAGGTTCCTATACTCCTCCTCCTGCCCACTCCTGATGCAGCCCACGATAGCAGTGTCGTCAGCAAACTTTTGCACGTGGCAGGACTCCGAGTTGTATTGGAAGTCCAATGTATATAGGCTGAACAGGACCGGAGAAAGTACAGTCCCCTGCAGAGCTCCTGTGTTGCTGACCACAATGTCAGACCTGCAGTTCCCGAGACGCACATACTGAGGTCTGTCTGTAAGATAGTCCACAATCCATGCCACCAGGTATGAATCTACTCCCATCTCTGTCAGCTTGTCCCTAAGGAGCAGAGGCTGGATGGTGTTGAAGGTGCTAGAGAAGTCCAGAAGCATAATTCTTACAGCACCACTGCCTCTGTCCAAGTGGGAGAGGGATCGGTGTAACATATAGATGATGGCATCCTCCGCTCCCACCTTCTCCTGGTATGCGAACTGCAGAGGGTTGAGGGCGTGGCTGACCTGTGGCCTCAGGTGGTGAAGCAGCAGCCGCTCCATGGTCTTCATCACATGTGACGTCAGAGTGACAGGCCGGAAGTCATTCAGCTCACTAGGATGTGATACCTTTGGGACTGGGGTGATGCAAGATGTTTCCCAAAGCCTCAGGACTCTGCCCTGTTCCAGGTTCAGGTTGAAGATGCGCTGTAGAGGACTCCCAGGCTCCAGCGCACAGGCCTTCAGCAGTCGTGGCGATACTCCATCTGAACCCACTACTTTGCTGGCACAAAGTATCCTCAGCTCTCTGCTTACCTGGGCTGCTGTAATTGTGGGTGGGTGGAAAATCTCTCCTATGCTGGTATCAGCAGAAGGATGGGTGGAGGGTGCAGTACTCCGAGGTGAGAGTGGGTTAGGGTGGTCAAACCTGTTAAAGAAGTTGTTTATCTGGTTTGCTCTCTCCACGTCTCTCTAGATGGTGGCACCCAGCTTCGAGATGCAGCCAGTGATGATCTTCATCCCATCCCACACTTCCTTCATGCTGTTATTTTGCAACTTCTGCTCCAGCTTTCTCCTGTACTTCTCCTTCGCCACCCTGAGCTGGACTCGGAGTTCCTTCTGCATGTGCTTGTGCTCATGCTGATCACCGCCCTTAAAAACCCTTTTCACTGGTTCAAAAGGCCCTTGATGTCACTTGTAATCCATGGCTTGTTGTTAGCATAGCAGCGTACTGTTCTTACTGGAACTACAATGTCCATACAGAAGTTGATGTAGTCAGTAGTGCAGTCAACAACCTCCTCAATGTTCTCACTATGTAACCCCTGCAGGATATCCCAGTCCGTAGTTCCAAAGCATTCTCTCAAGAGCCTGCTCTGCCTCAGGGGACCACTTCCTGAATGAGCGTGTGGTTGTAGGTAGCTCCCTCACTCTGGGTTTGTAGTGAGGCTGAAGCAGAACCAGGTTATGATCTGCTTTCCCAAGCACAGGCAGCAGGGTGGCGCTGTATGCGTATTTAACATTTGCATACAGTAGGCCAATAGTTCTATTTCCCCGGGTGTTACAATCCACATACTGGGAGAAGGCAGGTAATGTTTTGTCCAGTGTCATATGGTTATAGTCTCCAGCGATTAGCACAAGTGCCTCTGGGTGCTGCGTTTGCAGTTTAGCAACAGCAGAATGGATGATGTCACCCGCTATCTCTATGTCCGCCCGAGGAGGTTTTGGTTTTGTTTTGGTGTTCTTGCAACATCTTATTGCGGTTCTACTGACTCCAAAATGAGAAAACAAAATTTTCCACACATGACATTTGGCTATTTCTGTAAAACAACCTTTGGATATGGGAATAAGGTTTATAACACAGAAAGGAATTTAAGGGCTAAATGTATGCCTTATAAAAAGGCTCAAGAGTCCTAGTTAATTTATAGCTGGACACCCCTAGAGAGTGTACAGAAGTAAGAAACAGGATATGGTGTTACACACCATGCTGTGTAGAATTTACCATATATACTCACGTATAAGTCGGGTCTTGAAACCCGAAAAATCTATCATAAAATCAGACCCTGACTTATACGCCCATTCAAAAATATAACACTTTTTTCTTTTTTTTTTTACATCTTCTTGCCTCCTCCAATCTTGCATCAGTTTCTCAGATGCATCAAAATTTGTTGCAGCAGCAAAGTTACCAATTTCTTTCCCTACTTCAACGTTTAATTTAAAACCAGCTTCATATTTTCTTCTGATCGAACGCTCCATCATAGATAAGGGATGCTCTTACGATAAAGGTGTATGAGGGTGTGAGATACAAAAAACACAAATCAGTGCAATTGTTGCTTCGAAATAGTTTGGGTATTACTGTGTGGTCACGTAGGCACAATACATAGAAAAAAAAGGCAGTGTGCTCTGTGGCTACTCTCTCAGGTGGCCGTTAGCATATCATAATCTCTTGGACCAATAGCGCGAGTTTTCCACATTCGACTTATACGACCAATATTATAAAATACCATACATTATACGGTAAAATCAAGTTCCGACTTATCCGTGGGAGAACTTATCCGCAAGTATATACGGTAAGTCAAGTAAGATTATGCTTAAAAAGTAAACTGTACTCATGAGGCCCCATCAAAGATATATTCTACTGTTTTAGACTCCATGCTATGCGAAACAGATGGCAACAATACAGTAAGTTAAGAAAGAATTTGCTAGCCTTGTTCCAGGGCTGCACAGTATAAAATAAGAAGGAAGTGAATTGTGGAAGAATCGGGCTCAAGGCAGGAAACAACACTGGACAGAGCACCAGTTTATCACATGGTTTAATGATATACAGTATATGCACTCTTAAAAGTGTAGTTTAAAGTCACTAGCCAGACAAGGGTTGTGGAAGGAACAAGCCCAGTAACTCAAGACAAAAAAAAGAAAATACACACAGAGACACAAGGAAAATATTCATACTCTATACAGAGTATCCCTCTAGGATACAAACCCAGTTTCATGAAACAGAGGCAACAGCTCTAACAACTATGTCACCATGTTGCCTTGTTACCGGCTAGCAATCTACCTATGATGTATTTATCTTTGGTTGAACAGACTGAAAATAAACATGCATCCTTGCTTAATTTAGTTAAGTTTACAACATCCATTTTCCAACCCGCTGAATCCGAACACAGGGTCACGGGGGTCTGCTGGAGCCAATCCCAGCCAACACAGGGCACAAGGCAGGAACCAATCCTGGGCAGAGTGCCAACCCACCGCAGGACACACACAAACACACCCACACACCAAGCACACACTAGGGACAATTTAGAATCGCCAATCCACCTAACCTGCATGTCTTTGGACTGTGGGAGGAAACTGGAGCGCCCGGAGGAAACCCACGCAGACACGGGGAGAACATGCAAACTCCACGCAGGGAGGACCCGGGAATCGAACCCAGGTCCCCAGATCTCCCAACTGCGAGGCAGCAGCGCTACCCACTGCGCCACCGTCCCGCCCAGTTTACAACATTTTCTTCATTAATAATTTAACAAACTCCAAGTCTTCATGCTTCAGAATTCTTGATGGAATTAAAGTATCTACTGGCAAAATAGAAATTTACTAAAGAGAGGTTTGTTTCATTTATCTTTTAGAAATAGTTCATGTATTTGCTCACCTCCTCCACTCCATCGGCTCCCGTGGAAGCTCCCGTGCAAGTGTTTGGTAAAGGGCAGTAAATACATTTTGATCCCCAGCACCTGTGACAAAAAAAAAAAAAAAACAGGTGCTTGTTAATGACAATCAAACTTTAAACTCAACCCGTGAGATAGCTGTCACTGTGTGCCTGGCTGTAAGCATTAACCTTAGAGAGTCACCAACACTGGCTAATAAACTGAAAGTTTTGACAGAAGACAAGGATCAGTTCATAACCTTGGAAGTGAGAGCTGAAGTATTTCTTCCGCATTTGGAAGAAGATTATTAATAAAGACAAAAAGATAAAACTGAGTATGATTTATCTATTTATAAACAAACTAAAGGTCTTATAGTAAAGAGCCAGCATTGGTTCTGAAAAACATAGGGATATGCTGATGAAAATTTTGCATAAAATCAAACTATTACCATACCCTTCACTCTCCACAGGGCTAGGGGAGCTAGAATAATTAAACCATATTATTTAATGCAAAGAAAAAACTGCCTTCATGTTTTAAGAACCTGAGGCCTCATGTACAAGGACGTGCGTAGAATTCACACTTAAGCATGACGTATGGACAAAAAAGGAAATGTGCACAGGCACAAAAAAATCCAAATGCATAAATCTGTGTATACGCTAAGTTCCACGCACTTCCCTCTTATAAATCCCAACAAACGTGAAATTTAATGCATGTGCACACGCCTATAGCCCCACCCCAACTCCTCCCAGAATTTTGCATATTTTAATATGCAAATCAATATAGTGTAAGTATCACCATCCGTTCAGTGTTTGAATAAAAAACAATGGAAATGGCACTTGGGGGGAAAAAAATTCAGCAAATGCGAAGTGGAGGTAAGGAAAAATGTGCTATTTGCTCGTTTATACAGTGTTATAAGAAAAAAAAATGTAGCGAAGCCACTTGAAAGTTTAATTTCAGAAACTCCTACAGTGCCTGAAAGAAAAAAAGAAGTGGTCAGATATCACCGTCAACGTGAAAAGGCAAGTCACAGCCCACTATCTGTTTATTCTGTTTCAGACAATATTACAAAAACTGACTCACACGCGATGGTCAGGCGCTGATGATGCTGCCTGAAAAAACTGAACAAGTTGAAAAGCTCATGTGGCTAAGAACCTGACAGTGGACAGAACTTGCAAAGGAGCAAGGACAGCACAATTCCTCAAAGTCTGCCTTAGTACAGCTGGTGCCAGTTCAGCACACAGCTCCAAGAGAATATCTGTTGGAAATCGAAACAGAAGCCAGTTGTCACCATCTCTAAATACATGCTCTCTTCTAATTCTTAAATTTGCGATGTCTTCTAACAACACTAAAACAGCCATGGTAGTTGGAATACTTTAGCCATTCTGTGCATCATTATACAGTAATCCCTCCTCCATCGCGGGGGTTGCGTTCCAGAGCCACCCGCGAAATAAGAAAATCCGCGAAGTAGAAACCATATGTTTATATGGTTATTTTTATATTGTCATGCTTGGGTCACAGATTTGGGCAGAAACACAGGAGGTTGTAGAGAGACAGGAACGTTATTCAAACACTGCAAACAAACATTTGTCTCTTTTTCAAAAGTTTAAACTGTGCTCCATGACAAGACAGAGATGACAGTTCTGTCTCACAATTAAAAGAATGCAAACATATCTTCCTCTTCAAAGGAAACAGAGTAAAGCAAACAAATCAATAGGGCTGTTTGGCTTTTAAGTATGCGAAGCACCACGGCACAAAGCTGTTGAAGGCGGCAGCTCACACCCCCTCTGTCAGGAGCAGGGAGAGAGAGAGAGAGAGAGAGAGAGAGAGAGAGAGAGAGAGAGAGAGAGAGAAAGAGAAAGAGAAAGAGAAAGAGAAAGAGAGAGAGAGAGAGAGAGAGAGAGAGAGAAAGAGAGAAAAATCAATACGTGCCCTTTGAGCTTTTAAGTATGCAAAGCACTTTGCAGCATGTTGCTTCACGAAGCAGCTGCACACAGAAGGTAGCAACGTGAAGATAATCTTTCAGCATTTTTAGACGAGCATCCGTATCGTCTAGGTGTGCGAACAGCCCCCCTGCTCACACCCCCTACGTCAGGATCAGAGAAAGTCAGCGCAAGAGAGAGAGAGAAAAGTAAGTTGGGTAGCTTCTCAGCCATCCACCAATAGCGTCCCTTGTATGAAATCAACTGGGCAAACCAACTGAGGAAGCACGTACCAGAAATTAAAAGACCCATTGTCTGCAGAAATCCGCGAACCAGCAATGGAGTGAAGCCGCAAAAGGCGAAGCGCGATATAGCGAGGGATTACTGTATTGTTAAAATCAAGTGAATTAAATTTATAAACTGTATACAATTAATTTTGGTGTATTTGATAAAACATAGGTGTGAATCTAAGAAAGAAAAGTAGACCAGAGAAACAGAAGGACTGCTTTGACGCTGTGTACCACCAGTTTGCAAAACGAAGCTGAACCGCGAGTATGCAAGGGGAACCCTGCTGTGAAAATGTGCGTGGCTTTACCCCAAGTTTTGTTTTTTATACATCTCGAAGTGAGTGTGGAAATGGGTGTATGCAAAATTTTTGTGTGTAAGCACTGTTTATACATGAGGCCCCAGGTCTCTTCATCAAGACAAAGAAAATAAAGTGGATGCCAAAGGTAATCAATGCATAAAACTCTGAATAAAAGAGAACATCTAGAACAAAAGTAAGTAAATTCCAAAAATGATGAACTAAGTCAGATCTTGAATTTCCATGTGGGACTGCAGGAATCATACCTATTTAAAATTGTTGCATGATTTAGTGTATGTAAACAGGAACAAAATCATGTTGCTCTTACAATAAAATGTTTTAATGTCTTGCCAATTATGTGTCATCAAAGAGTTAGTTTAGAAATTAAAAACAAATAATGCATGCATGCTTCGAGAGTCTGATTATACAGTATGGCAAATCAGCTAAGACTTTCAATAATTTTAACTTGCAGCTAAATACGAGAATATGAAACACCACCAAGGTGAATTGCTTTTGAGTAAAAACAACATACATGGCTCTAGCTCCAATAAGGCAAGAGTTATCAGCTGAAAGTAAATGACATGGCTACAGTTAGGGATGCCCCAATCAGGTTTTTTTTTTTTTTTTTTTTTTTTTTTTTTAGGCCAATACAGGTCGCCGATATCATGTTACTGGCTTGGCAGATTCCAATTCTGATTCAGATTTTTTTTTATTGTATCTTTAAAAAAACTTTTAAACTAAGTCCCAGTGTAACCAGATGCACAGAAGCCTAATGTTCTGTATTAAAGTGTTAACACTGGTATTTTTATAATTCAGCTATAGATCACAGGTATTAACAAAATAATATTCTGCGGGCATACTGTTCAGTGACTAAAATAAAATTACCTTAAAATACATACTTTAATAAAATACGTAGAGAAACTGTTTATGCATAATACATATGGCATTAAACAAAATACAACACTTCTCATAATTTACAAGCTACCATATTGTTTAATTCCCTCTGTAATGTACTTATCTCAAACAAAGCTTAATTAACAAAAAAATAAAAGTGGTTTCCACCGTTCATTCCATTAGTTGAACTTGGCAGGTAAATACTGCTTAAATGTTCTTATAGATTTAATTCATATTTATTCATTACTTGCACTACATATTTTTTGTTGCTAAAATGTACATTTACTATATTTTCTTTTTTGTTTTTTTCTCTCTGATATACCAGCTAGACATTCCTAAATCTGCTGAAGTATAATTATATGGATTAACATTTTACTTAATGCCAAAGTAGTTTATTACCTAAAGCTCTACTGTAGAACACACAAAAACAAATAAACACAATGCAAAACTTTAAAAAAAGCAACACATCTATCAAATGATCATATAATGTGTGTCATAAAGATAAAAGGTAAGATGCTTAACAAGTTTACAACTAAAGCAGACGGATTGTGCTATTAAGCTAACATGCCTACTGTTTACTAAGCAGCAATTTCAAATTCTTCTTTATCTCTTCTTTCTCTAATTGAAAATGGAAGCTGATGTACTTTACACAAGCTCACTCACTGTCTAAACTCAAACAAGCATTGTTCACTTTAATTAAAGGACAAAATAAAAAGATCTGAATTCATTAAATTAGCTTTTCTTGCCATTTGTCTAATTGCACAGGACAACTCATCCAATTCCTTTTTCCCAGTTTATTACTCCACTTTCTTTAACATAAAGGCTAATATTCTGACTTTCTCTCCAGTAAAGTCTGCCTTATTTCTCACTGTTAGAGAAAGTTTGCAGCAAAAAGATGTTTTTTCAACTACTGTAATACCTTGCATAAAGGAGCACTGTAACTAAATTACTGTAAGGCTTAGAAAAACAGGTGCTGAAAAAAAATTTTTTTTGCGATCATCCAATTTACCGATTAAGTCTTTTATAGTGAAAATCAGCCAATTTAGATCAGCGGCCAATCGATCGGAGTATCACTAGCTACAGATGTTCAATCACTCATTTCTAACTGTCTTATGAAGTGCATATTCCAATTACCCAATTTACAAGGAAAGAATAGGGCACCCCCTCACACACATCCATGCTAACAACTGAACGATTTAAATTTGTCTGATAATCTAAGCTGCGTGTTTTTGAACTGCAAAGATGTGCAGCTAGTGGGGCTGCATAAACAGCATACCGCACTGCAAACTGAAAGCACACGACACATATTTGTATAATATAAAGCAACTAGGATACAGTCCCATATTACAAGTGTTTTACCACAGTTAAGGCTGTCAGTCCAGTTCAGTGACTAAGTCTGGAGGAGTCCACAGGGATAAGGATTAGCAAGCATCTGATCAGTTATGAGGGATGTTATGAAAACTATAAAGACAGTTTTTGGGGAATTCTAATATAATGGATTAATGGATTCTGTAATAACTCTCACTAGGATGAAGCAATCTGAACGAAACAACATGCAATGTACTCCTCAGTATAAGGAGTTTCAAATAAGCAGAGATGCCCCTGCATTGCAGCGATGAAGTAGGCACAACATTTAACCTCCGTTTGCAACTTCGGGGTGCATACCGCCCATACCCCTTCACTCAGTCACTCAACTTCTCATCAGGATGGTGGTGTACAGTATTGAGCAGCACGTCTTCATAGTGCAGACCTATTGGGTCACCAATTTGTTTGGCAACAGGGAAATTTCAAAGGGGCTTTGGCCACCACAGACACCAGATCTGACACTAGCAGACTTGTTCCTTTGGGATATGCACAAAAGAAAAGTTTAATCGGAAAAATAAACATCCAACGTGAAATTGCATTCTACCACCCCACACAAAACGGAAACCACTTCCAGCATCGCAAAGTAGTGAAATCAATTTCACATACATCTAGGTATATAGTGTTTTTTTTGGTTCAGATTGTTTCATCCTAACAGGAGTTACAACAGAATATTCAGAGCCTCTTTCGAGTGAATCTCCCTGTATTTGGTGTTTATGGCAGCTGAAATTTTAGTTACCTTGATATGCCCATTTAATATTACTCTTCAATTAAGTGTTATCAACCAGACAATGTTTCCTACATCTACTAATACAAGAATAAATCTCACAACAATAAACAGCAATAAACCTGAAAAAGTAACTTCTTGACAAACCTCATTTGAAAAAGGTGTTGTGAGCTTTTGTAAATAAGATGTTGCAATTGAAAGTATTAGTAATAGTCTTGGAATGTACATAGTAGTTCATGTGGAAATGATATACCTGTATTTAAAAAAAAAGCATATTTTTAGTCAGTATATTGGAAATTGTGTGTATAAATGTTACACATGCACTTGTAAAGATAAAAATTAGGTAGGTCACGGAGATTGTAGCATTCTTTAGAAAACCTATTCTGGAATTCCCCTTAGCCCATTAAATTCACACGTTTTTGATGTCGGGATGGGTGCAAATTATTAGTTCAGCCAAAAATGAAATTCAGACCCTTGCATAAAGAGACAAGGAATTAGTAGTCAACCTGCTTACTTTGCTAAGCTCATCTTATAGGTGCTGTTGCTGTTGTTTTTTAACCGTTAATTTTAGCTGACCTGTTCCATGTCTGTAGAGATTATGAAAAGAGAGTTATATCAGTAGCAGCTAATTCTAAACGATTTTAATTTGCAAAGTGCAAGATCCTTCTTCCATTTTAGTTTAAAATGAGTGTGGTGGAAAAAGATCCCAAAAATATTTTTTTTAAAAAATCAATGGAATTGCTTGGAAAGTATAAGCGAGCTTATGAAAATAAATGACATTATGAGCAAACCTTTGCAATTACTCTGTGTTAGAAAAAGTACATTCAGAAAGGAGAGCCAAGGATAGATAGGGGCACAACTACCAGGAAAGATGAAACAAAAGAACATTTGCACTACATGTACCATATAATGCTAGGCATTTCAGGTGTGACCACAAAGGGGTGCCACTGAGACCCAAATCCAAGACGCAATAAAGCAAAAAAATGCTTATAGAATAAAATATATTTATTCTTTCAAAGCACCTCTTCACAATTCTCGCTAACAATCAGCTACAATAACACAAATTAAACAATTCTTCCTCCTTGTGTCGTCCGTTGAGTGTTCCCTGCTGCCTCCTGACTCTGACTTAAAGATATGAGGCAGCAGCCTCTCTTTAAAGCCAGACCCAGGAATGCGTCCTCAGTTATTCCATGTCATCTTCAAAGCACTTCCGGGCCATGAAGAAAGTAGGGAGATCCTCCCTAGACAGCAACCTCTACCGGTACCCAGGGACAATGAAAGGGCTGCACTTCAGCACTCCAACTCCTAAGAACCCCTGAGGGTATCTTGACTGGGTTGCCATACAAGGATCACTGCCACTTGGAGGACAGGATGGAACAGCTCCAGACTCTTGGCTTCCACTGATCCAACCATTATATCATGCAGGCCAGACACAAAGTTATTTTTTCATCCTGCAAGCTTCTCCATCTGTCATTCGACTCTGGCATCTCATCCAGTTTTGAAACCATTCTCCTTCCCAGTTGGGATGTCCATTCTCCTCCTACATATTTAAATATTATTAAACGGACACTGACTCCTGCACATACTGATCCTAACACAAATCTCACAACAGCAAATGTCTGAACCTGAGAAAGCAACTTGCTAAGAAACCTAATTTGACAAATGTGCTATTACAAAAGCAGCATTCATGGGGCATTATTAATTAGAAGTTGTAAATGAAAGTATCTTGGACAACCTTGGAATTTAACTCATAAGGAACCAATGCAGTATTTGAATGATGTTTTTGTTAGTATTAACTATAAGGAGCATTTAATTTTCATTCATAAAACAACAAACATCAATAAATAAAACTAGGACATACAAATGGTATAATAAATCTGGAAGCTCATAATGTTTGTATCATTTTTCATATGATCTTCTTTTGGAACAAAAATACAAAATACCTTCCCGATTTGGTTGCTACATGGGGGAGAAATTGGTCCTTGTAGCCTCTCTTTAACCTAATAACATACAAACGAAAACTACAAATCAAGCTGAATAGAACTCTTGAGAAACAAGAGTATACAGTACATTAGCATGACACATTCTAAGTCAAGGTAAAACAGTCTATACTTCTGCTACAACTCAGTGTGACCTGCTAGCAGGGAACAGCACAAGAGCTAGAAACAGAATAAGGAATTACACATTTGGTACATGTTTGCACATTTGTTTTTCATACAGCACCACACACTTTTGGGCTAAAAGCCCTCAAGTCAGTCAGCAGTTGCTCAGCAATGTGAAAAGCAAACAGTGACTTTAACAGGTACTTATGCATGCTGTCACTATCAGACAAGTTTCACTTAGACATCATCACTTTTGGTTTCTTTGAGACACCCATTCAAAATCTGCCAAAGATCTCACAAAAAAGTGAGTCTAACAGCTGGAAGGCAACATCCAATAAGCAAGTAAGAAGTTTTTAAAGGAAATAATATTCCTTTTTATAATGTTCATACTTTGAACTATTTTATAAGAGAGATAGCTATCTACAAGGACCAATTACATTTCATTATTTTAATCAAGAAGACAACTGGGCAGAAGTTTTTTTTTGTATGGAAATTAACTAAACGATCCTTCTCATTTTCTCACTGAAAGCACACTGAATGCTTGTAACAAGGAAGGTAATTTAAAAAAATTGCTGAAATCTACTTATTGGCATTTACGTGCATCGAAAAACAATCATGAAAAAGAACAATCAATACAATAGTAATATCTGTCATTTGCTTCTGATGCAAATGTACAAATAGGATCTTCTTTAGAGTTCTTGCTTGTCAGGAAAAACACCCTGACACAAGCTACTGGCATTTTTTGGTGTCTCGCATTACTGAAAATACAGTTTAACCACTAACCTGAATCTCAAACACAAAGTTTGCATATAATGCATTTGGCCTCCAGTGCTCTACCCTACAATTAACATTTATATAATGTTAAAACTAAACTCAGGAACTTGCTCAACAAGTTATTAATCATTATAATGAGATCAACAGTTGGTGTCTAAAACTAATTCAGCAGAAATGGATATTTGTATCACTCACAGTATAAAAAAAGATTTATAATATGGCCAGTTTATACATTTTCGTCTTTTGAAAATTTTTTAATTTCTTTATCTTGTCACTTTCAAAAGATGCACTACGTATATTACTAAATCCAACCTGTGACACAAACACACATGACCCAACACCAGCTAATTCTTTACATTTTCCTAACAAAGCTTGTTCCATATATGGTATTAGAACTATTTTTTTATTATTATTATTCAATAATATTATTTGTATAATTATTGTACTTTCTACACTTCTGACTTTGTACTTTTAGTGTTTTGCACATTTTACAGTAGAAAAATCAGATTTAATAAATATGTAATTTTTCAAGTCAAAAAATGCAATGATTTTTACATGTTTTTTTGAGAAAAAATGCAATGCTAAAGAAATTAAAGGGTATTTGCATACATTTCAGGCACACCATGGAGAAATGACAACACTTTTTCTACACGATTCCCCCCATTTTGAGGCACAATAAAATTGCCTATTTATGCTTTAAAGAGCTTGGATACCTATGTGTCCCCCTTTTATAACTATTGCTCCGTGTATATTGCCTTACTCTTTGGATTGCCACAAAGCAACCTGCGAGATTGGAGAAAGGTTGAGAAGAGATCGTGAGAGGAAACGACAGCGTCGTGAAAACGAGACGGACTGTGAACAGAGAGAAGCAAAAATGCTCCTACACCACCACATAATTACTATTCGGACAGTGATTCCGAGTAGGCCGTTCCTATCGAATCAATGTCCAAGGGTTTTATTTTGTAATTTTGTTTCCCTTATAAAAAATCATAATGCTATGCGACGAAGGGCCCAGTTCACGCCTGGCAGCTGCGTTTAAACAGGGAGCCCTTCAAAGACAACTTTAACACGTGCAACGTAGTTGGGCGCACATAGCTAGTTAAAAATAAGAACTAACCCCTAAGGACATACACAGGAAACGTACCTGGGATTTAGCTTGCGTTTCCATAAGAAAACATATTCCTTCTGTCCAGTGAGAGAAAAAAATGACAACTTTAAACAAGAGATTTCCCCGTCTTTCAGAGAGTGGATTAAAATGCCATAATTGATAAGTGTCCAATGAAGCACAGAAATCATGAAAAATGTACGGACTTAAAAACTAGAAACTGCTGCCTTATGTTGACAACCATAACTAATGTACAGGGCAGTGCAGTAGGCCAAGCATTTGGACTTCACACCTTGAGGTTGTGGGTTCAAATCCTGCTACTGACACTGTCACCATGAGCAAGTCACTTCACCTGCCTGAGCTCCAACTAGAAAACCAAAAGAAATATAATCAATTGCACTCAAATAATGTAAGTCACCAAAACTTGCCTATTGCAAGGCAACAAATCTTCAAAAGAATTTAGAAGTAGTATTATCTATAAACTATCTTTTCTTTTCACTTTCTTTTTATTGGATGTATAGTTCATGGAATCAATTGACTCGAACTGTGTGGATTAGGATTTACTGTTATGGACTTTGCCTTGACTGGGTTTGCAGCCTCAGGGACAACTGAATCTTTCTGTGGCACACTGGACGAGCCCTATGGACATTCTTTGCACCATGACGAACTATGAGCCGGGAATGGTCTGTATTCTTGATTATATTTAATTGCTCTCGATTCCTTCTATACATGCTTAATGACTAAGAAATAATCTGAGGTTTACACCCAGCTAGATGCGGGTCTGGGCGATCCAGCCTGCAATACCCAGTGTTATAAGTATGTGGCTGTATGTTGGAACCTCCGAATTTTGGTATCTTCATGTGCATTTTGTAATATCTCCTACTAAGTTTTTTCTGCTGCTTGCCGCTCATCTGCGCCACCCAATCCTCCCGTCTCCCCTTCTCTGCTGTGCTGCTTCTCTGCTACTATCTGATATGTATTGTTCTCTACTATGATAAAATACTCTTGTGACAAACTCCTTCATATCAAACAGTTTGCCCAGAGCAAATGGTCAGACTGGAATGGCCTAAAAGACAATGGTATTGTGCGACGCCCAAAATATGTACATTGTGGGTCAGGTCGCCACCACAGACGGGCTGTGAATGAAAAGTTCACCGGCAGCATTTGCTCAGGAATATGCTGTCCTACTCACGGCTTTGGAAATAGGAGTGTCAGTGTGCCAAATCTGCAATATGTTAAAATAAACTCTGGTCATGGATCTGCACACAATGAACCCATGTCGGCTAATACTGCACTGTTTAACTCAAGATCTCTTAATGGCAAAGCACTGGTGCTATCAGAATTCATTACAGACTCAAACCTTGACTTGCTATGCTTAACAGAAACTTGGCAAAAACCAAATGATTTTATATCTGTCACGGAGGTGACCCCGCCCGGATACATTCACTTCACAGTGCCTCGCAGCTCAAGACAAGGCGGAGGAGTCGCAGTAATTGCTAAATTGAACTTAAACATCAAAAGAATCCCCATTGACGGTCCATTGTCTTTCGAGTGTCTGGCTCTTAAGCTAATAACAAAATCTGGTCCTGTCTCACTTATTGTTGTCTATCGTCCCCTGAAATACAATGAGTTTTTATCTGATCTGACTGAATTATTAACCCACTTAAGTTCACTTTCCCAGAGAGTCATTCTTCTTGGTGATTTCAACATTCATATTGACATTAATACATGTAAACTGAGAAATGAATTCCTATCCTTACTGGACTGTTTTGACTTGGTGCAACATGTTGATTTTCCCACCCACTCTGGTGGTCATATGCTGGACCTGATCTGCACATCTGGATTATCTGTCGGCAACACTTATAGCAGTGATTTGGGACTCTCTGACCATAAAACAGTGCTTTTTACTGTCTCATTACCTCTCCCTCCTCTTACCTGTAAACCTTAAAAATATTTGTCCCTCTGTTCTTGCTGGATCCATTTATGATCTTTTTCAGTCTTCAACTATTCCATCAACAATAAATAGTCTTGTTGACCACTATAACTCATCCCTTCATTCAGCATTAGATAAAACAGCTCCTTTAAAACATAAGGAGGTTTCCTTTAAGCGTTCAGCTCCATGGTATAATTCAGAGCTACGATCTATGAAAGCAACTGGCTGACGCCTTGAGAGAATGTCACGCAAGTCTGGCCTCACCGTGCACATCCAGGCTTTCTCTGACTATCAAAGGGCTTACAAGGATGCACTAACCGCAGCCAAGAACACACATTATGGCAGAATAATAGAAAGTGGCCATGATAACCCAAGGGTTTTGTTCTCTGTAGTTAATAAATTACTTCAACCTGCATCTGGCCCAATTACCTCCTCTACTGAAGTCTGTGAAAAATTCCTCCACTTTTTCCACAATAAAATTAAAGATCTAAATAATTCAACTAACATAAATCCATCATCATTTATATCCTTCTTTGTCTTCCCACTACATCCAGCTCCTTTTCTAAATTTTCAACAGTCACATCGGCATTTGTTAATGACCTGCTTTGTAAAATGAGGCCAACTACTTGTGTACTGGACCCCATCCCCACCACACATCTTAAATCCTGCCTTCATGCCATAATCCCGACTGTTACAATAATCAATACATCCCTCGACACTGGGTTTGTGCCAGCCACTTTTAAAGTCACTTCTGTAACCCCAATGTTAAAAAAAATCTGGTCTTGATGGTGACGATCTTAACAATTTTCGGCCTATTTCCCACTTACCTTTTCTGTCAAAAGTTCTCAAGCGTGGTGTAGCTTCCCAACTCACCAATTACTTAACCTCAATAATTTGATGGAACCCTTTCAGTCTGGTTTCAGAGCACAGCACAGCTGTGAAACTGCTAAGCTACAGGTAACCAATGATTTGCTTATGGCAGCAGACTCTGGACAAACCAGCATATTAATTCTGTTAGACCTCAGTGCAGCATTAGACACTGTCAGACATGACATTCTACTGTCCAGAATGGAAAACATGCTGGGTATCTCTGGCACTGCCCTCCAGTGGTTCAAGTCCTATCTGACTGATAGGCAAGACTTTGTTAGTCTTGGCAGCAGCAGGTCCAGCACAGCGCCAGTCACACAAGGAGTTCCTCAGGGCTCTGTCCTTGGCCCTCTTCTCTTCTGTATTTATATGCTTTGCCTTGGCTATATTATTTGTAGCTATGGACTGGGTTATCATTTTTATGCAGACAATACTCAACTCTACCTCAATGTCAAAAGTTCAACTTCATCAGAGTTTTCTCAGCTCACAACTTTCCTCAGTGAAATTAAAACCTGGATGGAGCAGAACTCTTTAAAATTAAATTGCAACCAGGGGTGTGGAAATCAAATTTTTTTCTACTTGTCCGCCAGTTAAATTCACTTGCCCATAAACAAATAACAAAAGTGAAAAATAGTTTATTTTTTCTGATCTCTTTTATTGATACCAAAACTGCCTTACATTTTAAAACTGAAAAAAAGTTCTTTCAGGGAGTAGTATTTTGCCACCTTGCTCTACAACATTATATAAAAGATTCTCTTATTTTAACTCACTAATAAACAATGCCTTCATTATAGCTACACTAGTTCTGTTTCACATATTACAGTTACATAACAGAACACTGTTCCGATTCATTTTCTGCCATGTTCTGCAGCTTTTGTCTTGCAACATCTTCTCCCCCAAGAATCTTTACCATCTCAGACAGCATGGGCTGAATGCTGTTCATTTCTGCTTGAGCTGAACTGCATGGTTCCTGGACTGATGGTCCTGCAGAAGTGGATTGCTGATGACTTTTCAGGTTTTTATGAGTGATGTGCCTGTTGCCAGATGACAGCCAGAATTCCACAGCTGGTAGTGGGTCATACTCTTCTAAAGGTTTGCCATTAACAACAATGCGCATCTGGTTTTGAAGGTTTTCCTGAGTCAGGCGGGTTCTTAGAGAACTCTTTACTAAATTCATATTGGAGAATAATCTCTCACAAGAAGAAAAAATAATCACATCTAAGTGAAGATTTTTATAGATATTTCATAACATTTGGAAACCGTTAGAATGTTTTCTTATTTTTAATAAACTGACAGTGCAAAACCAACTTGTTTTATATGAAAAATTCTCTAATCAAAAATGATCTATAGACAGCTCATCAAAATTGATGTTGTCAGGCAATAAATTTCTTAACTCCTCAATGTATCACAACCTACGCGAAATCGCAAATTTCAGGAAAGATTAACTGCTTAACAAGCTTTGTTATGTGGTGCAAACATTTGCACTGTAAGTAAATTGACCGCATTTTTATGTAGAAACAATGAATTTTATCAATCGTCTTCTATAATACGCTACCGTGGCTGTTCGTTTGTCTGTCTAGGCTTTTAAATCACCTGTAGCTCGCAAACCGTTTCACCTACTGACTTGAAATTTGGTACACATATACTACGTGACGTGTACTATCCGCTTTCGGGGTGATGATTTGTATTACTCTCTTCATTTTTGTTTTATTTTATTGTTGAATCAACTCTCGGCACTGCGGAGCAGGGCGGCCGTGCGGCGCATGCGTATATGCACCGTTCTCATTTCCCACCACCTTCGCTAATCATTCTTGTGGCAGATTGAAGACTTAAGTGCCACCTTAAGTGAAAAATTAAAGAAAACATACTAAGCAATTGCAACACAAAAACTAACTGAATCAGTTTTAACGCGAAAAGAACGCCAACGAAAGAAGAGAAGCAGCGGGCCGCTAGGGTGGAGAAAAGAAGAGCTGCTCAGGAAGCAGCAAGCGCATCAACTGCTGAGCAAACGAATGTTAAACAGAGACAGAGAAAGAGGATGAAAACTAGGAATGCTCAAGTCAAGTGTATTCACTGCACGTTATCGTGCAGTACACCGTTACTGGTATTATATAAAAGTTATTGATTATAATGAAAAATCATCAGATTACATCGTAATGTCAGCATGAAAAAAATGACCGCATCTCCAAGCGTGTAAACAGTAGGGTAAAATACTTATGTAAGACCGTAAGAATGCTTCCCCTTTGAAAAATCAGCCGTCATTTTGTAAACAATATTGAAGACCAATTTGAGACATGAAGAACATGCTTAAGTAGACGGTTTCTGCACGAAGTACATACCCAAATGTTTAAAATTTGAAAGTAGTGGTAAAGATGTGCCCTGCACAGCACATATAATTCTTTTTCTCTTGTCTCTTGCACTTGTCCGCGGACAACTGAAACCAGAAAAACACGCTTGTCCGACGGTCAATTTACCCGTGTTGGACGAGTCGGGCGTTGGATTTCCGCACCCCTGGCAACAAAACTGAACTCATGCAAATTGGCACTACAGCGCTACTTAAGAAAATGAGCTCCTTTGCAGTCACTCTTGACGGTGATCTCATCAGACCTTCTTCTGATTCAAGGAACCTTGGTGTAATTTTTGATTCCTCCCTTTCTTATTCCACCCACATAAACCACATTTAGAAACTTTCTTACTTTCACCTCCGTAACATATCCCGTGTTTGCTCATTCCTCTCCTTTTCTAATACTGAGAAACTTGTCCATGCTTTTATCACATCCCGCATCGATTATTGTAACTCGCTGCTGGCAGGTGCCCCTTCTAATCTTATATCACAGCTCCAGTTGATTCAAAACTCTGCTGCAAGAGTCCTTACTCAAACCAGCAACAGTGAGCATATCACTCCCATCCTGCTTCGCCTTCACTGGCTCCCTGTGTCTTACAGAATTGAATATAAAATTCTATTAATAACCCACAAAGCTTTAAATGGCCTCACACTGGACTACATCAGTGACCTTCTAAATCACTATGCTCCTGTTAGCCTACTAAGGTCCTCTGATTCTGGTAATCTTGTTATGCCTCACACTAACTTGCTCTCTATGGGCGACAGGGCCTTTAGCTGTATAGCACCCAGACTTTGGAATGACCTACCGAAATTAATTAGACCAGCTGACTCCATTCATTCTTTTAAAAAAACAACTTAAAACTCTTCCATTTAGGAACTTTTAACTTAACATTCTGCCCTTTCTTTCAGTTTACCTCTCTGTCCAGGTGCTCAGGATAATCAGTGTGTCTATGATATCACAAATTAGGTTATCTGTTAGGTTTTTCTTTTAGTATTGAATTTAGTATTTTACTCTGGTTTATTGTTCTTTACTCTATTTAATGCTTTGTTATCTGTTACATTGTTCCACTCAGGAAAACATATCCTATGTTACATATACCCTGCTGTTTTTTTATCTCTAAGACTCTGAAGCGCCTTGAGCATGGGAAAGGCGCTATATAAATAAAAAGTATTATTATTATTATTCTCAATTCAATGGTCTTTCACACAACATTTAAAAGAAAAACCTTCCAAACGCCTAAAAATGTAGAAAATTTCTTTTTAGTCAAAGAAATGTTTGCTGTGCGTCCAACAGGAGGTCTGCATTTCCTTACAAATCTGTGTTTACTGGATGTCTATACTACCCAACAATACCACATAACACAATGAGTGCATGCCATGCCCGTGTCTAGGCTGTACTGAAAAATGCATAATTAAAATGTACACAATTTCAATACTTTTACAAGAATTTAGAAATTCAGACTTGTGCCCGATTTAAACAAGACAAGCCTTCACAGCATTAAGTATCAGTATGATATTTCTTAGCAACCAAGCTTTACATGTGGTATCTAGAAGGGCCATTTTATTTATTTATTTTTTTTAAATCAAACTTAGAATTAGATCAGTACTGACACTCACTGAGGTTTTCCCCTCTAAAATTATCACAATAATTCTGTGTCAAAAACACCTAGCTAGCTCTAGATTTAACTACTTCTGTCACTGAAAAGTATGGATTGCATGTTCTTACCTGTCAGTTTATGAAACCTAGATTCTACAACTACAAGTCTGCCTCACCCCTCTGAAATGTTCAGATTGTACGCTGAGGATTTTAAAAGGTATCTGAAAAATAATGTGTCTTAATAGTATTTCACTAACCACAAATGGCAGTTACCAATACTGATGGATAAAACATACTAGGGCTAGTGAATGAAATCACATTCTCGAGCTCGAGCCACAGACTCTTATCAGTCTTCCATATCCAGCAGGCATCTGTAATGTTTTTTTTTTCCCCACTTTCAAAACATATCAACACCTAACAACTTGTAAAATGACACAAGTTGCTAAACAAACAAAAACATAGGCTTTTTTTTTTTTAATATATATATATATATATATATATATATATATATATATATACATACTTTTCCTGAGGGGAAATATACTCTGAGCTCATTAACCCTTAATTACTCACACTGGTGTATTTTGTAACCCAATCTCAGTTATTTTTGTCCATCATCCTTTTACTTGAACCTACTGGCAGCATCTGGCATCTATCCTCAGCATGACTCACTACAAGTACAGTGTCACAATGGTTTCCCTCCAGTGTGCCCTCAGCTGCCATTTCCATATGGTGCATTTGGTACACCATGCAGGTACTTGCATATGTATGACAATGAGGAGATGTTCTTTTTGCAAAGAGCATTCAAAATCTGAAGTGAAATGTGATACATGTGCAACTCCTGTAGTGGATGAAAGTGTGACCGGTGACGAATGAGCACTGGAGAAATGGATCAGGTTTATTTTCAGACTGTCCTAGACTGTCATACTATTCAGTAATATGGTTTTAAATTACTTAAAAACATGTACAATTTAAAATAATTGCAATATTATATAGTACAACCTCACCACATGCATATAAATGGCCATTTTAACACTGGTACATAAAGTGCACCATGCAAGTACATAGATGAGAAATGGTGCGAGTAGTTAAGAGTTAAAGAATAACATAACATAATGCAAAATTTTTAAACTTGCTTAATCCAATTCAGTGCTCCTCTATAAAGCATTACAAATAGTTTCCCATTACATAAATATGGTCTAGCTCTTACTAAAATAGCACTAAGATGGAAAAATATTTTAGAAATGTGATATTCTCATAAAAATAGAAACTACAAGCAGATTTAAAAGAAAAAAAAAAAACACTAACAGCTCCAAAGTCATATTTGTAAAATGGGTAAATGTCGTCCCCAAATGCCCTAACATCTTCCTGTACATGTAAAGGGGAAACTCTTTTACTTCAACTTTCCTGGCTGTCTTTTTCCTATTTAGCCCTGCCCCTCCTTTTCCAATTCACTATTTCCTAACAGATGGTTTTGGCAAAAGTCTGCTGAAAAATTTATTTACTTCTATAACTCACATACTGTCCAAAAGACTGCATTACTTTTATTTTTTATCAAAATATACAATTGTTCAGATTGTGTTTACTCCAATTTTTTATTACACTAAAGATAAAAAAAAATGTAATTTACAAAGATAAACTCTACAACTTAATTCACTTAGAACTAGCTGAGAACTGTATATAGACTATGTTTTAGCATCTTATGAACAATTGTGCTTCAAATTTGAGTTCCCATCAAAACAATATTTTCACTACTTTCAAACCATAAACTTTGCTAAAAGGAACATACCTAACTTTCCACACCTCCCACCTATTTCTGTTCCAGAAGAAATGCTGATCGGTCTTGAAGACTCATGCAGCAGTAATTTATAAAAACATTTTAAAGTCTCTTCCTTTCAAAGATCCTAGGGTCTGGTGGAGGAATGATCTTTAACTTAACATCTGAGGAGTGGAAGGCAGCCATGCATAGAACACACTCTAGCTCCACATGTGCAAAGCATTCGATCATCCACCTCAAAATCTTTAATCAGTCACATTTATCTCATTTAAAATTGTCCAAAATGTATCTAGGGCAAGATTCAACCTGTGAACATTGCAATCTAGTTCCAGTCTCTCTGTGCCACATGTTCTGGGAGTGCACATCATGCTCAAGTGGAAGAACACCAACCCACCTTTTGTAAGTCACTCGGTTACTGATGTTCTATACTATTTGAAATTGGAAAAAAATCTAATTCTCGCTTAGAGGATCTGATCAAAACTTTTTAAAAATATGGCAAGATCTAATTGCTCAAATCTTAGAATAAGCATTTACTGTATATTGGGGAAAAGGACATTCTCCCTTCTTTGTTGTTTATACAGCTCTTGCTGTTGCTCTCTCTCTCTCTGTCTCAGGTGAGGGTGGAAATCTGTTTAGTTAAGTTTGACTTGATTGTATGTAATGTTATCTTCTTCATTGTGTATACGTTAGACCTGATCGTATGCAATGTTATTTTCGGCAAATAAAATTAAAGAACCAGGTACTACCAAAATAAAATCTTTTTTCACAATCACTCCAGTTGTGAAACAGGAAAGCTAAAGGTAACGGCTAACAACAAAATAACAACCCTTAGGGGTAATTCTCCACAAGTATTTCAGAATTCCTTCAAAATATTTTTTTTTTTAAAAAAAAAACAAGATAATGCACACAAGTGATCGGACATTTGCTAATGTTTAAGCCAGGACTCATCCAGAATTAAAGTGGACTGGCTACTTTAACTGCAGTAATGCATCCTTACATCCTGGAGACTGCATTTCAGTAATTCTCGTAACATTCAAATATGTGCTGTACAAATACCCACTGCATTTGTAATGATTTCGTTTTAAAAAGTAATAGATATTAATTCAGCTTTAAAACCTTAAACAGCACAACAAATCAAGTGTTTGCTAATACTGTCTTTAGCAATTAAAAATGGCTTTAGCAGCCCTGTTAACTGTGTGCCTCTGTGATTGTGAGATGCCATTAATGCATTACATATATTATTGTAAGCTGAGCCACATTAACATTAGTCTAAGACTTGCCCATGTTGAAGATATCAAATACTGCCTTAAAAATTGTATTCTGATAAATACATTTCATTTATTATATATTACATAAATTGTATTTGTATGTGCTCATTACATCATTGTTGTAGAATAGCTACAGGTACAGGTCTAGCCACTTGGTTTGAAACTTGCCTAGAGTTTTACTTGTTATAACTGGAAGTGCTGCTGACAGTCTGTGTAGAAATTCTCCCATTCCCCAAAGATATGCATGACAGGTTATCTCATGACTTTAAACTGTCCCAATGTAGGCGTCAATATGTGCAAGAGTGGGACCTCATCTAAAGGCTCCCTGTGACATTCAGATACACTGGATTCAGAAAATATTTAGACTCCTTGACTTTTTCACATTTTTCTATATTGCACCCTTGTGGTAAATTTATTTAAATTAATTTTTCTCCAAATCAAGTGACACTGAAAGCCTCAGAATAAAGTGAAAACTGGATTTTAGAAAAAAATTTTTTTCAAATTTATCAAAAATAAAAAAATGAAATATTAAACTGACATAAATATTCAGACCCTTGAAATCTAGCTCAGGTACAACCTATTCTATTGATCATCATCAAGATATTTCTACACTTTCTCTGGAGTCAACATGACATGATTAGGAAAGTAACAACTAATTATATAAAATCTCACAGATGACAGTGTGTGTCTGAGCCAATGTCAGCAATGAGGTCAAAAGAACTGCGTGCACAACTTAAACAGACAGGACTGTGTTGAGGCACAAATCTGGGAAAGGCTACAAACAACTCCTGCAGCATTGAAGGTTCACAAGAGCAAAGTTGTCTTCATAATTCTTAAAGAGAAGTCTGGAATAACAGCAGCTATTCTTAGAGCTGGCCACCTGGCCATACTGAGCAATACTGCAAGAACAGCTATGGTAAGAGACTTGACAAAGAATCTGTGTGGAGAAGGAAGGAACTTCTAGTAGGGCAACTATAGCTGCAACAGACCAATTGATAGAACTTTATTTGTCCCCAGGGGGGAATTTGACTTTTTACAGAAGCTCTTTAAATAAATAAATAATACACATGCTGGAATGATTATAAAGCAAGAAAATTCAAATTAAAGAAAATGTCTGACTTGCGGGTCACAGTCACAGTGAGGCATTATGCAGGCTTATTGCTGTTAGTATAAAGGAGCACTAGTAGTGTTTCTTGATACAATTCTGCTGAATAATTCAAAGTCTTCAGTGTTAATGTGTCAGAGAGAGGATGTGAAGCATTGTTCAAAATGGCACTCAGCTTTATTTCAATTCTCTCCTTTGCTACTACCTCAAAGGGGTCCAGAGTGCATCCTATAACTGAGTATGCCCTTCTAATTAGCATGTTGATTAAGTGGGCCTCTCTTGAAAGTGATGTTACCTGCCTAGCACACCACAGCACAGACAATTACACTGGCCATTAGGAAAGATGTGAAGGATGTCACTACCCACGTTAAAGGAACACAGTCTCCTTAGGAAAAAAAGAGCCTCTCTTTGCCATTTCTTAAACAGCCCCTCTGTGTTGCGAGATCAGTCCAACCGGTCTTTAATTTGGACTCCCAAGTAACTGTGGGAGTGGACCACCTCTACATCCACTCCTTGAATAGTGACTGGACATAGAGGCTGTTTGGTGCGGCACAAGTTAATAACTACTTCCTTGGATTTGCTTAAGTTAAGATATGCACATAATTCTCTTTGCACCAAGGAACAAACTTTTCCACCTGACTCCTATACTCTGTATCATCCCCTTTATCAATACACCCCATAAGTGCAGAATGATCAGAGAACTTTTGCAAGTGACATGACCTGGTGTTACTGGCCTTTTTGACAGAGAGGCCAGTCAGAAGCCTCTCTTCAGCAAACGAAACAGGGAAGTCCACTCGGGAATTTACAAAAAGGCACCAAAACGATTTTCAGACTGTGAGAAACAAGCTTCTCTGGTTGGATAAAACCAAGACTAGTGAATCTCTGGAGGAAACCAGGCACTGTACATCACCTGTTCAGTATCACTCCAACAGTGAAGCATGATGGTGGCAGCATCATGATGTGTGGATGTTTTTCTGCAGCACAGACGGGGAAACTAGACAGGGTTGAGGAAAAGCAAAAGGAGCAAATGCATAGATACCCTTAATGAAACCCTGCTCCAGAGTGCTACTGACCTCAGACTGGGCCAAAGGTTAACCTCCCAACAGGACAATGACCACAACCAAAAGAAAAGCAACATAGAAGTAGCTCAGAGACAACTCTGGCGATTTCCTTGAGTTTCAAAACCAACGCTTTGAACCCAAACAAATATGTCTGGAGAGACCTAAAAAGAGCTGTCCACTGACAGTCTCCATCCAACCTGACAGAGTTTGAGAGGATCTGCAAACAGGAATGGCATAAAATACTCAAATACAGGCATGTGTGAAGCTTGTCGTATTAAACCCAAGAAGACTACAGGCTGTAATTGCTGCCAAAGATGTTTCAACTAAATACTGAGTAAAAGGTCTGAACACGTGTGTCAATGGGATAGTTCAGGTTTTTTTATTTTTACTAAATTTACAAAATTTCTAAGTTCAGTGTTTACTTTGTCATTCTGAGGAATTGAATATTGCTCGATTTTGGGGAAAAATGAATTTAAATGCTGCGGTGGGTTAGCACCCTGCCCAGGATTGGTTCCTGCCTTGTGCCCTGTGTTGGCTGGAATTGGCTCCAGCAGACCCCCGTGACCCTGTGTTCAGATTCAGCAGGTTGGAAAATGGATGGATGGATGAATTTAAATGATTTTAGCATAAGACTGAAACATTGCAAAATGTGGAAAAAATTGAAGGGGTCTGAATACTTTCTGAATCTACTGAAGAGAAAAGCCAAGCAAAATGACACCTTTTATTGGCTAACTAAAAAGATTACAACATGCAAGCTTTCGAGGCAACTCAGGCCCCTTCTTCAGGCAAGATGTCCAAGAAGAAGGGGCCTGAGTTGCCTCGAAAGCTTGCATATTGTAATCTTTTTAGTTAGCCAATAAAAGGTGTCATTTTGCTTGGCTTTTCTCTACATTCATAATGGCTAACACGGTACAACACCCTAGTACTACTGAATCTACTGAAGATAACTCTTTTAGAGAATTTGGGATGGATGGATGAACAGACAGCTGAGGATGAGCAAGTTTCCTTATCTGGGATGTAGAAAGCATTTTTATTTAAAAATGATTCATCTATCACTTTCATTTCCACCTTCAACTGCAAGACACTAAAAGTTAAAATGTTTAAAAATCACATTGTCAGACTCTCAAGCATACATTAATTATGTACATAATTTCTCTTAATGGGATATAATTTGAAATAACATACTCTCTTTCCATACACACACACCTTGCTGATAGTGTATAACCCAGAACCCATCTGCATTCAGCACTCAACCAAATTATTGAAAAGTCGCTACTTTCACCAAATTACCACAATTGTTAGTGTCCATGATAATGTCACGATAAATCTTTCAAAAATCACTTCTTTGGAGCCCAAAGACTAAAGTTTGTTCATCTCAACATCACAGTACAGTACACACCGCCCTTTTCCTAGCCGCCCTGAATTAGACTTTTTCCATATTAGCCTTCCATTTCAGCATGTTACTGTCGGTAAGTGAATAATCACTCTGACTGTTGAACATCTTTTTTCTGAGCAGTATAGTGCCAAATATCTCTTTCCATCTTGTATTTAATATGGCATAATGTACTGTATGATGTATATGTGTATACTACTCATATAACTGCTTTACCCACTTATCATAACAAAATAAGCTCAAATAAATATTCCAATATATCTATTACCAAACAGCCAAAAAGAAGAAAAAAATACAAAGCTGTCATCACCTTCACTTTTATTTAAGTTTCTGTATGCTCAAAGGCCTTTCTGATCATGAAATGTACTTTCCACATCTGCTCCACAGTAGACTACAGCCACTTGTCTACATCTGACTTCCTCAATACACACCTCACCACCTCCTATTGCACTGCCAGAAACAGTTTCTAAAAATACATTAAACAGCATTTTTGTTTTCTAAAGCCTTTCATAAAAGTGCAACACATCCCACCCTTGCTATGAGAAATAACAATCTCACTTGAATGCTGCCTTTTGCGTACTTCATCTTATGATGAGATTTTTGTCAGTGGTTTATTTGGCAAATTAAGAAACCTGAAATGCTTTCAGAATAGGAATGATCTTGCAATGACTTACTGAGCATATTTCTAGTTCTGCTTTAATAAACACAAATAACAAATTGGGATATAGAGAAGAAATTAGTATTGGGATTCGTTTGCAAGTAAGTGGGAGCTTCCTCCCATGGTTTAAACATTTGAACATTGACAGCAGTATGGCACAACGTTTTGTGTAGGAATCTGCCCTGTAATGTACTATCAGCTGCTGCCTTACATTGATGCTAAAGAGATGACCTCTATCTTCCTAAACATATGGGCTGGATAAAGAAAGGTTTTTAAAAAATGATTTAAAGTTGTTTGTGTTAGTACAAATGTAAATATTATGTACAAAATCAACACATCCCAGACTGGTTCCTGCTTTGCGGTCTATGATGGTAAAACTGGCATCCAGAACCCCAAAATGGATTAACCAAGTTTAAAACATTATGGTAAATAAATAAAGAAGGTGGCCCTATGGTAAACACAGCTTCCTCAAGGCCATGGAAGCTTGGGTTGAAATTCTGGCCTGGTCTGTCCCTGCGTAGTTTGACCATTCTCCCAATATTCCTGTGTTTCTTTCCTACCACATCACAGACACGTGCATGTTAGCTGAATTAGTGATTCTGCATTGGCTCAGCCTGGACACTACATAACCGGTGCTTCAATGGATCACGGAGATTTGACCAATGCAGTGAAAGTGGGAAAGGCTCCATTATCTTACAACCTACAGAGCTGGATTGTATGATAAGAAAACAGATGAATATAAATAATAATTACCTTTATATTGTGCTTTTCTAACCTACTCAAAGTGCTTTACAAAGACAGGACCACTTCAAACACCACCAATGTGTAGCATCCATTCTTGCGCCAGTATGTTCACCATACATCAGCTTTTAGGTGGTGAAGGAGTGAGAGAAATAGTAAATCAATTAGAGACAGGAAACAATTAGGAGGGCAGAATGACCAGGCCATGGAGAACAATTTAGCAAGGACGTAAGAAAATATCATATACTCTTTGACGGGGAAGGCCAGGGATCTTCTAAAACCACAGAGGATCTGGACTTCGGTTTTACAACTCACTGAAAAAACAGCACCAATGTTTACAGCACAGTGTCCCAGTCACTGCACTGGGATCCACGACCAGACCACAGAGTAAGCGCACCCTGTCCTCACTTCCAGCAGCAACCCAAGCTTTTCCTTAATGGTCTCCCATCCAAGTACTGCTTGGGCCCAAACTTTCTTAGCTTCAGTTGGATTACCTATTGTGAAGATCAGGTGGTATGGCTGCTAATACTGTTAAAAAAACATGAACACTCCGGAAAGATGCCTATGAAAACTTAAGACTCGGCATCAGTTTCTCCTTTCTGTGACAAATGCCCGTTAGGCCAAAGCTGGTTTTCTGCAGCCCTAGGGCATGCTGTGCTAAATAAAGATCTCGGTTACAAGTCCTTATCTTCCGAGTAATTGTAAACAAGCGGTCTTCACTGGTAAAATAATTATGGGGTGACACGTCCTGCTCTCTGATGTTTCTTCCACCACGACCTGTGGCCGTGTCTCTGAACGGTCGCTGTCACAGCAGGTCTGCCAGTGTCCTTGTTGTCATTTTATGAACCGAGAATGGGTCTGTGTGGCGCGATCCAACCCCCTTCTCGAAAGCTTCTCTTCAAGAAATCCAATTACACAGCCATTTAGTAGAATATGCAAGAGCCCCCATATCCCGACGAGCTACTTTTAAGAAATCTCCAGACGGCAGTGCGAAGCGTTACGAATCAATGTAGGTGGCGGGGACACTAAAGCCGAAGGAGCGGACAGTGCCTACAAACAAACGTCCCGTATGGGGAAATTGTAAATATTTCAAAATTCTCAATAAATACATCCCGTACAGCGAGGTCAGCGCAAGTGCCCAGTATAATCTGTGCAGCCCGCAAAGGCTAAACACCAAACGCAAAGCCCTTCGTGCGTCGCCAGCCACAAGACGCTCTTCTCTCCACCTCCGAGGTCCGCGGTCTGCCTTACATAACGCCGCCGCTGTGATGCACACAGCATGGGCCACAGTGTCGAAATACCGAGACCCTTCCGAACCGATACCTTTGTTCAAAAATGTTACAAGACTCATGTTTACTGTAAGGCCCCACCTCTCAAGACTGGGCCTGTGCAACCAGCAAGCTCACCCGAATCTGGACGACAGGTAAGTCTGACTTTTCACTGATGTCATGGGACGTTAACAATAAATAAATAAAAGCACGGGGGTGGCCAGTTTATAGCTGTCACTGCATTTTCACTATATAAGACCTAATACAGCAGTATTCCACAAAATACGAGTCCTTGTGTTTCTCTCTTAACTCCCTCGCCACCGCATTCCTTTGCTGGTACGCAGGTATCGGAAAGGCGGATCAGCTCCAGTTTCGGAATCGTCCTACCGAAAATCTGGTAGAAAATGCAAACACTCACATGTTGCAATCGGTTTGTTCTCCATAGTGTAGATTATTGGCTTTCCTTCAGGGGACTCCATGGACTCCTGCTTGGTACATCTAACCCTCCATGTAAACGAAAGCCCATTAGCCGGATCACTACTGTTATTGTGTGGCACCGCACGTATGCGGCAGGCAATGGATTTCAATGGCTTGCTTTTTTTTCCTCCCTCTCACTCAATCGCCCTCTGCTCCCATTCACTTCCTCTATCACTCTCTCAGCATTACGACTTCCTATGGGCTGGGCACTATTAAAGGGGAAGGACAGTTATTTTATTTTTCTCTCTCTACAGACGTTTTCCATCTTTGCCGGCTGGCTGGTTCTCCACTTAGTCATGGGCATACAAATTCGTTTTCAAGAAGTTACCCATCTTGGATTTTTAATACGATACATGTCTAATGGATCCTTGCTTTATACACGCGCCATCGCAATTCGCTTTCATTTTTCATAACATTTACCATATAATATATCTATGAATGATATCCGTCACAGATTGAAATCCGGTTCAGTCATTGTGTGGAGTTTACATGTGGCGTTTTCCCCCTACGTTCCCTAAAGACATGTAGGTTAAGTTTATACGACCGCACAGAGTAAATAGGAGTTTATCCACCCACTGAGCAAATTATAAGGAACATCTGTACAGCTGCGTATCTGTGCAATCCAAGCAGCCACGCGTGTGGCAGCTACACGATTGATAACATCATGCAAATACAGGTCAGGAACTTCAGTCAATGTTCACATCAAACTCCAGAAAAAAGGAAAAAAAGTCATCTCAGTGACTTCAACCCTGGCATGATTGCTGGTGTCAGATGATCTGGTTTGAGTATTTCTGTTACTATACTGATCTCCTGGGATTCTCACACACACAACGGGCTAGAGTTTACTCAGAATGGCATGAAGGGAAAAGAAAAAAACATCCAGTGCGTGGCAGTTCTGAAGACAGAAACACCTTTGTCATGATAACACTGATAGCCACGCTGTACAACTGTGGTGAGTAGAAATGCTTCTCAGAATGCACAACATGACAAACCTTGAGGTAGATGGGCTACAACAGCACAGGACCACATTGGGTTCCACTTCTGTCAGCCAAGAACAAAAAAACAAAGGCTGCCATAGTTACAGGTTCACCAAACCTGGACAGCTGGAGACTGGAAAAATGTAGCCTGGTCTGATGAATCAGACTCACAGATGGTAGGGTCAGAATCTGGTGCCAACAGCATGAATTCATGTACCCAACCTGCCTTGTGTCAACAGTCCAGGGTGGCAGTGGTTTAGTGATGGTGTGGGAAATGTTTTCTTCACACACTTTGCACCCTTTAATACCAATCAATCATCACTTGAATTTCACAGCCTATATGAGTATTGTTGCTGACCACAGATGTCCCTTCATGGCCACGACATACATATCTAATACAGATGTAATGGCTACTTCCAGGATGATAATGCATCAGGCCACAAAGTAAAATCCATCTCAGACTCTTTTTGTGAACATGACAATGAGTTCAATGTTCTTCAGTGGTATTCCCAGTCACCAGGTCTGAATCCAGTAGAACATTTTTGGGAAGTTGTAGAATGGGAGATTCGCAATATGAATGTACAAATTGGCAGAAAATGTATGATGCAATAATTTCTACATTGTCCAAAATCTCAAAGAAATGTTTTCCAACATTTGCGGAATCCATGCCAAGAAGAACTGAGGCTGTTTCGAAAGCAGAAAGAGGCCCTACTCAACATAGTGCTACTAATCAGTGAGTGTATATGTGTGTCTGAATTCCACTCCTGCTAGCCAAGAACAGAAAACCAAGGCTGCAGTAGATACAGGCTCTGTCTAGTGTTGTTTACCACCTTGAGGCTAGTGCTGTAGGGGTAGGCCCCAGCCTCTCACATTCCTAAACTAGGCTAGGTGGGTTTGAGAATATTATGTAATATTAAAACTACTTAACCCCTGGCTTGTATTCACTGGCATATTTCTTGCTGCAAATGATTTATTTCAACTGGATTAGGACAATCAGTTGACTAAGGCTGAGGTAATCCATAACTAATTTGAGACCAAATGTTCCCTGAGCTACTCCGGGGATGTGGAGCAACTTGCATTCTTTTTTAATGTTAAAACTGAAACATTGAGAAACCCATTTTGTAAATGGTATTATGATCAACATTTACAAAGGAATTGTCACAGGTATATGATAAAATAATATTAACCAACAGCTACAGTATTATGTACATATGCCAGGGAGAGAAAGGACAGATGCAAGCTTTCTTTTTGCTATGTGATTATATTGATTCCATTCCCAGTGATATGTTCACTTCAGCTAATTATACTGTATTGATCAACTTGTATAGAAAAACTGCACTTATTTTCCTCTTTTTCAAAGTAGCATTGTAAAGGCATAGTTAATTAAATGGTGGTGATAGTCAACATATCATGTTCTATAAGATACTATTATATACTACTACTACATACTACTTACTATTTTAGCTATAGTTTAATATAATTGTTAATTAAACATAATGCATTTCTTAAGGAGCAAATCCATAATTCTCTGCAATCAAAACAAACAATAGTAGACTTGAAAGTGATGGCGATGCATAGAGGACCATATTTGAAAGAAAGAGCATATCTGGTCTAAATCCAGGCAATAGATTGTTATTGGATTTTTGTGCTGCTCATGTATTGCCCAGGACCATAACAAACACCAGGTTCAAACACGAGGATGCTCATAACTGTATCTTGTGTCAGAGCACCTTGGATTAAACATCAGTGTAGTCTTGTCATCTTATCTAATGCCATCTATTCTGCACAGTCACAGGTGTTGGGCTGTTTGTCGAGCTTGCTCAGATGTTTATACCTGAAAGACCCAAACAGACAGTGAGGGTGTGCTGGTAATGATTAGCAGATAACTACTTTTCTGGATGAGTTCATCTCTCACTTCTGGAAGAGCTTCTTCTGTATCATAGGAAAAGTCAGGTAGATTGAGCATAGACCTGTTATAGTATTAGTAACAGAGGCAGCTGCAGGTAACTGTGACCAAAAGTTGGTGCTTATCATGGCAACAATGGTAGAACCCATCAGTGTACACCAGAAATAAGTAAAGCTGTCAAGTTGAAGAAAGAGGCCTTCCATTTAATATTAGCAAAGGGTCTCTTTATTTGACCGAGAGGGTACCAGAGGGCCAAAATGATGACAGCTGAAGCAGAGGCTGATGTAAAAGCCTATATGCAGGTGGAGGTTGATGAGGACATGGATGCTAACTTTTGCGTGACCTTAAAGAGGTCCTGACAAAGTATTATACTTTGAGGAACTTGTAAACTTGGTGGATGTATACATCCCTCTCATAGGAAGTGGTTACTGAGACATTGGTAGGGGTTGGTTTCAATTCTGTGGCTGAGGTCACTACGATGATTAAAAAGCTATATATGGGCAGAGTTGCAGGGATGAGTGATATTAGACCAGAAATCCTGAAAGCTGTAAGGGGTATGCTGACTAAGCCACCTCTTTGAGGTTGTATGGAAAGTAAAGACAGACTATGATTCTGGCAGACTTAGGTGGTGGGGAAGATAAACTAATGTGTTCCCGTTATTGAAGAAACACATTCCTCAGCCTCGATGTGAAGACCTATGCAGAGGTACCAAATAAGCTATTGCAGAAACATTAACATTGTTAAATTCAAAGCATAGGTAGAAATCTTACAAAGGTATCTTGGTATTTCAAGAAATATAAAAAGTATTGCTTTTGGTGTCACAGAAAGTAAGTAATGTACATAAAATCCTGATAAACAAAACACTTTATATTATTGTTACTGGTAAATGTCCAAGTTTAAGAACACAGGAAATTTTACAAGTAACAGAAGACCATTCAGTCTCTAATGCTCATTTCTTTAGCTAACAATTAAACTATCCTAATATCAAATCTAAATATTTTATAAACCAGAAAGGCAAAGTCTCTCTCTGTTCACTTCCCAGTAATTTCCACCGGTGTCTGTGAGTATTGGGTTCAATATTTAACTGAAAGTGTACATCTAATGAATTTAGTACTTGGAGATGGTCTGCACTTCCGCCTATCAGGTCCAGCATCCTGGGTTTAAATCCTATGTCAAGCCACTATCAGTGTGAAGTTGGCATATTCTCCCCATACATGCAATTTCTGTTTTCCCCACAAAGCACTCAAGGGACATACAAACCTGATTTTTTTTTCAGGTATAGATTTACTTTAACCATGAAGTGTGGTGAGCAACAACCATTGTGCAGTGTGTTATTACTACTAAATGAAAACATGAAGCCTTCAGCTATAAAAACATTTGGGAACAAAGGAAGTGTGATTGTATGGCAAGCCAGCAGGCACTCATGGCACATTGAATTACCAAATATAAGAAAGAACACAAAATTGCAGAACAGCTTGTCTTGCCTTGTGCAATAAATACGCACCAAAATTCTAGATGAGTCAGCCACCATAAAACTAAAACATATTCCTCTCTGCATTCTCTTCACTTGCTTGTGAAAATCAGACAAGTGCATGGCTATTAACTAAAAAGACAAAGGGACGCTAAATTTGATTCAGTATTAAACACCCACGTGTCCAAATATTTTTGGATGAATACCATGAACATTTCATCTATTATGTCCACTGTATTTGAATGTTGAACATATATTTACTGCTATCTGTAAATGCATGCCATTCAGGTGAAAATGCTGGTTAGTTTACGTAAAAATTACTGCTAACCAAGGGTCATCTCTGAACAAAAATGGATAACCTGGGTCCCAAGGAAGGGTCCCTATCACAACCAGCAACATATATTTATATTTATTTATTTATATAGCACATTTTCATACAAGGTCTGGGTAACTACTGTTATCTTCTTTACTGGTGTGTTCCATGACAGATAACCGCATATTTTTTACAATGTAACCTCTACATCACAGATTTTGATTAAAATTGATGTACTGAATTATCTCACATATCAAAGTCACTGGTATGAATAAAAAATACCTATGCCTTATAGTTTTATAACCTTTCAATTTTTACAGGATTTTAATTGTACATAGGTAACACTGTAATTATTTATTGTAACAGTATTATATGTTTAGTATATATTAAGGTTTTATAACATTCATGTAAATAAAAACTTACTAAAATGTTGTCCTTTACCATGAGTGCAAGTAAGGAAATATGCTTTAATTTTTTCAATAATGATAAATAAAGATAAATAATTTTAATAAAAATTTTAATTTCTGTCAAAAATGTTAATAGTGTTTTAAATTGTTTATAATAATTTTATATTAAATATATTTAGACTGTAACATCCTCTATTTGAATGTTTTCTCATTTACGGCGAGCATACTTGATACTTTAATAACCTTGTAATTTTTATTTTCACTAACATTTTGTGTTGAATTACACTATATTATTGATATAATTATTTTTTAAACCCCCTTCTCACACAATACACAACCCAAATTTTTAAGTAATGTGGACTAAAGTTGTTTTTGGGGCTTAAGCTTTATTAGTTTCACTGCAGATCAACCCCTGTCCCAAAAAAGGTTGAGAATCACTGCCATTCCATAAGGTGGAATGAAAGGTAATGCCTTCAATTTCATATCTTGTCAACAGATGGCAGCAGTGATATACAACACGAACTGACATGCTTTGTAGGCCCTCCATCACCTCAGTTGGTGGCAGGTCATTATAGGGAATAGTTATTTTGTTACTCTTTATGAAGTGGAACCCTGTGCTAGACATTCATCAGTGCAATTATAGCCACATGCTGTGACGGAGTTCCTGACAGCAGAACATGTTGCTCCAATCGAAATTCACCAACATGTGCAACAAGATGTTTATGGTGGTGACTGTGTTGATGCAAGCAAAGTGTGTTTTTGTGTCAAAAGATGAAAAGATGGTAAGGAGGGAACATCTCAGTTATGAGTCAAACAAAGTTGTGTCTGACCTGTGACAGCATCTCATGAATTTCACAGGACACATTTTAATGAATAAATTAAGGACAATAGGTGGATCACTCAACGAGAAATTTCTGACAGTATAGGAATTTCCCAAGACTGTGTGGGGTACATTATTGCTATTCTTGGATACTCGAAACTTTGTGCACAATGGGCTCCTTGGATGTTTATGGTAAAAATGAAGCTGAGTGAGTTGAAATTTGCCAGCTATTTTTGTTGCATTACAAGAACAAAAGTGAAACTTTTCTTCACTTAATAGCGACAGGAGATGAAACATTTGTACACCATTACGAACAAGAAAGAAAATGTCAGTCCATGGAATATCAATATAAATGTTTACCTAAGAATAAAAAAATCAAAACACAGGCACTTAACACTTGACAGCTCACAGCAACAGTTATCTGGGATGAAGATGGTGTCATCCACATTGATTTCCTGGAACCTGGGACAAGAATTAGCTCAGAATGTTTTATTGTTATGCTGAAAGCTTTAAAACAAGGATTAAAGAGGATTAGAAGGGACAAAGGAAATGTTATTCTGCAACATGACAACACTAGGCCACACAGCTCATGTGCCGCTACGGAAGCAACTGAGCGGCTATATGTCAACAGCCTACTCTATCCACTGTACAGTCCAGACTGCAACTTCCATCTTTTTCCAAAATTGAAGGAAGACCTTCATGGTCATCACAGTGATTCCAGTGAAGAAGCTGAGAATGCTGTCAGGACATGGTTGTGGAAACACAGTGTGGACTTTTACTGTGACAGCTTCACAAAACTTTTTTGAATTGTTTCTTTACTTTGGACAGAGGTTATGAATATTGTGTTAAAATAAATTTGTAGAACTTTTCTGTTTGTGTATGATGAACTTTATTTTCTTAGTGTTTGTTGTAAAGACTGTCAAGATAGTTTTTGTTGCCTCCTCAATGTGCTGTACCTCCAATGTTGGGGTTATCTGGAAATTTCACAAGTTTACTACTATAAAGTTTAATTTTTTTATCTGAATCACTGTCTTTAATATAAATTAGAAAAAAAAGCAATAGTAACCCTGGCATATCCTAACCCACATGGAACTTGCTTCTCTTATTTGACATCTTTATCTTCTGTCCATCAACCAGTGTGCAGTCCAGTTTTTGGCTTTTATAACTGATGCCAAAGACCTCTAGCGTTTGAATGAATTACATTCATTGTATGGAACGACATCAGAAGCTTTTTGTAAATCTAACAGTTTCACATGCTTTAATTTTATCTGATATGCCAAATGTTTGTTCAGTGTAATCTAATAAATTTGTTTAAAATTATTTTTCCCTTTTAAACCCATGCTGGCTGTCATTTATAATCCCCTTTTTATAGTAGTCCTTTCCATTGTAACTGATTATCGCTTCTGTTATAATATAAAAGGCTTCTTGGTTTGCTATACAGTACCTGGCATACATTTTGTCTCCCTTCTTGTTGACTGGAGTCACATTTGCAACTTTTCAGTCATCGGATGCCTCTTACATATGAATTATTGCTAAATGTATTTAGTATCATCTTATAAATAATATATTAGATTAAATTAGACTAGATAAACATTAATAATCCCAAGGGGAAATTTAGATGCAAACAACAGCAAAAAAATAAAACAAAGATAAAGACTTAACAGGACAAATAATACAATTTATTGTTCAATACAATAATACAATACAATAATACAAGCGGCTGAAATGAGTTTCCTCCGCAGGGTGTCTGGGCTTTCCCTTAAAGATAGGGTGAGAAGCTCAGTCATCCGGGAGGAGCTCAGAGTAGAGCCGCTGCTCCTCCGCATCGAGAGGAGTCAGATGAGGTGGCTCGGGCATCTGATCAGGATGCCTCCTGGACGCCTCCCTGGTGAGGTGTTCCGGGCACGTCTAACCGGGAGGAGGCCCCGGGGAAGACCCAGGACACGCTGGAGGGACTATGTCTCTCGACTGGCCTGGGAACGCCTTGGGATTCTCCCGGAAGAGCTAGAAGTGGCCGGGGAGAGGGAAGTCTGGGCATCTCTGCTCAAGCTGCTGCCCCCGCGACCCGACCTCGGATAAGCGGGAGACAATGGATGGATGGATACATGTATTGCAGAGATTGCAAAACGAACTGCATTTACTTGGAGGAAGCATTGAATTGCCTGATAGCCTGATAGTAAAGAAGACCCCCAGATGTGCTTCTTAGCACACCATGGAGGAATGAGCCTGTGGCTCAGAGTGCTCGAAGATAGCCCCTCCTGGATGGGGATGGAGGGAATTTTTTATGATGGCATCCAATTTTCCCACCATCCTTTTTTCCACAACAGCTTCCAGTGTGTCCAGGATTAGCCCGGTGATGGAGCAGGATTTCCTGATTAGTTTGTGCATCTTTTTAGCTCAAGTTGCTTCACCAGGAGACAGCAGTATAGAACAATACAATTTTCTGCAAAGATCAAAAGTCCACAATCTCCTAAGGAAGTCTAGGCTGCTCTGGCCATTCTTGTACAGCGTCACTGGGTTGCCAGACCAGTCCAGTTTGTCATTTATGTGGACCCACAAGTACCCGTAGCTCCGCTGAATCCGAACACAGGGTCACGGGGGTCTGCTGGAGCCAATCCCAGCCAACACAGGGCACAAGGCAGGAACCAATCCCAGGCAGGGTGCCAACCCACTGCAGGACACACACAAACACACCCACACACCAAGCACACACTAGGGCCAATGTAGAATCGCCAATCCACCTAACCTGCATGTCTTTGGACTGTGGGAGGAAACCGGAGCGCCCGGAGGAAACCCACGCAGACACAGGGAGAACATGCAAACTCCACACAGGGAGGACCCGGGAAGCGAACCCAGGTCCCCAGGTGTCCCAACTGCGAGGCAGCAGCGCTACCCACTGCGCCACCATGCCGCCCAAGCATCAAGATGCAAAGCCTAAAGCTTTTTTCCATTAATGTTGTTAAAGGCACTGGAAAAAAAATGAAAGAACAGGACACTGACTGTAGTCTCGGCTTTATTTGAGAGTAGATGCTGTGGAGCATGTAGATCAGAGCTTCTTCCACACCTATATAGATCTGATAGGTAACCTGCAGGGGATCAACATATTCTGAAACCAGGGGTCAGAGTGGTTTCAGGACTAACCTCTTTCATTTCTTTAAGTAATACTGATAAAATCTCATTTGGCCCAGGTATTTTATCAGCCTTCAATGCATCTAGAGCTTGTAGGACCTCTAACAGTTCTATCTTAAAGCCCTTGAACATGAAGCTCATTTTCACAACTGACTGAGCCATTCCATCTATTTATTCTTTTGCAAAAATGGACTAAATAAACATGTCTTCATAATTTACTATTTCCTGTTCATTCTCAAACGGCATGCATGGTACAGTGGTCGATATACAGTGCATCCAGAAAGTATTCACAGAGCATCACTTTTTCCACATTTTGTTATGTTACAGCCTTATTCCAAAATGGATTAAATTCATTTTTTTCCTCAGAATTCTACACACAACACCCCATAATGACAACATGAAAAAACTTTACTTGAGGTTTTTGCAAATTTATTAAAAATAAAAAAAACTGAGAAATCACATGTACATAAGTATTCACAGCCTTTGCTCAATACTTTGTCGATGCACCTTTGGCAGCAATTACAGCCTCGAGTCTTTTTGAATACGATGCCACAAGCTTGGCACACCTATCCTTGGCCAGTTTCGCCCATTCCTCTTTGCAGCACCTCTCAAGCTCCATCAGGTTGGATGGGAAGCATCGGTGCACAGCCATTTTAAGATCTCTCCAGAGATGTTCAATCGGATTCAAGTCTGGGCCACTCAAGGACATTCACAGAGTTGTCCTGAAGCCACTCCTTTGATATCTTGGCTGTGTGCTTAGGGTCGTTGTCCTGCTGAAAGATGAACCGTCGCCCCAGTCTGAGGTCAAGAGCGCTCTGGAGCAGGTTTTCATCCAGGATGTCTCTGTACATTGCTGCAGTCATCTTTCCCTTTATCCTGACTAGTCTCCCAGTTCCTGCCGCTGAAAAACATCCCCACAGCATGATGCTGCCACCACCATGCTTCACTGTAGGGATGGTCTTGGCCTGGTGATGAGCGGTGCCAGATTTCCTCCAAACGTGACGCCTGGCATTCACACCAAAGAGTTCAATCTTTGTCTCATCAGACCAGAGAATTTTCTTTCTCATGGTCTGAGAGTCCTTCAGGTGCCTTTTGGCAAACTCTAGGCGGGCTGCCATGTGCCTTTCACTAAGGAGTGGCTTCCGTCTGGCCACTCTACCATACAGGCCTGATTGGTGGATTGCTGCAGAGATGGTTGACCTTCTGGAAGGTTCTCCTCTCTCCACAGAGGACCTCTGGAGCTCTGACAGAGTGACCATTGGGTTCTTGGACACCTCCCTGACTAAGGCCCTTCTCCCCCGATTGCTCAGTTTAGATGGCCGGCCAGCTCTAGGAAGAGTCCTGGTGGTTTCAAACTTCTTCCACTTACGGATGATGGAGGCCACTGTGCTCATTGGGACCTTCAAAGCAGCAGAAATTTTTCTGTAACCTTCCCCAGATTTGTGCCTCGAGACAATCCTGTCTCGGAGGTCTACAGACAATTCCTTTGACTTCATGCTTGGTTTGTGCTCTGATATGAACTGTCAACTGTGGGACCTTATATAGACAGGTGTGTGCCTTTCCAAATCATGTCCAATCAAGTGAATTTACCACAGGTGGACTCCAATTAAGCTGCAGAAACATCTCAAGGATGATCAGGGGAAACAGGATGCACCTGAGCTCAATTTTGAGCTTCATGGCAAAGGCTGTGAATACTTATGTACATGTGCTTTCTCCATTTTTTTATTTTTAATAAATTTGCAAAAAACTCAAGTAAACTTTTTTCATGTTGTCATTATGGGGTGTTGTGTGTAGAATTCTGAGGAAAAAATGAATTTAATCCATTTTGGAATAAGGCTGTAACATAACAAAATGTGGAAAAAGTGATGCGCTGTGAATACTTTCTGGATGCACTGCAACTATAATTTAAGCAGTTACCCAGGTTTGTTTCTAGATGGAAGCAGACAACTTGCACTAGACAGTTTCCCACAAGATACTTTGGTTACCTACATTGTCTCACAGCTCCAAGAGACAGGGTTTGAATTTTGGTTTAGTCACGCTCTCTGTGTGAAATTTGCATGCTCTCTCCTCTCTCTGGGAACTTTGATTTTCATCCCACATTGCAAAAACATGTATGTTAATTTAAGATGAACACTAAATTATCCCAGTATGGGTGTGTGTGCCCTGTAATGGACAGGTAACCTATTCAGTTTTGGTTCCTGCCTTGCACCAAATGCTTTTTTGTCCTACGATGGAAACCAAGACAATTGTTTCCTTTGGCATGGCATTTGAGGCTTTAGCTGCAGTCTTTGGTGGAAACTTAACATTAACAACCTCTGGCAAAGTGAAAGCCTTTTTAGGAAACCAAAAGATAACTTTCACTGTGTAACTGAAAACTGGCATGTAGCATCTGTATCTCTCTGTCTGGTAAGGTAGTGCCAGTCACAGCCCAGTGACACTGCTTGGTATATCTAGACACTGAGATGTTTGGATCTTGTACCCATTTATCACCATAGTCAGAGAACAGAATGACCAAAACTTAACTTTGCCAATCTCTGTGGACAATTCTATGTATCAATTATCAACCAAAACATTGAGCAGATGAGCATACCAGAAACTAATGGCAAAATGTCCATACCTCCCTTTATAACCCAGTGTCGATGCTAGATCCCTGTGTGCCTAGGGTGTGCTCCACAACAGGACTGTTGTGACCCTTCTACTTTAAGTGGTAATCTAGCGCCTAAAGATACTCCATAATGGAGTTGGGCATGGGTGCTGCATTGAGTGCAGTCTCACTAAAGGACAGTGAGGTGTGCAAGCGGGAAAGACTTTACATAAAAGAAAAAGGTCTCTCTTGTTAAAGAAAAGTATTGGGTGGTTGCAACTCACAGCAGACTTATTTTATGCTAGCAACATATACTCACTTAAAAGAAGATGTCTGCATTCCTGGTGAATTCAGGTGGTATCCCTGGGATCTTTATCAAGTGCAGGACTAAATTTAAGAGCCAGCAGTTTAACTTTATTATTGTGGTCAGGAGCCAGTGGTCAAAGCATAGATGAGCCCCTGTTAAAATAACTTCTTGAAATGTAAATAAACCATTGTGAATACTCTAATCGACACTATTTCATTGCAACAGTGCATACAATTGGAAAAGAGCACATTGTGATGCAAAGAAATCTTTTTTAAATGAATTAGACATAACATTGTGCTGCATATGCAAAGTAGCTTGTAAAGGCACATGCATGATAATGATTACTGGTTACAGGATTGTTTTCTTCTTTCTCCTTGTAGATTCTGCAGTTTTAAAAATCCACCTTTGTGTACATCTCCAATTCATGTGCCATTTATGTGGAAAGTGGGAATAAAGTTGGGAGTGAGATGAAACATTTGCTTAAAGAGGTAAAAGCAGGATCAGAAAATCATAGTGTGCAGGCCTCTACCTCAAAGACAAAAACTGCAATTCAGTCCTTCACCACAAGGTGCAACTGAACTGAGGAAGACATACTTGCACTTCACTTCCTCATCTTTCTCCATGTGTGCCCAAGAAAATTGCATAGTTGGCACAGAAAACTACAAGACAAAGCTTCACCGCCTGTTAGGATGTGGTTTTTCATGTTCCTTTTTATTCTTTTTGATATTTCAGGTTCCTATTAGGGTTTTTCGTATAGCATAGAATATTATATTCATGTTGACATTTGTTTTTTTTTTTTTTTTTTGATGGAGCTGAATTATTTTTGACAGTGATTTTTTAAAGGTATGATATTTTTTTATATATTACTTGCCCTGTGCAATTTGTAGAGATGGCAAAGAAAATTTTTTAATCTCATGTTTTCGTGGAGAACAGACATAACCTTTCTGTTAGATTGGGAGCCAATGGTGACTAATATTAAACAATATAAAACATGAATGAAACAATCACACATTACTCGTGTTGCACAATCCTTATATCAAGTCATCCAACTGTATGCTCACAACATGCAAAACACATGTAGTTTTTGCTAAAATATTGTTAAATAAATAACTCCTTTACCTTCTTGGTATTAACCCTGAACTTGACTCCAGTCATGAATTCTATGCAATTACAGCTAAACCTGAGTCAGGCATGGTGTGATATGGAATATTCTTATAGTGTTAAACTCAAATACTGTAAATCTCAAGACAGTATTCTGCTGCCATCTACTGGATGAAATAACATCATGCTGCAAAAAGAAAAACATGAATATTTCTGTTTTCCGCTACTTAATGGCAACTCTAAGGTCATTCATAAATATTCATGAGTGGGGCAGAGCCTCCAACGGAAAACACAACAGCAAACAAAAGGTCATTAAAGCAGTGTTAGAATAAACTGAAAGAGAACTCTTGCTTGAATTGAGTGATAAAGTGAGGACAACCTGAACTGATCACCAGACGTTGACATGGAAAGTGAAACTGATGCTCACGGCTTTGTACGACCGAACCCCAGTGATTTACCCGGTGAATTCGCTCGCATGATGCTTCACTTTGGTGCAACAATAGTTGTGTGACAAAAAGGACAAGCAAGACATTGGCCTCCGTTCACAATGTGGCAATGGTCAACATTCATATCACGGGAAATGTGGAAGTCACTAAGCCTTGTGCTGTGGTAGCCTGTAATAACACAAGAGATGTGTTGATTGTGCAGGTCAACTATGGACATTTTACCCTCACATGTGCAAGCAACAGAAAAAACTATAAGAAAAGTGTGTAAAGAAACACGCTTCTACTGTCCTGATTGCAAAATCAGGCAGTGTGTTGGTGTCTGTTTCAAAGTATAACACCCAAAGGACGTGTACTAAATCTGCATCAGTACAGCAGTGGACACTTGTCATACCTTTTCTATCCATATTACTAACCGAGAATGGTAAACCGGATGGCATGGATGCAGGTACACGGCGATGGGACCATGAGACGTACTGCATAGGCGCGTACAGCACACGTCTCATAAACCGCAAGCGAAGTTGTATCCACCGCGCACGAAGGAGTCACGGCCCAAAAACGAAAGAGCTCAACTGACGTGAATGAGAAATGAAGCAACAACGCGCCCATAGCTAACGACTACCGACACAGCCATACAAAAAAGAGGATTCTGCGCTGCAGCCCAGAGTCAAATGGAAGAGGCTACGGAGGCCCCACAGGTCCACAAAGATGGTACGGAGTGAAGGCGCAGGCATCACCGCCATATTGTGAGTGGCCCTACTGCGGAGTGAAGTTAGGAATAATGTGCTGCTTCGGATTGTACAAACCGCTGAACGCTTTACACCAAATTCAAACACAATACAGCTCAACGATACAAACACGAGCCCACCTGGATAAGATCAATGAACGCAGGCACCTACAACGCGCGTCTGAAACTGCGGAAGCAAAGCAGGCACGGGTTCAAAACGAACCACCTCGACTGACGGATATACAAACACGAGCCCGCCTGGATAAAAACAATGAACGCAGGCGCCTACAACGTGTGTCTGAAATGCTGCGGGCAAAGCGGGGACGGCTCCAAAACGAACGAGCTCGACTAATGTATTTCAGGATACCCAACGCCAGGGGTAGGCGAGCGAAGTGAGCAGGGGGCGGAGCCCCCTTGTGGTAGTTATGTTGCCGTTTTGCTTTTTGCAATCTTCTGTTATGCATAATAACATTGTTTCTTGTTGAAAAAAATGTAATGTTTTTGGGCTTGTTTTTCCTTGGGTAAACATAATGGTAAGGAGGCTACAATGAAAGTAGCTCGCAAACAGGAAGCCCCTTTACGTGGGGTTGCACTTTCTTCACGTAGATATACAGGAGTAATAGTGAGATGAGCAAGAAACTGTTCTGCTAAGCCTAAAGTGCTCATTCTTTTTTTAGAAAGGCTGAACTGTATGGGCAGGTATCCCTGCTTTGGGGTTTCATCCATCCATCCATCCATTTTCCAACCCTCTATATCCTGTCACGGGGTCTGCTGGAGCCAATCCCAGCCAACACAGGGCACAAGGCAGGAAACAAACCTCGGGCAGCGCACAAGCCCACCACAGGTACACACACACTCAAAGCACATACTAGGGACAATTTAGGATCACTAATACACCTAACCTGCATGTCTTTGGACTGTGGGAAGAAACCCACGCAGACACAGGGAGAACATGCAAACTCCACACAGGGAGAACCTGGGACGCGAACCCAGGTCTCCTTACTGCGAGGCAGCAGCGCTACCACTGCGCCACCATGCCGGCCGCTATGGGATTTCATGCAGCTTTAATCCAAACTTGTTGAAAAATGATTGCAAAAGCTTGATTACCACAAAGTAGTAACATGGTAGTAAATCAGTGTAGAGTAGAGCTGTGACATTCATATTCAGATTCCGTATATACAGTACAAATCTGAATGTGTGATACTTTGAATATTCTCTTCCAGCCTTTTCTGCCAGTTGGCATTTTTCAGGGCTCCAAAGAGGCTGAAATGCAAAGATCTAGGCTATGTGGTGAGTGGGAAACTGGTTTTGGTGTGCTGAAAGAGGCTGTGGTGTAGCAGGTCCACAGCTCAAGTCAAAAAGGCCACTTTTTAAATAAATAGTCGTGGCTTAGATAGGGGGCGCGGTAGTGTGCCGGAAGTGGTTCCCGGGTGAATTTGTGATGCGGGCGGTCCTCGCTTGAGTGCATAGGTGAGGAGTTGTCCGCATCCGTAATTGATGCCAGGAGCTGCTAATTGCCACACCTGATCCACGTCCTCATGATAAATAATAAAAGTGCGAGGCGGCTGGGGGAGGAAAGAAAAAACAGACAGAGATTAAGAAGCAGGAAGCAGGTGCATGAACGAGCAAAGGTGCAGATGATCAGTGAGCCTGGGTGTTTGGCCAGCACCCCAGGAGCAGTCGGTAGTGGTCGCTCCTGCTAAGCATTATTGAGGAGTAGGAGTGACTGGAAGGAGGATGGCTTGCCGCATAAGGCCGAGAAAGCACTGGGAGTCGGGACTTGGGACGTGAAAGGCCCAGCGTGAGTGCCCTGGTCTCTGGGGAGCCCAAGTCACAGTCTGGTAAAGCCTACCGGAGCCAGGGATCGGAAAGGCGAACAGACCGGCTGTAGAAGGCAGAAAGAAGGTTAGCTGCAGGTAAGGTGGCTCCCCTGATGTATAGCCTGGACGGGAGAAGCAGGGGAGTCACCAGTAGAAATGCACGAGGATCTGTTTTTTAAAAGGACGGCTTCTAGCCATTATTTTAACCTCGGGTTTTAAAAAGGATTTTTTTCTATTGTGTTTTTAATCTCCACTGTTCACTCGTTTTTATTGGATTATTTATTTATTAACTTTGAAGCACTGCACTATTTATTTGGACACTTTGTCTTTGATTTTTGTTGTTTTAAATAAAAGCACTTTTGCACCATCCTCTTGCTTTGTTGTGCCTCACCGTCCAGCTCATCGGTGACACTACCGATGGTGTCGGGTTCAATAGATCCCAGAAGCCGGATGGGAGCATGGAGTGGAATCCGCATCATCACAGAAGCTCTCAGCAAGCATTTTTGTGCAGTCAAATGAACAAGACTATGACTAAAGAAATCTAAATTATGTTTGTCAACATGGCATACAAGAATGTCTTCCAAAATCACCCCTGCTACATCCCATAAAACAGTGTTCATGACTTTTTCTGGTAAGTTTAACCTTACTTCTGTCCAAGGATTAAGGATCAAGCTGAAGGATTCATATTTCATGATTCATGTTGTTTTATTATCAATAGTTATGTTTCATAGAACCCAACACATATACATATCCCAAGGAATCAATAATGCAGTTGGGTCCTGAGGGCTTGGTCTCAAGCTTCGTGTTCGTAATCCATCAGTCGCCTTGGATGTGTTCCTTAGCATGTGAGATCAATGGCAGAGTGACTGCTGCTGCTAGTGCATCATGAAGTTCCACTTGGACTTTAAGACCCTGTCACATCAGTCAACTTTTTCCAGCCTTCATTAATATGATCTTCACGTGTTGGAGGCTGTCACATGATATGTTGCAATGAGTACTCTCATATGCCCAGCAACTCAGTCCAAAGAGTCTGTGATTTGCCCCAACAAAAAAAAGTCACACAAGTGAAAAACATTTATATACTGCAGCACCGGCTCCGTCAAGCAGCATGTTTTTGGCCGATACTTTGAATATGTGAAGCTGTTCAGGAAAGTCACTGCAGAGTAACCTTGATTGTCATGCCATCTGATCTCCTCAGCCGATGGTATCAGCAACTGCAGTCATCAAGGTTGACATCCCCATTCGACTATAAGCTGCATAATGTGCCATCAGCTTTAGAAGCTGTCATCTGTGCTGTGTGTTGGAAAACATTGTTTTAGTAGCCACCAAAGAATTCAGCAGCAGTTTGTTGTCTAAAATACGCATCACTGCACAATCCATTTTGAGGGTCACCTGTGTTTGCGCTCGGTACTGCATCTGCAACATTGAAGTAGGAAGCAGGAAATTTCAAATCACCGCATAATGAGCAAAGTTTGAATGAAGTCTTGCAATTTTTTCTGGCCAAGCCTCATTTTTTTTTTTGTTGTTTTTTTCAATAACTTTTGAAACTTCAAAAAGCTACACTGTGATGAATCAGTGCCCCAAGCCTTGAAGGTTTCTGCCTTGTGCCTGGTCCTACAGTACCAGACAAGGCTCAAGGCTTCCATCGTACACCCGTCAAGCTTTTGTTGCTGCAAAATCTGAAACTGAGATAAATCATGTTCGATTGTATTTCACCACAAAACCTACAATAACATTTAAGAAAAAACAATCAAATAAAAAAATGATGTATATCAAAGTAACGATTGCATAAATGGGCACATCCTTTATGCTGGGAGCTGAAACAGTGTTCCTGTTTAACCAGTCACATTCCAGATAATTTAATGTACAAATGTCATTTGCCTTCAGTTAAATGAAGATATTACAATTCTCTCCAAATGAAATTGCCTGTTTTTGCAGGACTTCCAGGAAAGTATCTTGGTGGCATAATGCAGAGGTATCAATGCAACAGAAATAGCTAACTATTTATGGGGTCTTTACATTGAAAACTACACTTCAGGGTATTAGAATTTGTAAGGCATCACATGTATCATGGAACACTGTGACAACCATCATTAAGAAGTTGAGGAATAAATATGGCACAACCAAAATATTACGTAGTTTAAGAAGACCCACCAAAATTGATAACCTAGCTAGAAGAGATGAAGGGTAATTTTAAAGAAGTAACAGAAATGTATGACAGTAACTGGCTACTTCCTACATATTTTTACATTTCATATTTTCCATAATTCAGAACAGTGCTGACCAGGGGTCATTTAAGGACTTACCATATGAGGTCTAATATATTCAGAGCCAGTGCAGAACTTTCCCAAAGGTGCGTCTCCTGTCGACTCCTGCTCACCACTTTTATGGACAGGATAGCAAGATGCAATTGAGGCCTTTAGCAATATCTGGTTTGAAGACTTGCAGGCGATGCGTTCTTGGCCTCAGCTGACTATGGTCTTCTATGTGCACCGTAGCAGTTTGATATGAAATGTGGAAGTTTTGAAAAACATCAGTATATTCTCTGTCTGTACACTGATATTCCAAGTGGATGAGTTTAAGTACCATGAATTCTTATGTTCACAACAGAGAGTGGACAGAATAGCAAGACTGAGTGAAGAAGCAGTGCAGCAATGGCATTTTTGGCAATAGCCCAAAGTCTTGACGGCTGTCTGTCTGACACTCAGTCATTTGTAGACTTGAGTAGTGAAAGACTTTCTACGGGATTTAGTTTTGAGCCAGCTGTATTAACTTTCTTTTAGACAAGTTATTCCATTATTGATTCTGCTTTGTGTATGACTATTGTCTTAAAAGGGACACAGAGTTTAATTCCAGGCTACTGGAAGACTGAAACCAATTTTCCCAGGGACTTGGTACCATCCATCTTTCATTTTTTGTTCAGAAGCCATACTTCACCTACTGCCACAGAGCATTTCCAATACTAACAGCTGCCACACAAGTGAGGAGAGATGGTGTTAGAAGACTGATCCGTCTGATCTGGTTTCTCCCATACTTATTGTGTTATTTGCTCCACAACCAAAATTCTGGCCTTTAATTTTTCCCCAGAAACACCTTCTTGTAAGGTATTCCTGATAATATCTTCCTAAGAGATGTAATTGTCCAAGTATGCCCTGGGTCTGGATACCCACTTCATCTCACTACAGCATTGGTAGACACCTATCCAACAAGAACTGTGACATTATTTGCAGCCAAGATATGACTCAGTTAATAAGAAGAATGCTTTTTTCACATTTTTAATTACACCTGTATTTTTTTAAATCAACTGTACATTGTTGGGAGCTGCAATGGCTGAGGCAAGCTTTGACAGGTTCTACAAGGCAGAACATACAAAATGTAGTGCATTGATGAAAATTACTTGTATGTGTGCACTGGTGTAACGGACACCCCTGCATTATATTTTAAATTACATATTTTGCATTTTTAGGCTAAGTGGAAGTGAAAAACTGGTGTGCTGCATCGTGTGACATTACAGGTGAATGCGAGAAATCTGAATAAGTAAGCTAGTAGACAACAAAGAGATCCATGATGATAAGAAAAAGAAAATAACTATGTGCTGCCCAAATCATACAACTGGCACAACAGGCCATTGCCAGTCTACCAAAGATAATATGTGCTTAAAGCCTGAGTGGAAGAGAGAAATCGAGAAATGCTGCCCACGTCATAAACCATCAGATGAATCGAGCATCACAAGCAAGTGTGACAGAAAAGACTTTTTCTGGTTGACCTCCTGTTCACCTTTTTCTCAGACAACTTGACAGCCCCAGACCAAGGAATAAATAAGGATATGTTGTATTAAATAAGAAATAAGTAAATAACAACACTGGGGTCTCAAAATGCTTTTTCATCATATGTCAAAGCCATAGCAGTTGTCCTTCAAACTGCAACAAATTGGCCAGGGAAGGTTGGGTTTAATTTAGATTTTAAATGTTTGCTCAGGGTTTTCTTAAAATTGTGTTCTACATGTTGCTGTTAGGGACAGACATCAACAATAGAGGTAGGTAGAAAGTGGGGTAGGCGTGCATGCGCAGGATCTGTCTCATACTGCTCTACTCTACCTTGTGGTGAATGAAAAAGATGTTTAAGGGCAAGATAAGGAAACAAAAGGTGCAGTTAAAGAAGACTTCCAGCTACAGCACTCATCCATAGTTATCAAGCTCCTGACGCAATATACTGTGCAGATTAGTGACGCAAAAATCTTTAATGCAATTTTAATGATATTTTTATATACAAAAGTGTGAAAAAAATCAAGTCATGTGAAGATCTTCACAAGACTCTATTCCTCAGATCTTAAATATCTCTGGAGTGCCAAGAACGAGTCAATGCCTTTCCAACTCTGGACATTAGACCACATAAGCACTGGGTTATCATGATTTGTGCTTTAAAAAAAAAAAGTATTACGTACAGTACCAACATGACAGGGCCTAGTCATTTTCATCTTGCTTATTAGCACCTTTACCATGTGCCATCCACAAACCATTCCTTCCTGCCGTTACAAAAGACTGTTCTATACATTTTACCAACTACTGAGAATCTATTATGGAAATGGAAGGCAATAACTGGTTCTTAAGGTGATCTGCTGTGTATTCACTACATATTGTCAGGAACAGAAGACGAATGTTTCAAGGTCAGGTTGTTTTACTAACTCAACACAGTGCCAGAGATTGTGTAGCACATGCATGTAAGAATTTCACTGTTATATATCCACATGACAATAATGACTCTATAAACCTATGAGACTGGACTATAAGGTGGTACTCCGAAGGAGGATGGAATGGAAAGGAAAAGTCACCTCACAGGCATTTTACGAACATCTCCACAACGATGCCATTTCTCCTGCCAACCTAAAACAATAGCTGCTTTGAATCAGCTGAATAAGACATTTTTACAAAGAATATTCACAGTAAATACATATTTATGTACAAACAGACCAAGTAAAAGTCATATCCTTTGAAATAAAAAAGAAAAAGCAGCACAGCAATTCTACATTTTTATTAAGATTCAAATGCAAGTACAATGCAGTTTATATTCTACAGGCCAATTGTACCATTGTGCAGCCACTGAATGAATCCCTGAAAGTTTTAGTTCACTTTTATTATTGTGAAAATCATGCAAAAGTTTTATTGATATTACTAATAATTTTATATTATATATATATATATATATATATATATATATATATATATATATATATATATATATATATACACACAGAGAGAGAGAGAGAGAGCCCATACCACCATAAAGTAATTGATTATACATTTTTAGGTGTTTTAAATATACATATTTAGCCAGTCAGTGCAAAATAATAAAAACTACAACAAAAAAACTTTGCATTTATTTACACATTTTGATGTTCCTGTAAAGAATTAAAACGATCAAGTCTGTCTCAACAGAATTCATACAAATTAGAATGTTTTAAAAATATAGTATTTAGGATGAAGTTGCAAAACTTCAAAAAGTTTTTTTTTTTTTTTTTTTTTAAACATACATCACTTTTGTAGATGTCAAATCTGAAGATTACAATCAGATATAACAAAACTGGAATACACAACAGTTGACCTTTACATGTGTGTAATGGGGTTAATGAAGGGCTGCAACAGTGTGCACCTCAAAAGGAAAAAAAGAAAAGGCTATTCAGTGCTGAAGAAAAAGAAAACAAGAAGGGTACAAACACAACATTTTGGCTGTGTAGCTTTCATTAATGTTGGCTCTGTAACCTTTTTTCGTTCAGTGTGAGAATAGCCCTTGCTTGTTTCCCCATTTATATATAAATGTGTACATTGTATATATAAAATTCATTGTCAAGCTTAGCCTGAGACAAATGCTTTGGATAATAACGGGGGCCAATGTGCAAAGCCTGCTTTGTTTAAATTCAGATATAAGTATCATCACAGTATAAGCTTTTGAGAAACAGAACAACATATATTTCATGTTATATCTCCACTGCTTGCCTGACTGTATACACCACATAATTCTGGTTTAAACATCAATTAGTATTAGCAAAACTTTAAAGTATAATGTAACACACTGTACTCTATATTTTGATGATGCTGATCTTTCACAAAAGTTCTGGCAAGGTTTATAAAATAAATAAACTCTAAACAGTAACACTGAACTTAATGAGCAGTTTCTACACAGAACACAAGTGTAGACAGAATTTTCTTCTACTGACACATGTAACGTGTCTGGTGGAGTTTGGGCTTCAATTTAAGAACACCAAGGCAACATTAAGAAAACAAGCTATTGCTATTTCTTTCTTAAAATACTTTATTCTTGCAGCTTCAGAATTATACAGTGCTTTCTAAAACAGAATAAAAATAAAAGTCACCAGTATGTGTTAATGCTTTTCTTCATCAATGAAAACTGCATACTTTTTTATGTTTTACTTACAAGTTTATAGCCCACAATTCCAGATGGCCACTATTTTCCATACCATGTTAATTTGTCAACAAAAATTAAACAAATGTGACATTAAGTACAATGTTTCCAACTTGAAGAGATGAAAGATAGAGTATTTTGGTTAAAGTAACAAAATGTAATTTTATAGATTATTAATAGTATGAAACATTTAATAAGTTTACACCATAGAAAACCCCCCATCCCAGCAATAAATCATATTTTCCATTTAATAAAAATGAAAAAAAAAAAAAACAATGATAGCAAATGAAATGTTGTGTTTTAGCAAAACCTTTTCTTTCTATAAGCTTCCTTAACCCCATGTGACAAGTAGCACTATTTAAATAAAATTTAAAAAAAAAAAGCAAAAAAAAAACAAGCTTATTTAGTACTTTTGAGAAAGTCACGTGAACTCTCATGTCTGCACACAACTTGGATTTCTGCAGGTAGTATGTTCATCTGTTTATAAAGTTCAACAATGAAAATCAGTACATTAAATATCAGAAATGACCCTCTTTCTATCTGTAGTACAGCCTACATGTAAAATCAGTTTTACACAATTAGCAGTGTGCATGTATATAGATAGCTTAATCAGAAACATGGTAAGTGGATTTGTTGTTTTTTTTAAAAGAATAATAAAAAAAACATTTAAAATATAACAAAATCAGCTTTCTAAAATAAGTAAGCATAATATATTGGATGGATGTTACCGTGCAAAGTGCATTTTAAGTGCAGTTACTATGAAATTAAATTTAAGCCATTAAGATTTTTTGTAAATGTTGCCACTAGTGCTATAAAACATCTAAGCAACTTCACAAACTAAAAAAGAGGTTTCTGAAACCAAAAATATAAGTGTATCTAGTGCAAATGGTGATTACTGAAACCTGTAATGTCCTCACAAATCTATTTAGAATATGTTGTTTTCAATTTAATGCCAGAGCAAAGGTTTTGTTAAATACTATATTTGAGAAATATCTGTTAAAAGTATATTACAAAGCATTTTTAACTTGGGCCTAAATTATCCAGGAATAATTAAATCATTTTTTTCCTTTGTATATTTCTTGGTAGTTCTCTAAAAGTTCATCATCCATTACATAAGCTTTTATAATAGGTTAATTGTTTTGTTTTAAACTTTTATTTTTTTATTAGGAAAACATTGTTTTCAACAGCTTGTTTATTATCAAATTGAAAATGTTGCAATATTCTTCTATACCAATAATTTTACTAATTAGCGATTGTCAGTAAAGATGAATGCTAACAAAATACACAAAACAAAAACAAAACAAACAGATTGCTCGGACGAAAACTAAAACAGCACAGAATGAAAGTTTACCTCCAAAAATAGGCAGAAAAATCCAAACATAATAAACCTTTTGAGTTTAGAGTGTTAGCCCTTTCTGCTGTTCTTATGGCATGACATTTTAAGATGTAGATATTTAGGGACTGAACCCTTAAGAAGAAAACAAAAGTACTTCTTAGTAGTTTAGGAAGGTTTTTTCATTAAACGTTTAAATACAAAAGAAAAAAGAATAAAATTGACAAAAAAGTGCAGTTGTAATAAGCCTATATTATACTAATAATATTACTAGATATCTCAACAGTCTGAGTCCAGATCAATTTCTCAAAAAAGAAAAAACACTTAAATTTGTAACAATTCATGCTTTGTGAAGACTGTAGTTCTTCATGATATATGCATCTATAAATTGATATTAATTGCCAGCTCTCTGCTCCGACAATCGGAACTGTAACACCACTACTTGTATCATACTTTTTACTCTCTCAGTATGCACAACTCACATTATGAACAGCTTTATTTAGCTGTATGTTTGATTTATTGTATACCTTACAGGAAAAGAATTAGATATTCTGAGTACACCAGTGCTATTCATAGCTGCCTTCTGTTTCACAGTACTTTGAATAATAGTAGCATTATTTCTTCATGTGAGAAAAAAACAAAAGAAAAAAATGAAAAATGTGATTTCAGAGCTGCACCTCTTAGTACCTCTTGAGTAAGACATTTAAGCAAAAGATTACAAACTGAACATCTGCTTTGATAGCTGCAGTGATGCTGTCCATTAACATACAGAGGAGAATGTAAATGTCATCCACGCTATAAAAATATGTATACCAAAGTTTCCAGAATGTTGTTGCTAATGAATTGTAAAGCTTGGACTCCTCTGTAAGCCATTTTCTGACTTTTTCTGGAGTAAACTGAGTTTGGCTATTACCATTCACTGTAACATTTTATTTGAATTAAACAGGTAGCATTTATGAGAACTTACAAACATTAGTTTAAACTGCAACTAATGTTGATCCGTCAAAAAAGGGTGTTTCATAAAGTACACAGTTTTTGAATTGCGTGGAATTTTTTTTGTTTGAAGGTTGTCAGCACTGTTCCTATCATTTTCGTTATCTATTATCACTCCGATTAGAAGACCATTTGTCATTTTTCCATTTAGTAGCCATGGAGCAGTTCAGTATCGAGCAACGCATTCTTATTGTGAACACTCATTACAAAAACGGGGAGTGCTACGCAGAGACTGTCCGTAAACTTTGCGCGATCTTTGAACGTGACAATGCCCCTACCGCAACAACAGTTTCAAGGTTGGTATAGAAATTCGAAGAATCTGGGTCAGCTGCAACCAGAAAATCACCCAGTCTAAACAATAATGTTTGAATGCAACAAAACATTGCGGTAGTGCAAGACAGTGTGAATGTGAGCCCCGTGAAGTCGCTTTGCCGTCGTTCACAACATCTTCAGTGTATTGAATACTGAAAAAAGATCTTCATACAGTATGCACCCCTACAAGATTCAGTTGACACAAGAGCTGAAACCAGCAGATTATGCAAAACTGCGAAGATTCGCCAATTGGATTTTGGAACAAGAGGACGACAAATTTTCAGAAAGAATAATCTTCACTGACAAGGCACATTTCCATCTCTCGTGGTATGTCAACAAACAAAATTGCCGCATTTGGGGTGATGAAAACCCTAGAGTGATTCGAGATCACGAAATGCATCCCCTACGAGCCACGGTTTGGTATGGATTTTGGGCAGGAGGCGTGACTGGCCCCTTCTTTTTTGAAGATGATGATGGAAATTCAGTTACTGCAAATGGCAACCGTTATCGGGACATGATCACTAACTTTTTGTGGCCTGTTCTGGAAGAAATGGAGGATGACGGAATTGATGAAATGTGGTTTCAGCAGGATGGGGCTACCTGCCATACATCCCAGGAGACAATCACCTTACTTCGAGAAAAATTCCCTGAGTGTCTGATCTCGATTTATGGCGGCGACCAAGAATGGCCTCCGAGGTCAAGTGACCTCACACCTTGTGACTTTCTTTTATGGGAATATGTGAAGTCACAAGTTTACGTGAACAAACCTCAAACGATAGCCGAACTGAAGAAGGAAATTCAACGGGTATTCAGCAAAATCGACAGGGACATCTGCAAAAGAGTTATCATTAATTTCAATGATCAGATGACTGTCTGCAGAGAAAGTGGAGGTGAACATATGCTCAGTATTATTTTTCATTATTAAATTGAAGTATATATTGAATGAAATTAAATAAAAATTTTGAATTTTGCTTCGATTTTGGCCGATTTTTTATTGCATTTTTAAAAACTGCGTACTTTATGTAACACCCTCTATTTATGCTGTTAGGGAGAAGTATACATACTCACTTCTTCAGCATCACTGAAATGCCTTTCTAGTGTTATATGGTGGTGTATTATAACCTGAATATATTACAATACCAACATTAACAGCTGCCAAATATAAAAATTCACCTTATAAAATTCCATTTCACTGAAAATATTAAATGTGAGTACTAAGAAAACCATTTTTCAGGATAGCAATATGATAAAACAGAAAACAATAACAAGCATAACATTTTCAAATCTACTTAATCTAATTCAGGGTCAGTTGGGGGGCAGTGTTTGTCCTGGCAGCAGTAGTGGGCTCAAGGCAGGGAAAAGCCCCAGACAGAGTACCAGTCCACTGCAGGGCACAATAAACACACACACCCCAAGGTGGTCTGAACGTACTGATGGAAAAACAAAACAATGTCTAATTATACTCATAGATCCCAGAATTCTCAATCTAGCAGTAGTAACTTTGTTTAATTCTCAGTAGGAAATCAACATTTTCTGTTCTTTGAATTCAAAAATAGCATCAGAAACTATATGTCTTGTTCACACTTTTGGAAGACAATTAAATAAGTTTGAAATATTAAGCATTTCCTACACTTCTAAAAGATGCAACTTATTTGATAAGTGTTAAGTGAAGTTTTAGGAAGATGTATTCTCATTTTGTAACAGATTTTTTGAAATAATAGTTTAAGAGATTTTAAACATTCAGTTTGTAACCAGAAAAATTAAATGTGTCATTAAGCAGCGTGCTGAACATCATATTAGTAACTCATATTAGTAATCAGTCCACCAAAAATCTGAAAGCTTTTTGGTTTACTGCAATCCTGAAATAAACCATAAATAACAAGATCGTTACTGTTGTAGTTTGCCCCTACATTGCACAATGCTCCAATTTTAGTGTATGAATTCTAATATAACAGTAATTAGAAAGCTTATGTCTATGTAATATGGCTTTTGAAAAATTGGACTCTTGCATATAATGTTAATTTACTTTACACATGTATTAAAAAAGACCACCTACAAATCATTGCTGCAAAGTACAACTGTTTTTCCTGTTTGCACAACAGGAGTATACGCTGTATAAACAACATCAAGAAAGTGGTGGGGACTGGAGAAGCAACTTGGTGCTTTACTGCCCAACTCTAGACTGCACACACTATCCTATATCAGTTATGTCATATCTAAGCATATGCAAAACATGTCGAGCCCTTTAGCAACATACAGGCTTCAGATAAAGCATGACTGCTAAACACGTGATAAGACGCCTTGGTTCAAGTAGCTTATAATGATCCGCATTATCATCAGCAAAAATGACAATGGTGCCACCCATAAACTTGGCTGATTACAAATGGATGTCAGGAAAAGAAATCCAGTCATTTATTTTAACAAGGTCATGGTGGTGGGACTTACGTTTAAGGAAAGAAAGAAACACACCTTGTGTTGACCTATAATATGGTAATTTAAGGCACAGCTACCAGTACTTACTTTTAAAGGGATTACTGACTGACGGGAGTACAGATGTACATGTATTAAATGCGTCTGAAGAAAACAGTGTGGAACTGGCAATTGCATATTTTAACAATGTGTCTATCAGAACATTAAATATACAGATAAAATGCAAGTAGTAATGCAAAGTAGAGATACCTAAAAATAAAACATTTTTGTTTCAAGGACCTTTAAAATAAGATGGACACTTGCAATAAAATTACTTTGGAAACTTTAGAATTCATAATCAAACTTTAGTTCTTTAGCATACTGCCCAAATAGAAGCTAAAATTAAAAAAAAATCCCCAATTTATAACTTTATAAGTGATGGTATTGCTAATGTGAAAACATAAATCTCAAAGGACCTGCATAGCATTCTGCAGAGCTTGAGACCATTTCTAAAGATATGCAATATATGGAAGTGTGATCATTTAAAAATATATGTACAGTTACATTGTCTCAATCATTATTGACTTTCAAGAAATAATTTATGTCAATTTCAGCAAATACTTAGGAAGTGTCAATATGGAAACAGTAGGTTAATATAGCAATTGCTGTGAATAAAGAAAACTTTAGTTAGAACTAGGGGGCTTTGCTCACCAACCCCCCCGGCCTACGCTACGCGCCAGCCACTTCATGTCTCTGCTGCTCGCGTATGTGGATTTCACTTTCACCAGACAACAAATCTTTTAATTCTCGCGGATACACCTTTTCATTGAGAAGAAACACTACTTTTCCCTGATGGCAACACGAATTAAGTCTCTGACTTAAAGTTTAAATCCAAACAATATATTCGATCTCTTTCCCTGTTTCGTTATTTCAATAAGTAATAATTTCTGTTTGTTTGTGCTAATGCGATCTTTACTATAATTTTTTGAGACTTTCAAATTTTAGTACTTCCATTATCTCTAACAGGCTCTGCATGTGTATTGTGCCAACATTTTTGAATTCTTTACAACATTCTACTTTGTCATCTTCTCTGTCTTTTATTTCCGGCCCTGGGCATGGGTAAATCTCTTGGCACAAAGTCTCATCTTGTGGGACGTGAAAGTATCTCTCTGAAAAAGTCACGTCTCGTCCCAAGATTTTTTTATTATAATAGAGAGAAAACTATTTTCCATTATAGCCTGAATAATTTTATTGAAACAGTTTGTGAAAGTCCGTTTGTTCTTAAATTAGAACCAAGTTACCCTAACTATTCTATAACATTTCAGTAATTATTTACTGCTCTGATGCTGATCTTTCTGATCATAAAATAGGTCATTATTCATAATTAATTGCAGAATTACTGTATTTGAGGGTTCCTCCAGAGTGTTTCTTTCTCTTGCACAATTTAGCTCAAAAAGTAATCAGCACATCGTCATCTTATACATAGCTGAAGTTTCGCGTTTGTTATTTTTCCGTCCAGCTATTTTAGCTCTAGACTGTCTTCAAGAAACTGTGTCGCGCACACACACACACATCATTCAATATTGCTGTTTTCAGTATCAGGGGACCCTAAAACATTGAGATCCGTCAAAAATCGGAGATTGAAGTTTTTGATGAATCTAAAGCTTTCGCTGATCCCCCATAGATGACAGGTTATGGTGGGGGAGGGCGCAAAGCAAAAACCAGTATCAATTTCAAAAAAACTATCACAAGCATTGTAAAATTTAAGTTCAAACAAAACAAAAGACTGGTCTTAATAAATTAGAACAACTGCTTGTGGTGCTGTAAAAAAGAAATTAAGCATTCAAATAGCAATGGGTCTATTTTTTATTCATCCATCACGAATGCATCTTGCAATATACAAAATACTTCTTTTGCCATTATACTCCAATGCCTACCTAAAAGTTAGTGTTTTCACAAAATATTCTTGAACATTGCTAAGTCTTTATTTTTCAAAGTTACTAAAAACAAGAACACACACCATTGTTTGAGATTATATTATATAAAACACACACACACACACACAAAAAAACATGACACAAAATGTGATAATGTGACAATGCATTGATTTCCTTCATTACTTTTATACTTAACTTCTATAATATAAAGAAAGATCAACATTGTTTATTAAAAAAAATACTAGAAAGATACACAAAATGAATGTGTTTCCAGTAAGTAATGTTTCTGGGAATAATATAAGTAAATTAATAAATCAAAGAATCAGTACTGAATATTCATCCCTACTATACGAGTTGAGACACAAAATAACCAGACTGGGCTTGGGACTTTCCTGGAAAACCATCTGGAGGTCGGCTGGACGTGAATCATACAACTATATCTCCTCCTACACACCCTCTCAATCGGCCGACCAGCTAGGTATATCCTGTGAATAGCCCAGTCAGTATTTCAACAATAATCACTACACGAGATGACAATGTCAGGTGAAAAAAGCAAACAGCAAGACAAGACAAGACAACGCTCCCATCCACAATGCTTTTTCCGTAAAGCAGTTTTTGACTGACAGAAACATTCCTGTCCTCGATCATCCTCCCTATTCACCCGATTTAGCTTGCTGTGATTTTTACTTGTTCCCAAAAATCAAAAGTAACCAGAAGGGACCACATTTTTCTTCAATGGATAAAGTGAAGACAGAAACGACAAGCCTGTTGAAGCCCATAAAGCAAGAAGACTTCCAGCACTGTTTCAATTAATGGAAGACACTTATGAAGCAGTGTAGAGATCGGGATGGGGGAGTATATAAAAGGTGACAGTTTAGAATGATGTAATTCAGCAAAAAAAAAATTTTTTTTTTTTTTACCAATCCGGTTATTTTTGTGTCACACCTTGCATATGTGGTCTCCAGAAAAATGCTGACCAACTTGAATTTGTGGTGTGCACATGAACAACACAAATTATTTGGAGTTACTCTTCAAAGGAATGAAAGGAATAACCTTCAGGTAAAGTACAAGAAAGCCAAAGAATGTGAAAATATTTTTAGATGAATGTTAAAGTCATTAGTGAGTTGAAGCATTATTGTAACAGTTCCTTTTAAGTGGTGCATTCTTGATATACTGTATTAATGGCATTTTTATATTAATTAGCTAAGGGAAATCTCTCTCTACATAAAGTATCTGAAGATAACCAATGACATGAACAAAACCACACAGCTCAAAATAGATATGGTAAGAACATTTGAAATGTCTTATCAGTGGTTGGAAGGAAGTTAACAGCGGCCAATGGAAATCGCCTATCACTGAGCAATAAAACAGTTGTGTGCACAACTTTATATCTGTGCAGAGACATAAAAAAACCCACAAAATATAGCAAGTATTTAACTATTAAAATTCATTCACTGCTTCCTCCATTTTAACTGCATTCTTGTATCTGGCAATTTTAAATGGAAACTGAATGTTATTTCTTTATAACTCCTTACACAACAGTAAGGTTTCCAATTATATGAAAAATTAAAAAAAAAAAAAGAAAAATTTAAATCAAATGATTTCCAAGTTACCAAAATATATTTTTGTACACAAATTAGAATGCAACAGTGTTACAATAAGAGCATTATTACATGCTTGGTAGTACAGGGGTAGGAGGACCAGAAGTCTTGTACTCGCCAAGACAGTTTTTTCTATCAGCTGCATTTTAGATGTTCTGACTTATTTATGCCCTAGCTTACAAATAACTAATATCTTATTGCAATCAGACATTGTACTTTTCATATGCTGGCTAAATGTACATCAATGCAATGGGCTAAATCACCAGTTATATGAGTGATATTAAAACCTGCTAAGATCTAATCAATCCAATAAGCTATGACTGCTAAGTTGTAGCACTTTGTCTGACATTTAGTAACTCTGCTACCCAAATCCACCAACTGTGATACAATGCTAACCTCTCACCTCATTTAAATTTATAAAACAGAAAATAATTACCTCAGCCAGGAACGTTATTTGGTGGTGGAGCTGTATTTGAAGCAATGCAATACTCATTTAACATTTCTTTTTCTTTTTAATGTACAGGATACTGGAGCTATAAGGTCAATCAATTTGTGTGGCCCAAGCACCAAATCAACAGATCCCTTAAAACTCCAAATTGTCATGTACATGGAACAGAACAAAGTGGAAAGGTATGACATATCACAAACAGTAACACTATACATTCAAACCTGTACCCCCCATTCCAAAATGGTCCAGGGAAAGGCTAATCAAACTAAAGATAGGACAGAAATCAACTTATATTATCATTAGAAACGTGTTTTATTAAGTGAAACACAATTTCAATCTAAAATGATTTTATGCAGGTTAGATGGGAGGTAGTCAACAGCCTGCTGCCAGAATGAGTTTTCTTTTTTTTGCATGCTTTATAAAGACACATCTGGAGAGGTTTATTTGGGAGGGAGGCATTTGTAGGCATACCATAAGTAATCATATATTCGGTACTATTGTTAAAAAGTAATTAGGACTTAGACCTAATTTATATTCTCTCCCATTCAAATGTCTCAACTTTACCATTTATACAGTATACAAGGGCTTGCTTTCACAACAGGAATAATGCATTTCAGCCAGCTAAGATAATAAAACTGTCTGAATCTAAACCAGCTACATAGGGAGCAGAAAGTTACATGATATTAGACAATATATTATACATATATTCTAGTCTCCAGGTTGACATCATGATCAGTTGGTATTCTCACCAATTACTTGAGACAAATCTAATTGATTTGATAAACATGCATGGTTATGGAAAGTTAACTGAACTATAAAAACACGAGTGAATCTTAAAAAATAAGAACCCTTTCTAATCCCCACAAAGCAAGAGGTAATGAAAACAGACATAACTCAATTAGTAGCATAAACAAACAAGAATAAAAAGCAAAGGAGAGCCCCCATAATGTAAGTAATGTAATGGGCAGGAGTCCTGACAGATATTTCAAGAGCATATAAAGACCACAACTTGTATTACATACTAGTTCTTTGTAGTACTGGAGTGTTGTACCGTGTTAGCCATTATGGATGTAGTAAGAAGTTAAGCAAAATGACACTTTTTATTGTCTAACTACAAAGATTACAATATGCAAGCTTTCAAGGCAACTCAGGCCCCTTCTTCAGGCAAGATGTAATCTACTAGTTCTTTGGAAATAATTTTTTTTTTCTCAGTATTTGTCAGATCAAATTGTGAAAAAGAACACACAAAATGTCTTTTGATTAAACTGCATTAACACAATTTGATTTGGTATTTTTGTTTCCTTGTGTATACAGCCAGACCTGCAAGGAAAAGACTTTGTAAAGGATGTTGAAGTTGATGGTTTTTGGCTGCCGCTATTTGTCAGGACCATTTGAAAGGCTTGAGAATTTGATTATTAATTGAGAGGATTTTTCTAAACATAATTCACATTCAAATTTCACTTTTCCCATAAATAATTATCATAATATCTTCCAACAAAACACTGACAAAACTACTGTTGGTAGCCCCCATCCAAGATTCTACCATATATTAATTATTTGTGAATGTGGAATATATCCATGAGGCATCAGAAAAAATACAGAAAATTGGGGACACACTGTTAAAATACAGCAATTCACAGTTCACAGAGTAATTTAAAAAGAAGCATGAAAATGCTTTGTTATTGCATTCACAATCTCTAGGCATAAAAAGCTTAGTGCTGATATGAAAAAATCTGCCACATGGCAGCATACATTCAGTTTATTTGATCTTAATTTATACAGATGGAAAGTACTGCTACTAGTACTATCTGAAAAGTTATGTAGTTTGTAACTGTCATGTATAACAAAATGAAATGAGCATATGACCTTGATGACCTTAATGATTTAACCAAAACAATTTGTAAAATATTTGTTCTTACAAGTTAAAAAAAAAAAATCTCAATTTCTGTTGTTCACATTAATCCAGAAAGCTGATATTGTAGACAATAAAAGCGGGGGAAATAAAATTCAATTGTGCACATGACATTTCATATTCATACAGAGGAAAAGTATTAAAAATAACTAGGTTTTGGCTCAATCCTTCACAAAAAGCCTATTGAGGTAAATATAATATGTTAATGATGTAAAATGAAAAGATGTGCTTGCTTGTTCTGTAAACCCACATAGTGGTAATGAGTCCCTAACACAGAGTGTAGGTTTTATTAATTATCCAACAGCTGATATTGTTTACTCTGCTTGGTACACCTGAACCTATACTAATCTCAGCACTCATTTACCCAATGTTATGTCATTTGTGCAACCAGGATACCCCTACAGTCTTGAGCTCAAGTGTCTGGTTTTATTCCAGGTTTTTCTGGATTATTACTAGCAGAAACAGATGTAAATACCATACTGTTCTTTTTCTGAAACGGCAAATAATATAATATTTGTAACCTAGCCTACTTTCATTAAAACATGATAAAAATGAATGCCATGAAGAATAAACTAGAAAAATACAATAAAATTCCTGAACAAAATGTCAACCTCTAAGAATTTCATAAACCGAAAACTATACACACTATATATAATACAGTACTTTTATTCACAGGCATGAAGCAAAAAGTATTTTAAAATCCTGCAAAGAATTCAGTTAAATCTGTGAAGTGATTTCTGATTCACAGTTTGACTGGAATAAATATAACCAGACACCACTGCTTCTCAAGGCTGGAAAAATTCATTTTGGACGGAGAACAAAATGATCTTATGAAACGAAGAATCAAGTGAAGATAATATTTGGACTAATTCAAATAGAGCAGCTTTTTTTTCACCAAAGGCCTTAATTATTAGGGTTAATAAAAATAGATCAAAAGTACCTCTTCACACAATTAATAAACTTGCATTGTTTTATGGAGAAAAAACTGAATAGTAGCTGTTCCAGCCTGATCACGTCACATTTAAATATGCTGATTTTGAGATATTTTAGTTAATTCTTCTTTTCCTTGTAGAATGCAGAGAAAGTTTTAGGAAGGGATTACTTGTTTTTCTTGAACTCTTGATTCCCATAACTTGAACCTTTTTCAATCTCAGTCACTCCTATAAGCCGTCGTACAGCAAAGCATGCTGAAAGAATGAGGGGGAAATGATCAGCTTCATGGTACAGCACATGCAAACAAAATAATACAATTTAATGAGAATCGTAACTATTTGAATGCAAATTTTTTTCAATGAAACATGTTTATAAAACCTTAAATGTCTTACCTGCTAGGTGATTTTACAATGTCTGTAGTATCTATAAGACCTTAATTGATAAGAAAAATCGGCTGTTTGATAACACCATGTGATAGTTACTTACAAACCTTATAAACTCCTTACCAGCTATGTCATATTTTTTAGAATTAAAACAGTTAAGCTCCTGGCAACATGACAATACTATGCCATTTTGCGGAGAAGTTGAGTATCTAATAGTGAAATCAACTTGGGTGGCATCAATAATAATTATTGCAAAATCAAGAAATGTTAATCTTAAATGAAGACTGATCCTTTGCCATCTAGTCCTAGAGCTAATGGCAGAACTAAATCTCTCATAATCAGTGAGGTCACCCATCCAGCTGACTGTTAACTTTCCAACATCTTGCCAGGAAGTCAGATCTACTGTATGTGTCTTCATTTTTGTAGACTACCTTGAATGAAAAAGTCTGCTAAATAACAGTAATTACAATAATTATGAAATTCAAATATTAAAAAACTATAAAACTAAAAGTAACTGTAGTACACTTATATTCCATTTATCTATAATACACATAAGATCTTTTTGATACAGTATTTCATTGAACTGTATTTTTACATTTTAAACTGCAAATATTGTATTTACATGCTTTCTAACATGGTGTCCATCTCTGTGGGTGCACGTTATCATTTGTAGAAGACACTTTACACCCTCACTCTAAACTGTACAGCATGATTTTGGGTCCTGAAGGAACTGAAATTTTAAATAATACAAGTGTAAAAGTCAAAAGTTGGGAGTAGCAGTCACATTCATTGATTTGCAGAACTGCCCTGTACAGGCCTTTCCAAACTGACTCACAGCTGTACAGTTTTGATAAATGTGCTTACAATAAATATTAACTCACCTTTTGTATTAAAAAAAATCCTTACCCCTTTTGTGTTTGAAATATGGTATACAAATAATATGTCAAACAAATATATATGACACAAACAAATGTGAAAGCAAACTCAAGAAATCATACATTATACAGGTACTGCATGTACACAAAAACATACCGTAATATATACACTTTACTAAACATATTTACAGTATATGCAGGATAGATAATAAAAGTGGAAACACACTACTTCTCAGGCTCATGAAAGTACCACAACATAATTACTCCAAATTTAGCTTCACAAACTAAAATGTTGAATGTAGTTTAAGCTATGAAAGATAAGTTAAGAAAATAGCATTAACATAATGTAAATAATAGAAAAATAAACATTAGTTAATGAAGTGCTGTATAAGTGTGCATCTACAAATGAAAAAGTCAAGATTATTCCCACACTGAAAAGAAAGGATTATAAGAAATGCATTTTGGCTATGTGAAATTCATCAGCTGTGTCAATAAAATGTCTTCTTCTGTATGTGTTTGTTTTTACAGTAACACATAAAATGTTACATGGCCATTTTTTAAATATTGTTCATTTTATATTTCTCCCAAATTGCAATTATTCTTTATACATAAAATATAATTAATTCAAATTATTTTGAACAGGTAGAATTCTTATATTTTAAAATCTTACATTTTTACTCAAATCGTCTTTTTTGTGACGGCATCTACTATATAATTAAATGCTAATGTCTGTGTGTATGTGTGCTTGGTGCTTTACAGCAATCCGATTTTTCAGTTTGGTTTTGGTGACGTGACCAAAAGAGGACTTCCCGGAGAAAAGATACTGATACACACAAAGAGGAGAAAAGGTTTAAGAGGCACACTGAGGGTCACCATCAAAGACATTAAGCATGAAAGTGGACAGCAGGTGGGCAAGGTGCCTTGAAATGACAGAGTCTGAGAATCAGGGTTTACGTGAAAGCACTTGAGAGAGAAGAGTGGTAAGGTGCTGAAGGTAAAAGTTATTTTTAAATGTATTCTATGACTGTTCTTTTAATAAAGTTCTCTATAGGTAAAACTTTTTATGTGCAACTCCACACTGGAACTGCAGGTCTTGAATTTAAATGAGGCATTAGCTGCAGTCAGTCATGATCTCATACTCAAGTAATATTTAGCTGCAGACACAGGATACTTGTGGCAGCAAAAGCAGTCTCTGTTGGTGTTGAAACCTTCCTGAGTAGGGTAATGCAGTCCACACCATATCCAGTTTAGAAATCTCGCATAGATATTTGTAATTGCACATGGTTGCAGGTACAGGCTGCCTGTCATTTGGGTCTTCACTACTGTATAGCCCTCCCCACCATTTACTAGGTAAAATGCTTTCTCATTGGTCAGACCACACTATTGCCGACAGACACATCCAGCATTTGTCATTTTATGTAAAAAGGATGTGTGCATTTTTGTTTTGTGCATGCATCTGTGGTAAACACAATTTATAAAATACTTTTATACTTGAAACACTAGTAGCCTATGAACTTTAAACAAATTGATATACAGAAATTTTCAGTTTACGGAAGGTAATTTTCATTTCTTTAATGTAAGTGATCTACCACTTCAGTTTTTAAAAAGTTTCACATGAAAGCTGTATAAAATTGCTTCTTTTGAATTTTTTAATGTTTTCAAATGGTTTTGGTCTGGCATCATTTCATGTTTACTGTAGTAAAAGCTTGCTCCATCTATGGTAGATAGCACAACTTTAAGAAAAATGTTTTGAATGAAACTGGTTGGTGATAATAGGCTATACAGCTACAATGTTGTTCCTTAACCTTCTTTCCTTTTCAGTGTTGCAATAACCTTTACCCTTTTTTCCTTATAATAATAACATCATCTACATATTTTTTTTTCCCCAATCTTTCAACGGTCCTCTAGCAATGGAAGAAAAATCACTAAATTGCTAGGAAAAAGATCCATCATGAATGCAATATACAGACCAGAATGCCTAAATTAAAAGATTTTGGACCTTTGTGTATTTAGTAGGATAAAAACACCATTGCATTTTTTTTATACATGTATTTTTTATTCAGTGACCTGACAAACACTTGCTTTGTTGTTTTAAAGCAGCAACTGAACTGAAGCCACTCATCCACTTAAGAGTAAGCAATCTACTTTAGAATCTAAAATTAGATGGGATAAGCATTGAAGGCTTACAATTTGCACAAGACATTGAAAGGGAATGAAATTGAAATTAATGAAATAAATGAAATATCAATTTAAAAGGATAAAAACAAATATTGGTTGCAAATGCATAGTATATGCAGTATTAGTGGCTATATGTTTTGAATAGATTATTCCACATAAACGCACCGGACAAACTCAGTGTGCTCAAATCCAACTAAAGCTAACTCCACCTGATAATTTTTTAATGGTTTGAAACACCAAAAGAGAAGTGTAAAATGTGTGCACCTTGCACTAGTAGAATGAACACAAGGCAATCAAGCCTTGTGTGCATCTGTGTCATTCTGGAAATAAATTATCAGTGTACTGTTATTATTCTTGAACAGGGGAGCACATGAACCTCCACTCAAGTGAAAGGCAATTTAAAATGTAGTCACAGATGGATGATCAACACAGGCTCCCATGAATGCAAAGAGACTGTCTCTGGCCACTGTGAATGGTGCACTTCCTTAGTGATGTCAGCCTCCACCTTCTCTGCATAGCATCGCCACTACACTCCACCTGTCCACAGTGCAAATCCCACCTGAGTCTCCAGTTTGTTTCATTTCAAATATCTGCTCTGTGGTGAACAGTTGGCAGCGGTTTGCGAACCTGCAATTTTTGGCTCAGAGGCAAGCACTTAGCAGTGTGAGCTAAAGTCAGCAGTACAGAGTTTGTCTCTAACCACTGTGAGCTATGTCCTGTAAAAGCAACATTCATATGGGGGCAGGAGTTTTGAGTACATGAAGATCATTTCTTGGCAGAATTTGCGTCTCTCACAGAGGCGACTCCAATTGGTTTCACTTTCCACACAGAGCCTCGCAGCTCAAGACAAGGAGGCGGGCTTGCAGTAATTGTCAGAGCGGACTTAAACATTAAACGAATCCTGATTGACTGTCCATTGTCTTTTGAGTGCCTGGCTCTTAAACTAATAACGAAATCAGGTCCTGTCTCACTCATTGTTCTTTATTGTCCCCCAAAATACAATGCATCCTTCTTATCCAATCTGATTGAACTTTTGACCCACCTAAGCTCTTACTCTCAGAGAATTATCCTTCTTGGTGATTTCAACATCCATATTGACATCCCCACATCTAAACTGAGGAATGAATTCCTATCCTTACTGGACTGCTTTGACTTGACACAACATGTTGATTTTCCAACCCACTCTGGCGGTCATATATTGGATCTGATCTGCACTTCTGGACTATCTGTTACCAACATTTACAGCACTGATTTGGGACTCTCTGACCATAAAGCAGTATTTTTCACTGTTTCACTGCCTTTCCCTCCTCTTACCTGTAAACGACAAATTTCTTACAGAAACCTTAAAAATATCTGTCCCTCTATCCTTTCTGGATCCATTTCTGATCTTTTACTGTCTTCACCTATTCCACCAACACTAGATAGTATTGTTGACTACTATAACTCAGCCCTTCATTCAGCATTAGATAAAACAGCTCCTTTAAAACATAAGGAGGTTTCCTTTAAACGTTCAGCTCCTTGGTATAACTCAGAACTGAGGTCTATGAAAGCAGCTGGCCGACGCCTTGAGAGAATGTCACGTAAGACTGGCCTCACCGTGCACATCCAGGCTTTCTCTAACCACCAAAGAGCTTACAGAGAAGCACTAACTTCTGCCAAGAACACCCATTACGGCAGAATAATAGAAAATGGCCACGATAACCCAAGGGTTCTGTTCTCTGTAGTTAATAAACTACTCGAACCCGCATCTGGCCCAACTACCTCTTCTACTGAAGTCTGTGAGGAATTCCTCCACTTTTTCCGTAACAAAATTAATGATCTAAATAATTCAACTAACATAAATACATCATCTGTTTATATCTCTCCCTGTTTTCCCACTCCATCCAGCTCCTTCTCTAAGTTCTCACCAGTCACATCTGCGTCTGTTAATAACCTGCTTTGTAAGATGAGGCCGACTACTTGTGTACTGGACCCCATCCCCACCACACTACTTAAATCCTGCATTCATGCCATAATCCCGACTGTTACAACAATAATAAACTCATCCCTTGACACTGGCTCTGTGCCGCTCACTTTTAAAATTGCTTCTGTAACCCCAATGTTAAAAAAGTCTGGTCTTAACAATTTCCGGCCTATTTCCCACTTACCTTTCCTGTCAAAAGTTCTTGAGCGTGTTGTAGCTTCCCAACTCACCAATTACCTAACCTCTAATAATTTGATGGAACCCTTTCAGTCTGGTTTCAGGGCGCAGCACAGCTGTGAAACTGCTCTGCTACGGGTAACCTATGATTTGCTTATGGCAGCAGACTCTGGACAAACCAGCATATTAATTCTGTTAGACCTCAGTGCAGCATTTGACATGGTCAGACATGACATCCTACTGTCCAGAATGGAGAACATGCTGGGTATCTCTGGCACTGCCCTCCAGTGGTTCAAGCCCTATCTGACTGATAGGCAAGAGTTTGTTAGTCTTGGCAAGAGCAGATCCAGCTCAGCGCCAGTCACACAAGGAGTCCCTCAAGGCTTTGTCCTCGGTCCTCTGCTTTTCTGTATTTACATGCTTCCCCTTGGCCATATTATCCGTAGCTATGGACTGGGTTATCATTTTTATGCAGATGATACCCAACTCTATTTCAATGTTAAAAGTGGAACTTCATCAGAGCTTTCTCAGCTCACAACCTGCCTTAGTGAAATTAAAACCTGGATGGAGCAGAACTCTTTAAAATTAAATTGCAATAAAACTGAACTGCAAATTGGGACTAAAATGCAACTTAATAAAATGAGCTCCTTCCCAGTCTATCTTGGCGGTCATCTCATCAGACCTGCCTCTACTGTAAAAAATCTTGGTGTCATTTTTGATTCCTCCCTCTCTTATTCCGCCCACATAAATCACATTAAGAAACTTTCTTACTTTCACCTCCGTAACATATCCCGTGTTCGCTCCTTCCTCTCCTTTTCTAACGCTGAGAAACTTGTCCATGCTTTTATCACATCCCGCATCGATTATTGTAATTCCCTACTGGCAGGTGCCCCTTCTAATCTTTTATCACAGCTCCAGCTTATTCAAAACTCAGCTGCAAGAGTCCTTACTCGAACCAGCAGCAGCGAGCACATCACACCCATCCTGCTCCGTCTCCACTGGCTCCCTGTGTCTTACAGAATCAAATATAAAATCCTACTAATAACTTACAAAGCCTTAAATAACCTCGCGCCAAACTACATCAGTGACCTTCTCCATCACTATGTGCCTGCCCGCCCACTAAGGTCCTCTGATTCTGGCAATCTTGTTGTGCCCCTCACTAATCTACACTCCATGGGTGACAGGGCCTTCAGCTGTATAGCGCCCAGACTCTGGAATGACCTACCAAAATTAATCAGGTCAGCTGACTCCATGAATTCTTTTAAAAAACAACTCAAAACTCATCTGTTCAGGAAGGCTTTTAGCTCTATTTGACTTTATTACCCTTCTCTCAGTTTACTTCTCTGTCAAGATGCTAATGTAACCTTAGTGTGTGCTAGACCATCAATTATGTTGTCTGTTTCTTTTTTTTTTTTTCAGAATTCACTATCTTAATCTTCTTTATTTATTTATCTGGTTTGTACAAAGCTATATACTGTATATGCTGCCGTTCTTTATTATATTCTGTAAGTGCCTTGAGCATGGGAAAGGCGCTATATAAATAAAATGTATTATTATTTATTATTATTCTTCATGGCTGTTGGGATCATAGTCTGTATCGCAGGGGTAACCTGGCAAGCCAATGGGGCGCATTGTCTCCATATTCAAGCCTACCTCTCACTTTGGCATGCTCAGCGGTATCTTATTGTCTCATGGTTTCTCACTGTTCATCACCAAAGCAATTCTTGTGTTTGCTTGATGGGGAGCAGTGTTCACAGGTCTTGATTATCTTTGTGGCATGCTAGTTATAAAGTTTTTACCTCATAGGTGATGGTCAGTAGATGGCACTGCTGTTCTTTTTGTTGATACGATTGGCCCACACAATGCACCTCACAACAAGCAGCTGGAAATATGACTGTCACAAGACATAACAACTCCAGTTACTCTGTCAAGGGTGCTGGCACTCTTTTCTGAACTAGACGCACCCACGACTTGGTTTAAGAGTGTCTGACTTACATGTTCAACAAATACGATCAAATGACCTGTGCAACACAGTTTGACATCAGCACATTTCTTAACCTGTCAGGTATGTTGCGCTTCAGATCAGGTAGTGCATGTACCTCTCACAAAACACAGCACCACTGGGTCACTCTGTCGAGATCACCGTAACATCATTCTGTCACAGAGGCTGTTTTGTGGTAGACATGCAGCGTGATCATTCACCCATTTTTTTTCTCTCAAGCTTAACTGTAGGCTTTTTTATTTTTATCTATCTATTTATTTATTTATGTTTTTTTCTGTCCACCCAGCCATCTGACCTTTCATCATAATCATCTGTAGAGACTTAACAATATAACTATTTGAAAAGTAGTGGTCTTATATATATCTGTGCTTTATAAGCTTGTATAGATTTATGTATTTTTATTTTTTCTTTGTCACTTATTTTTACCTAATCTTTCTTTTCTTGTAACTTTCTCTTTGACATCTTGTAAAGCACTTTGAGCTGCATTCCTTGTGTGAAAAATGTGCTATAAAAATAAATGTTGTTGTTGCTTATGTGGCCTTGCCTGTGCATTTCCTGTCAGACGATATGGTGCTTTTCTTGGCAGTGGCACAAGCTTGTGCATTTAATGAAAAACATACTGAGATACAGCCGAAGCTTGGATATTATCCAGTTAGTGGACTCAGCTGAGTGGTATAGCATGTTGCTCTTAAATGGAGTTGCCCACTTGGCCTTTAGATTTGAATGGTTCACAAGCTGTGTATGAGGAGTTTGAGATGAGAACTATGACCACAAATCTGAGGTTTTGGTCCTCTTCCAGAAAAAAAAGTTTCTTTTTCTTTTCGGGGTGGGATGAACAGCTGCTCCAAGTGAAAAAATCCAAGGTCCTCAGTATTTTGTTTATGAATGAGTAAAGAAGTGCTCAATCGGATTCATTACTGCTAGTCTGGATTGAGGGGACGCAGTTTGGGAATATAGTGAGAATGTGCACTGGGTTCCTTCCTTTGGAGGTATCAAAGGCAAGGACCTATAGGAGAAAATCCAGGACAAGCTTGAAGGGTTTTAAGTCAAAGGGCTTGGGCAGTCTGGTATTTCCCTTAGAGGTGCTGGAAGAATTTGCTAAGGGTAGGGTGGAATGGTTTGTCCTGCACAGCTTATTATTCGCATGAACCTCATTAGAATAATAGGAGTAAAAATAAATATTCAGAAAACCATGGATTTAGCCTGGTAAAATACAGTATCTGAACTATTAAAAACAGCAGCTAACAACTTGCAGTTTTCTGATAATTTTTTATTTTTGCTACATTAAATTTCATGGACAGCACAGTGGCATTCAAGCTTTTGCTGCTTTCTCATGGCTCTAAGAAGTTATAACCATATGATCTCATTTTTTTTATTTTGTAAAAATGTTATGTCATATAATAACTTTGTGTGTCAATAGTTTTCTTTCATAATACTAAATAAAGGCAGATCATGGGTTATGGTGGTCTCAAATTATGTTAGTTCCACATATAAGAACATACGCATAAAAACCTCAAATATTTCTTTTCAACTGACTTTCAATGATTTCAACTAGTGTCTTCCATTTTTTATTCATGAATGATGTAAACTCGTTTTGACCCAGATGAATAACTACCAGCCACCACAATTGTGGAAGCATAAATCAGTATAGTACTTTCCCACTATTTGCAATTATTTTCTGCTTTAAGTAATTTGTGTTACCAAACGCAACAAGTGGTGCACACAATAAACTCCATCAAGCATAAGCAGCTAGGCTGGCTGTTTAACATCCTTAGCATGGTTCACAGATCATAGCCTCTATGAGGGGAAAGCAACACCCCAAATAATTGTTTGGTAGAGACAGCATGTTTCACAATTGGCAGCAAATTTTCATACTATCATTTTGCCTTATTCAACTCTATGAGGATTAGCTAAAACTGTATTTAAGCATAAGAGGAACAGTCTGTACAAAATTGTGGTCGATACTTTATAACTATTTGTGCCATTTCATCATCATCAACTGTTTTCTGTAAAAAAAAAAAAAAGCAGTACAGCATTAGGCACTTTTGCAGATTTCCATAAACATGCTCAGAAGGCAAATTTGATAAACTTCTGAAAAAAGAAATGGTTTTACTCTACACCATAAAGAAGGGAGAAATTACTAAAAATCAGATCTATGTATTTTTCTAGACTTTTTGGAATCGGCTGAGGAGAGGGCTACCTATATATCTGTTAAGAAGCAACTGCATGCTGCAGTTATAAGGCATGTCCTCCTCTTTCCAGCCATGGTGAATGTCATAGCTGAAGGTCACACCAGAAAATATCATTTACCTGACAATAAAAAAAAAAAAACCTTTAAGACAATTTAAGCTATTTTTAAAACTTGAATAGGGTCCAACCATGGAGTGGAACATAGAATTCAAAAGAACATACAGAAGTAAAATCATGAAAGGGTCTGATTCAATTGTAATTTTGTTAATCTAAAATACAAAAAGTTAACTCTGCACAACTCTAAAGCAGAGAGTAGCATAAAATTACCCAACATCCACTTTTATTCCAGAGTTGCAAATATTTGTATGTTTGAGTATGAAAGGATCAGAAAGTATCAAAAATTGTACCTACTTGGTTTTTAGACTCTTCTCTATGCTTTGTTTTGTACTCCACCCATCAACAGGTGTCACCAGTATACTACCAATGTTTACTAGCAAAGTCACTCAAAATTTGGAACTGATTGAAGAAACACTGTAAGGTAGAGAGGCTATCCTTCCATACCCCAGTGCATAATAATCACATAAAAAATTACAGCATTCTTTAGTCGGAGCAGTATTTAAGTCATGGAAGTTATTAGGTCTCCAACCTTTAGAGACCTCTACAGTGGGTATAGAAAAGAATCACCCCCTTCCAAATATTGATATTTTGTTGCATTGCAGCCTTAATGAAGACACACAAAAATATTTTACCAGCTGTATATACTCAATGAAACTTATAACAGCCAAATAAAAGGTATAATAGCAACAGTTCAGAAAAAAATTAAACATCAGAATCTCTGAGATGGTTAAAGAATGACCCATTTGTATCACTACTTTGTGGAGTCCCCTTTTGCTTTGATTAAAGCCATGAATCTGTTGGGATACAGTACTTCTCTTGCAACTTTGTGCACATCTAGACTGTCAATATTTGTCCGTTACAGAACTGTTCACACTCAGTCAGGTGACTGCTGGTGGACTACAATCTTCAAGCCATTCCACAGATTTTCAGTTCAATTTAAGTCTAGGCTCTGACTAGCCCACACAAGGACATTCACCTTTTTCTCCTTCAGCCACTGTGTGGTCCACTTTGCTGTGTGCTTTGGGTCATTGTCATGTTGGAAGGTGAACTTTTTTTCCCCACTGACAACTTTCTGTCAAAGGGTAGCAGATTTTCCTCAAGAATTTAACAGTATTTTGCCCCATCCATTTTTCTTTCTATCTTGACAACTGCCCTAGTCCCTGCTGAAGAGAAACACCCCCACAATAGGATGCTACCACCTCCATGCTATACTGTAGGTATGGTGTTTTTTGGATGTGTTGAGGCCAAATAGGTCAATTTTGGTCTCGTCTGACCACCTTTCTTGATTTGGCCTCAGTATTTTCAAGGTGCGTTTTAGCAAAGCTCAATCGAGTCCTAATGTGGCCCTTTCTTGAGGAGTGTTCTTTTGTTGCAACCCTTCTATATAAGCCAGTTTTGTGGAGCTCCTGTAATATTGATGTCACATGCACACAATGACCACTCTTTGCCAGAAATTCCTGGAATTGCTTCAAAGTTGCCATTGAGGTAGACTCTTTGACCAGTTTCCTCCTCTTCTTCCATCTAGTTTGGAGGGATGGCCTGATGCGGGAAGGGTCCTAGTATTACCAAACACTTTCCACTTCTTGATTATGGACCTTACTTTGTTCCTAGGGATTGACAAAGCTTTTGAAATGTTTTTGTGCCCACCACCTGATTTGTTCCTGTCCACAACTTTATCTCTGTGATCTTTTGACAGTGCCTTGCCACAAATAGTTGATTGTCTGTTTTCAGTTGCACTTCCAAGCACTGGAAAGCTCCAGGAGCAGCTGTTTTTATGCTGAACGAATCAGAATTATTATAGCTGATCACAGCTGGAAGCCATTTAGCTTGGTATGCAATGGAGAAGGTGATTAGTTACACCTGATTGAGTATACAAGTATTTTATTGGGGGGGTGATCCTTTAACCATGTCAGTGATTCTGTTTTTTTTTTTATTTTTTCTGAACTGTTGCCATTATATCTTTCACTTGGCTGTTATAAGATGTATTAAGTAAATACAGCTGGAAAATATTTTTGTGTGTGTCTTTTTATATCAAGTTGCAAAGCAACAAAATGTGAATATTTTTGAAGGAGGTGATTCTTATCTATACATTTTGCATAGCATTATAAGCATAATAAACACGTTTGACCATCACTTGCTTCTTTAGAGAAACCCCTCCTTAGCAGATTTTTAAGTTTCCCTTATCCACATAGAGTGAGAATTACACTTTTTGGCAGGTAGGCCTACAACTTTCTTTTGTTTAAAAATAAAAGAGTCAGAAGGGAAGATTCATTATTACTTACTAATATACCGCCTCTCTGCAAAAGTTAAGTTTAAAGTTGAATGAAACCCGAGACTTCATGAAGGGCAACGTAAGTATAATGTTGTAGTAAAGCACTGATGTTTGAGACAAAGACACGTTTTCCCTTGATTTACCTCTCTGCTTCACAGTTTAAAACTAACAATCAAACAATTCAGGTGTGACTAAAGTGCACATTGCAGACTTTAGGATTATTTGTTTATATTTCAGTTACATCATGTAGAAATGACAACACCTTTACAGGAGAGTGAATTCTTTTGAATTGAAACAGGTAATCGGTAAGAATAATGTGAAATCTGAGTATAAGTATTAGATATTTATGATTTTACTTTGTTTACACCGTTCACTCAAGTGCATTATTTCTTTTCGTGTATCTCGTCAGTTGTGTTTAGTCCCCCAGTAAAATTTGCAAATGTGAATCTATATGTAAAGCAGAGCTTGAAGAGAATATACATAAGTACTGATACACTATGTCAGTGTTTTTCAACCACTGAGTTACAACTCATTTCCAAGCTGTTGGTCGCAAGCACATGAGGGAAATAAATAAAAATGCTGTCATCATTTTAAAAAAGATGCTCCCCTTTGGTGCATAAAGCATAACAATCACTATACTGCATAACAAATAATACTGTTTGTACATTTATACAGATATGACAACAGAGTAAGAGTACAGAATCAAAAAAGTCAAATAAATAAGTGTAATGATCACTTACCTATTCCAATAAATGACATAAATCCAACAATAAGAAGAGGTGAGCCACTTACAAATACTCCAATAGCAAAATTAAAAAGAGGGGAAAGGAGAACGACTGTCCAGAAAAAAAAATTTAGCAAAGTCCATGGTCTCCTAGGTGGTTTGTATTGTGGCCCAGGAAATGTACCTTCTTTTTCATAATGCTCCTGTAGAGTATCCTGTGGAAAAGGTTTTGCAATTTCACTACGTGTGTTTATAAACTATGTGGACCAACTATTAAAGACATGATTCATAACGGCTGCCAGTAAAGTAAATAATTAACTCTAAATGTAAAATTTTGGAGTATCACAAAAGGATTTTGTTTAATAACCAAGTACTATGTATGGCATTAATAATTTTGTCATCTTCTATTTGGGAATTACTGCCTTTACAATAATAGTATTTTAAATTTTCTTCCTTCTACCACTTTACTCCCAAAGCAAGAATTAAAATATGACCTCAAAAAATAAAATACAACCTTTGCCCAATGTACAGAGTTCAATTATAATTTTGACCAACTGGTTTGAAGTTGAAATAAAGGGTGGCTCATTTTCAGATAGGCCCATGTTTCAATTGCATGTTCTGCAATGGAAAAGTGAGCTTGCCATGGCAGATGGTCAAAATGAGAAAATGACTCATTGGCAGATAAAGAGGAATGCCTGATGCATAAACAACCACTAGAGTTAATGAAACTAAAATGTGGATGCTACTAGAAACAAACAAAATTCCATCATGGGGAAAAATTTTAAAAATATTCATAAAGAAACACACACACGCACCCACGCGCACACACACACACACAAACACACACTACCTTCTCTTGATAGAGTCTATGAAGCCAGGCAGCACATTCTGTCTCATTTTCAGGAATGTCTTCTAAAGGAAACCTCCTGCATTGAGATACAGAAACAAAACTGACATCAGTATATGAATAGTTTAAGTCCTTAATTATGAAATATAACAATATATACCAAAACTTAAAAAAAAATAAAATAAAAGTAATTCTGTATTATTACTGGGTATAAAAGTGGCCGGGCCTGCACCCATGGGTCCCCCCTTCCCATGGGCTCACCACCTATGGGAGGGGCCAAGGAGGTCGGGTGCAGTGTGAGTTGGGTGGTGGCCGAAGGCGGGGACCTTGGCGGTCCGATCCTCGGCTACAGAAGCTGGCTCTTGGGACGTGGAATGTCACCTCTCTGAAGGGGAAGGAGCCTGAGCTAGTGCGCAAAGTTGAGAGGTTCCGGCTAGATATAGTCGGACTCACCTCGACGCAAAGCTTGGACTCTGGAACCAATCTCCTTGAGAGGGGCTGGACTCTGTACCACTCTGGAGTTGCTCCCGGTGAGAGGCGCCGAGCGGGTGTGGGTATACTTATTGCCCCCCGACTTGGAGCCTGTACATTGGGGTTTACCCCGGTGGACGAGAGGGTAGCCTCCCTTCGCCTTCGGGTGGGGGGACGGGTCCTAACTGTTGTTTGTGCGTATGCACCGAACAGCAGTTCGGAGTACCCACCCTTTTTGGAGTCCCTGGAGGGGGTGCTAGAGGGCATACCTTCTGGGGACTCCCTCGTTTTGCTGGGAGACTTCAATGCTCACGTGGGCAATGACAGTGAGACCTGGAAGGGCGTGATTGGGAGGAATGGCCCCCCCGATCTGAACCCGAGCGGTGTTTTGTTATTGGACTTCTGTGCTCGTCACGGATTGTCCATAACGAACACCATGTTCAAGCATAGGGGTGTTCATATGTACACTTGGCACCAGGACACCCTAGGCCTCAGTTCGATGATCGACTTTGTGGTCGTGTCGTCGGACTTGCGGCCACATGTCTTGGACACGCGGGTGAAGAGGGGGCGGAGCTGTCAACTGATCACCACCTGGTGGTGAGTTGGCTTCGATGGTGCTGGAGGATGCCGGTCAGGCGTGGTAGGCCCAAACGTGTTGTGAGGGTCTGCTGGGAACATCTGGCAGAGCCCCCTGTCAGAAGTAGCTTCAACTCCCACCTCCGGCAGAACTTCAACCACATCCCGAGGGAGGTGGGGGACATTGAGTCCGAATGGGCCATGTTCCGTGCGTCTATTGTTGAGGTAGCTGACCGGAGCTGTGGTCGTAAGGTGGTCGGTGCCTGTCGTGGTGGCAATCCCCGAACCCGTTGCTGGACACCGGCGGTGAAGGATGCCGTCAAGCTGAAGAAGGAGTCCTACCGGTCCCTTTTGTCCTGTGGGACCCTGGAGGCAGCTGATAGGTACCGGCAGGCCAAGCGGAATGCAGCTTTGGTGGTTGCTGAGGCAAAAACTCGGGCGTGGGAGGAGTTCGGGGAGACCATGGAGAACGACTTTCGGACGGCTTCGAGGAGATTCTGGTCCACCATCCGGCGTCTCAGGAAGGGGAAGCAGTGCAGTGTCAACACTGTATATGGTGGGGATGGTGCGCTGCTGACCTCGACTCGGGACGTTGTGGGTCGGTGGGGGGAGTACTTCGAAGACCTACTCAATACCATTAACATGCCTTCCAATGAGGAAGCAGAGCCTGGGGACTCAGAGGTGGGCTCCCCCATCTCTGGGACTGAGGTCACTGAGGTGGTCAAAAAACTCCTTGGTGGCAGGGCCCCGGGGGTGGATGAGATACGCCCGGAGTTCCTCAAGGCTCTGGATGTTGTAGGACTGTCTTGGTTGACACGCCTCTGCAACATCGCATGGACATCAGGGACAGTGCCTCTGGACTGGCAGACCGGGGTGGTGGTCCCCCTCTTTAAGAAAGGGGATCGGAGGGTGTGTTCCAACTACAGAGGGATCACACTCCTCAGCCTCCCTGGAAAAGTCTATTCAGGGGTCCTGGAGAGGAGGGTCCGTCGGATAGTCGAGCCTCGGATTCAGGAGGAACAGTGTGGTTTTCGTCCTGGTCGCGGAACAGTGGACCAGCTCTATACCCTTAGCAGGGTCCTGGAGGGTGCATGGGAGTTTGCCCAACCAGTCTACATGTGTTTTGTGGACTTGGAAAAGGCATTCGACCGTGTCCCTCGGGGAATCCTGTGGGGGGTACTCCGAGAGTATGGGGTACCGGCCCCCTTGATAAGGGCTGTTCGGTCCCTGTATGATCGTTGCCAGAGCCTGGTCCGCATTGCCGGCAGTAAGTCTAACCCGTTTCCAGTGAGAGTTGGACTCCGCCAGGGCTGCCCTTTGTCACCGATTCTGTTCATAACTTTTATGGACAGAATTTCTAGGCACAGCCAGGGCGTTGAGGGGGTCCGGTTTGGTGGGCTCAGGATTGGGTCACTGCTTGTTGCAGATGATGTTGTCCTGTTTGCTTCATCAGGCCGTGATCTTCAGCTCTCTCTGGATCGGTTCGCAGCCGAGTGTGAAGCGGCTGGGATGAGAATCAGCACCTCCAAATCCGAGACCATGGTCCTCAGCTGGAAAAGGGTGGAGTGCCCTCTCAGGGTTGGTAGCGAGATCCTGCCCCAAGTGGAGGAGTTCAAGTATCTCGGGGTCTTGTTCCCGAGTGAGGGAAGAATGGAGCGTAAGATCGACAGGCGGATCGGTGCGGCATCCGCAGTAATGCGGGCGCTGCATCGGTCTGTCGTGGTGAAAAAGGAGCTGAGCCGCAAGGCGAAGCTCTCAATTTACCAGTTGATCTATGTTTCTACCCTCACCTATGGTCATGAGCTATGGGTAGTGACCGAAAGAACAAGATCGCGAATACAAGCGGCTGAAATGAGTTTCCTCCGCAGGGTGTCTGGGCTCTCCCTTAAAGATAGGGTGAAAAGCTCAGTCATCCGGGAGGGGCTCAGAGTAGAGCCGCTGCTCCTCCGCATCGAGAGGAGTCAGATGAGGTGGCTCGGGCATCTGATCAGGATGCCTCCTGGACACCTCCCTGGTGAGGTGTTCCGGGCACGTCTAACCGGGAGGAGGCCCCGGGGAAGACCCAGGACATGTTGGAGGGACTATGTCTCTCGACTGGCCTGGGAACGCCTCAGGATTCTCCCGGAAGAGCTAGAAGAAGTGGCCGGGGAGAGGGAAGTCTGGGCATCTCTGCTCAAGCTGCTGCCTCCGCGACCCGACCTCGGATAAGCGGGAGACAATGGATGGATGGATGGATGGATATTAGACAAAGACAAAAATGTTTCCATAATTGTTGGGAAAGGACTGAGACTGGGGTGTTTTACAAGGGCATTTGTGCCTTTGAAAACAGTTAAGAAAAGTACTAGAAGCATACAAAACAAAATTACTTATTCTTGTCCAATTTACTTAATCAAAAATATTTACCTGTTGTATCAAAGACAGCCTAAGTAACTATGGTTATGATTTATGTTAGTATTTTGTTTGGCACAAAAGATACTGCATTCAAAGATGCTGTTTTCATACCGAAAGGATGCGATGTCGCCCTTCAGGTTTTCATAATAACTGAGCTTCAGTTTGACAAGCACTCCTAACTGTAACCATACAACTTTATTTGACCTGGTTGCCCCTTTAAGAATTAGTTTGATAGTAAATTACCAATAAAGCAGATACCGAAGAAAATAAACAGTGGTACACTAAAATTCCTGAAATTAGAAACAAAAGTCAGTAACAATTCTGAAGAGCAGAAGAATTGTTTCCTTTTAAAAAAATTATTTGCAATTTAACCCTGAATGGGCTGAGGAGTTATTTAGGCTCATATCTCCCCACTAGTTAAAATAAGCTTAGGTTTATTATGTTATTTAAAAGAAAAAAAGCATGCATTTTCTCACCTGACACACATATCTGCTTGATATTTCTTCCCATATAAAATTCCTAATAGGGAAGGATTCTTCTTGTCTCTAAAATTGAGGGTCACATCATAGACAGCTGAAGCTACAGCAGAAAAAGAAAAGTCATATTAAACATGAAAACAGCACTTCAGGGCAATTGTTTATTTGACAAAGTGAACTTACTGAAGGATGATCATTAGAAGATAACATCAAACTTAATCACAAATAACAATGTGAGATGGTTAAGACTTAAACAGTATAGCATTCATGCATCCATTTCCTGTGCTCACTAATGTTAGCTCTGGGAAATGGGCTAAATTTAATGCTTTGGGTTAAAGTAAAGAAAAGAAAGTCACAACTAATAATTTTCCAAACAGTTAGTCAATTCCTTTTTGCATTCTTTGTCCTGCACAGGGTTGAAGACAGGCTGAAGCCTGTCATTTCCAGATAATATACTTTAAACTTGCAAAATTTCAAAACATCCCAACCTTGGAAATCTCAGCAAGCAATGTTACTGCACCAGAAACAGTACAAATTGTAAATTTATTTTTTGACCAAATTTACTACAAATGATGGGGATTTTAGTATGGGTGTTCAAAGAGTAATATGATCACGGTGAACTATCCTTTTATCTTATAATGCACAAATAGCAAGTTTATTTACTGACTAAATGCAGAACAAGTAACTCTTTATGCTTGCACTGACACAGTCATAATCAAACATTATTGCAACGGTACCACAAAAATTAAGACATATCAAGATTATTCAAGATGCTTTCATTTACTTCTCATTTATTAAATTTCTTTTAAAGCTGTTTTCAACATACTTTTCAAAAGAAAGGTGTAAACAAGTCATATTTAAGTATATTTGCATCACAACATACACAAAGCATTAGATGGGTAATGTCACTTACTGAAAAGTAACACTTAATGGACACATCTAATTAAACATGCTTCAATTTACCAAACTTCTCATTCCCCCTTTTTCCCCCCATTTGTCCACAGTTTAAGGCTACCTTTGTGGAATTTAAATTATTAATATTTCAGAATTGCTATAAAAACAGTTTTTGCAATGTATCTCATAAATTATAAGTCATTTGCTATTGATATTGTCTGTCAACTTATTCAGAACTAGCCACAGAACAGAACTGGACTTAACAATCATAATATACTAGATAGACCATAGTTGCTCATGCACTGTTCAAGTATATACAGTATTGTTAGATGCTGCTTTGCCTTCTAAAAACCAGTAAGTACAAAAATTAAGTATTCTATAATCAGTTTTGGCAGTGAGATATGCTATTTTACTGAAGCAGCATCAGATTCTGTACTAGTTCACACATTAGATATTGTACCATTCTGTCCTGCACTTCAAAGTAACATCATAATCTGAACCACAAGAATAACCTCCACACTAGACAGATCCTCACATTACTTCATAAAATTTAATTTGGAATAAACATACTGCTCCTTTCATCAACAATGCTGACCAGTCCAAAAAAAAAAAATCAGAAACAGCCACTCAGTTCGAAGCCTGACTCAGTTTCCAGTGGCTCCAAGTGTACCTGGCCCTACCTATGTGTATCAGCATGAAGTTTCTTACGGATATTCTGGTTTTCTTCCCATATCTCAAAGACATCCGTAATTATTCTTGATTATGTGTGGATATGTGCATGAAACTGCCATAAAATGCAGTGTTGCCCTATTCATGTTTGTTATTGCCTGGAACAGAAAACAGCTCTCCATGACCCAGAATTGGATATGCCGATTAGAAAATGAATGGATAAATTAAAAAATATCTGTGGTCATGGCCATTACATTCAAAGGATGAATACAATGGAGAACTAAGAAACTGCCCAGTAACTCAACAGTGGCTGGTGGAACCATGGTGTTGCCTGGCTAGCAATTTGCTACATATCTTCATTGTGTGTTTAATATACCAACATTTCTCAACCCACCCACCAGCCACTTTCAGGCAACTCACGCAACCAACAGCTGCAGCCCTCGGTCCAACACTGTACTATATGCGTTACAACCATGTTATTGACATTTATACCCCTCTGTATTAGTGGACTGTAAAATGAAACTCTGGATGGATTTCATTTTTGCAGCCATCCTTTACTCTTGTCATTGAGGGTAGGTGTGTGCACTATTCAAGGCAGGACAGGGAAAATAGGGATATGTCACATTGAGGATTGCAATACACATGCCCTCATTCAAAGGATGTTATGGCTTTTGGAGGAACTGCTTTATTATTCACATGTCTCTAGAGAAAAGACATGCTGGACTTGAACCCCTTGTTCCTGACCTATTAGCTGAAATTCTCAGTTGTTTCTTTAGACATCCATGGTTTCATAGTGGAAGAATGGTGTACAAGAACTGGTGTATTCCACCAAATGGAACCCTAACCACTGTCAGTGAGTGTCTGGGCTTCAGTTAAGGAGTTAAAGTAGTCTTGTTGTAACACTAGGTTTTTAGGTTGATGTTTTTTCAAGTTACAAAATTCATCTACTCAGGTTGAAACTGCTTGAGCCAGTCCTTCACATCCTTGTGTACAGACCCCCCAATTGATACAACCATTTTATTAGACAGTTTTATGATTTTGTCATCAATTAAAACATAATCTGATCATCAAGTTTGCTGTCCTTCTAAACACTTAATTAGTGAAGAGTTAGATCTTACAGAATCTTTCAACTTACCTCAACCTATTAGAGCAGCGGTTCTCAAACTTTTTCAGTCCTGGGACCCCTTTACAAGCCATATGATATTCGCGGACCCCTGATGCGGCCTGATTTGTCAACCCAAATTATAATAGCATAGCCATAGGCATAAAGTGTAAACTTCTTTTATCTGAAGTCGACTTTATAAAATAAATCATTCTTTGTAGTCATATCATAACAACACTAACTATTGACAGTCAATGATACAGTGTCATACGACAGTCACAGGACTAAAGCCTGCTTAGCAAAAACAAAAAATGCAAAACAACTACAACTACAATATTTAATGCTTAATACTCATACTGCATAACTACAATACAACATTGTTCATTTAATAATAAAGAGTAAGACTATTAATTTTATGGCTACCTACCAGTGGTAAACATTTTAATTATTTAATACGTTCAAATGTATTACAAATACAATTACATTAGACTCTAATACTCATAGAAACTAATGAGATGTGTGGGCTTGCTTTTGTCGGCAGAGAAGGTCTATCCTTGGTGAGATTTTTGATAGACACACTCGAATGTCATCTTCCACCTGGAGACGTGATCTAAACTTAGATTTTATCACAGCTAATGCTGAGAACGATGCTTCGCACTGGTAGGTAGTTGCAAATGGGACCAGCACAGTCAATGCTCTCTCAGCTAAAAGCGTATATTCGTTCCTAACGTTGCATCAAAACGTGGTCAATGTTTGTTCTTGAAATTTAAGTTTGAGACTTCTGTCACTAGACAATTCAGCCAACTGTTGTTCTTCTTTCCCGGTCAAGTCGGTAAGCTGACAACTGAATGGATTTCTGATCCAGTCATAATCTGCAATGTTATCTGTTGGAAAGTACCTGTCAAAGTATTCTTCCATCGCCGACAAATGGTCAAAGATATCTGTTGCCAAGTTATCAATGGCCATATTGTTTTCATTCAGAAATTCAGTTAACAGTTCAAACATATCACAGCTTTTATTTTGTACTCGTGTCTTCCATATTCTCAACTTTTTCTTGAAGGCAGTTATCTTGTCTGTTGTTTTCAACACGCTTGAATCTCTGCCTTGCAGTGATGTGTTAAGTGCATTAAGTTGACAAAAGATATCAGCCAGGTAAGCCAATTTTGCAAGCCATACATTATCTGAAACAAACTTCACCAGCTCTGAGTTTTTATCCATCAAAAATGATGCCAGTTCACTGCGAAGCTCGAAGACGCGTTGAAGTACCTTTCCACGTGACAACCAGCGAACCTCTGTGTGTAGCAGCAGATGTCGATGATCTGAGCCGCTTTCTTCGCACAGTGCAGCAAACAGTCGTCCATTCAACGGTCTGCACTTTATCCAATTAACTAGTTTAATGCATGTATTTAGCACTTCACCGAAGGATTCGTTTAAATTCTTACTAGCAAGAGCTTCGCGATGAATCATGCAATGTGTGGAAATAATACTCGGAGAAACAGTTCGTACGCATGCAACAATCCCACTTTTATGACCTGTCATTGCTGCAGCTCCATCTGTACAAATTCCAATACAGCTGAACCACTCAAGCTTGTTAGCAATGAAGAAATCATTTAGCATTGCAAATACATCTTCACCTGTCGTTCTAAGTGGCACAGGTTTGCAGAACAGAAAGTCCTCGACCACATCATTGTCAAAGCAATATCTAACGTAGACCAGTAACTGCGCTTGGCCTGCAATATCGGTACTTCTGATGGTATCGTTTGATACTGGTATAGACAGTAATTTTCGGCTGCTTTCTTTTCCTCACATTATCTCACATATTTCTAAAGCCGCTGGCATAATCAAACTCTCCGCAACCGTGTGTGCTTTTTTGCTCTTAGCTATTCGCATTGCCATAATATACGAAGCCTTAAGAGCTTTTTCATTCACTGTTGTCGCAGTGCTAATAATTTTCTGCTGATTTGCATACACTTCTGCTCGACGTTTGAAGAAATCAACGGGTTTGTCTTTTAGTTCATTATGCTTTGTTACAAAATGGCGCTTCAGTTTAGCAGGTTTCAATCTTTCGTTCGATAACACGTTTAAACAAATGACACATTGTGGCTTATCACTGTTGTCTCTGTACAGTATAAATCCGAATTGTAAATATTCAGGATCATATTTACGTAATTTGCCTTACGCGGTGCGGACTCTCTTTCGGCATCATGTCTCAGTTCATTGCCACTATTTCCATTACCCCCGTGCTCTTCTTCAGATATCCGCTTACGCTTCAAATATTTATCCATACGTTAGTTGGGCGTGCGAAAAACAATTTAACAAGCAAGAATTACCACTGTATAACTTAATAATTAATTATAAACTGTGCACGATTACAGGCTGCGTCTATAATGACGTCATCATAGAATAGTTCGTAATAGACATATATATACTATATATAGAATATAAACAGTAGTGAGAGGCGAGTTGATTATTATTCGCATTATCCGATTGGATAAAATGGCGTTTAGCGAAGAAGTTATTAATTGTAAGCAATTTTCATCCTTTCTGCGGACCCCATACGGTCGTCTTGCGGACCCCTGGCCGTGGACCACAGTTTGAGAACTGCTGTACTAGAGGTTCCATTTATGAACACAGGCATACATCAAACCTTATTTTCTCCTTTCATTTCTAAGTGTGTAATATCTAAATGATTAATTCCATGCACTGTGATCATAGTCTTACTGTATGTGTTGTCAATCTGCAGTTACTTATGTCCTTGATATATTGAGGACAGACTTCAAATATTTGAGAGGCTGTCTGGTCTATCACCTGGACCCTGTTTGAACTAGTGATGTGTCGTTCACGAACGAGCCGGCTCTAAGAGCCGATGCTTTGAAGCGAACGAGAGGAGCCGATGCCCGTCGAGTAGAGCCGAAGCTTCAGCGGCTCCTGCTCAGCTCTGCTGAAAATTCATTCGGCAGGGGCGGGACTTTACTTATATGGGCACACAGAACTTTGGCTCATAATGCCGGCTCATTCACGAACAACACATCCGACTAGGATCGTACCATTATGTGAAAGAAGGAAGGGGGGCAGACGCTCCGAAGACAGCGAGTGTTGGTACAGGCCAGGTACACAAAGCGACACTGTCGCTCTGTGTACCTGTCGCTGCGACAGACGAGGAGCCAGATTTAAATGCAAGCGCATCGTGAAGAAAAAAAGAAGCCAAAAAAGAAGCAGCATCTGGCTGCATTTCAGTGATACTGGAGACTGCAAAGCTAAGTGCAGAATTTGTAATATGAAAATATCCGTTAGGGCAGGGTCAACAACAAACCTGCACAGACATATAAGAACCACCCACCCATCCGTACAACTGGAGGAGAGCGTGCCCTCTCTCCTGCCATCCACTGACCCTGGAAAAGAGCCAAGTACTTCTGCTGCAGCATCCACTGTCTTACCGAAAACTGCAGGTATAACACGGTCTTCAGTTCAAACCAAAATAAGCACATTTATTCCAAAACAAATGACGCCAAACAAACATATAAGTGTCGATGAGGAGCTGGCTAAAATGATAGCTAGCGACTTTCAACCATTTTCCATTGTGGAGGACATAGGATTTACAACTTTTGTACAGGCCTTAAACCCCATGTATGTTCTCCCTAGCAGAAAAATTTTGTCCCAAACAATTATTCCATAACTATATATCTGAGGATGGAGTACAACACTGTGCTTTCAGAAACCACTCCTCTGGAAAAAAGGTAGCATTTAATGACAACAGAGCTGTGGATGAGGCATTTCAAAGAATAAGTGCAGCAGCAGCAAGATGCAACCCCAGCAGTCCGTCAGCTCCTCCATCAGGGCCAAGAGGAAGAAACTGGAGCAGGGGCGTGTTCACAGGAACCACAAGCTTCTGCTATGTGGAGGCTCTTTGACGAAAGAGCAACAGGAGACACTGCAAGGAGAAATCCCACAGCTGATGCTATGCTGGAGTTGAGGTCCTATCTTGAGGAGCCCCTCATCCAAAGAGCTGAAGACCCACTGAGCTGGTGGGAGGCCAAGGCTGCAGTCTACCCACGCCTGGTTAAGGTAATGGTAGGAAGACTTTGCATTGTCGCTACATCTGTCCCTTCAGAAAGAGTCTTCTCAAAAACAGGACAAATAATCATGGAGAGGAGAAATCGCATCAGCCCATCTAAGCTGAGGCATCTGGCATTTCTGAATGCCAACCTGGCCTAAAAACTTTTATTCCAAGAGTCATAGTGTTGTGTTGTTATTGTTGAGTTTGGCCTTTATTTAATTTGTTTGCTGTGGTTTTGTGTTAACTTGTTCATTTAAAGCTTTTATTAAAATGTTAAAAAATAGTAACTGTATTTTTTGTAATGAAAAAATACATAAAATACGTAATGTCTGAAAACAATGAATAAGAAATTGCTTATACACAAACCATTCATAATTGCTTAATTAGGCTAAAATATAAGCATCCAAGTGATACTAAACGAAGAGCCATTCGGGAGCCGTAGGAGCAGGCTCTTTAAAGGGAGCCGATCCAAAAGAGCTGAAGCTTTGAAAAGAGCCGGAGTTCCCATCACAAATTTGAACATCAAGAGCACAATTTTTCATCTGTGGTATTTCCAAAACTTGTCATAGGCTCAATTTCTATCCAGAACTGTTAATGGTGTACTGAGTCAATCCATGAAACATAACAATGTTCTTTGACCTGTGACGAGCTTTATAATTTCTTCATTAGTTAGATTTACAATTTAATATCTCACATATTGCCTCCTCCTCATGGCCACCTGTTTCTGCCATGCCCACCACTGTTATTAGTGAGTTTCAGTAACTGTCTTTCCCCTGCTTAACTGAACTTGTTTCTCACATGAAGCCATCTTCTAACCCTCTTGATATATTATGCCAGCATATCTATTAAAAGAGGAGTTTGAATTAATTGGCCCTAGTGTTTTGAAAATTATAAACAGTTTTTCAATAATAGGTTTGGTTCCATCTTGCTTTTAACATACAGTACTGTACATACTGTAGTTGAACCTCTGTTTACAAAAGGCAAACCTTGACCTCTGAAGTAAGTTTCATCTTGGCTCAAAAATGTTGTACAGTAATTCCTCGCTATATCGCGCTTCGACTTTCGCGGCTTCACTCTATCGCAGATTTTATATGTAAGCATATTTAAATATATATCGCGGATTTTTTGCTGGTTCACGGATTTCTGCGGACAATGGGTCTTTTAATTTCTGGTACATGCTTCCTCAGTTGGTTTGCCCAGTTGATTTCATACAAGGGATGCTATTGGCAGATGGCTGAGAAGCTACCCAACCAGAGCGCGTATTACGTATTAAATAAAACTCCTCAAATATATTGTGAGCACGGGGGCTTTTCGCACCCCTAGAGGATACGGCCGCTCCTCAAAAAACGCTGAAAGATTACCTTCACATTGCTATCTTCTTTGCTGCGCTTACATATGGCTGCTTTGTCAAGCGATATTCTTCCCGCACTGTGCTTCGCATACTTAAAAGATCAAACATCACGTACTGATTTTTGATTGTTTGCTTTTCTCTCTCTCTCTCTTGCTCTGACATTCTCTGCTCCTGACGGAGGGGGTGTGAGCAGGGGGGCTGTTCGCACCCCTAGACAATACGGACACTAGTCTAAAAATGCTGAAAGATTACCTTCACGTTGCTCCCTTCTGTGCAGCTGCTTTGTGAAGCGACATGCTTCCCGCACGGTGCTTTGCATACTTAAAAGCTCGAAGGGCACGTATTGATTTTTGATTGTTTGCTTCTCTCTGTCTCTCTCACTCTCTCTGACATTCACTGCTCCTGATGGAGGGGGTGTGAGCAGAGGCGCTGTTCACACACTGGCTCAGAGGATACGGACGCTCCTTTAAAAAATGCTGAAAGACTACCTTTACATTGCTGCCTTCATTGCAACTGCTTTGGCTTTTAAGTATGTGAAGCACCGCCGCACAAACAGCCCTATTGATTTTTGTTTGCTTTTCTCTCTCTCTCTCTCTCTATTTGACATTCTCTGCTCCTGACGCGCACTCCTTTGAAGAGGAAGATATGTTTGCATTCTTTTAATTGTGAGACGGAACTGTCATGTCTTGCCATGGAGCACAGTTTAAACTTTTGAAAAAGAGACAAATGTTTGTTTGCAGTGTTTGAATAAAGTTCCTGTCTCTCTACAACCTCCTGTGTTTCTATGCAAATCTGTGACCCAAGCATGACAATATAAAAATAACCATATAAACATACGGATTTTCACCTTTCGCGGGGGGCTTCTGGTACGCAACCCCCGCTATCAAGGAGGGATTACTGTATCTACCCAAAGTCCTTGAAAAAGATGTTTTTTCTTACCTGCAGCAGTTTCTGCATCAGAATATTTATCTTATCATCTACCTAGTTATGCATTTATTTACTTAAAGAGCTTCTGTAAAAAATCAAATTTCCCCATGGGGACAAATAAAGTTCTATCTACCTATCTTGATGAGTTTCAGTCTGCAATCAGAATTTCACAGCATGGAATCAGCCCTGTTGCTAACAGCTGATTCTGGGAAGTGTTTCATTTGGATTCTGCTAAATCTTAGTGGAGACTTTGATACAGTCGTTCATGACATCATTATCATCAGCCTGAGCAGATGGAGCTGCCATTCAGCAACTGCCCTGTGTTAATTTTGATAACTCATTATCTCCCACAATCCCTGTTATCTGCAATGTACCTCAAGGGCCTATTCTGGGAAATATTGTTTTTTCTCTGAATAAGTTATCACACTGCAATATTCTAAAAGAAACTATAGCATCCCCCATCACTGCTGTGTAAACCTTCCTTTACAACCTGATAAGGTTGCCATAACACCTCTTTTAAATTGCCTTGTGGGTAATAAATGTTAGAACAAATGCATTTTCTTCAGCTAACTGAATCTAACACCACATTTATCCTTTCCAGTCTTTTCACCTCCAACACTGTAGTAGCAGTAATCTGGGTCCACTAACCCTGCAAATTAGATCTCACATCAGAAATCTTGGGGTCATTATTGATTCTTGTTTTAAATGTGATAAACAAATAACTGCTGTAATTAAGAACAGTTTTTTTCAGCTCATGGTCATCAGAAATATTAAACCTCTATTACTTTGATTTGACAAAACGTACTCATGCTTTTAAATTTTCCTCTCCCAGATTACTAATACTCCCATTATTCTGGTGTGGTATAGCATGTAAAGTCCATGGAGGTTTGCAATTTAAAAAAAATTAGGCTGCGCTCACGCTTCAGATGGGTGTACAGTATGTGCGCATGTTAAAGCAGCTCCAGAGTGTTGAATGGGTAATCGACTGATGGTGCATTCGCATGTAGATTTATGCGGTTCGGTCAATTGCTTTGTTAGTGCTCTGGTGTCTGTAATCAGTGCCAACACACCTGCATTACTGATAGTATAAAAGGAGCATAAGTGGGAAACAGAGGAGGACAGCAAAGAAAGAGAAAGGAAAGGAGGATGGGAGGTTAAAAGGAAGAAAAATCTTCTTTCGGCTGCTCCCGTTAGGGGTTGCCACAGCGGATCATCTTCTTCCATATCTTTCTGTCCTCTGCATCTTGCTCTGTTACACCCATCACCTGCATGTCCTCTCTCACCACATCCATAAACCTTCACTTAGGCCTTCCTCTTTTCCTCTTCCCTGGCAGCTCTATCCTTAGCATCCTTCTCCCAATATAACCAGCACCTCTCCTCTGCATATGTCCAAACCAACGCAATCACACCTCTCTGACTGTCTCCCAACTTGAGCTGACCCTCTAATGTACTCATCTCTGATCCTATCCATCCTCGTCACACCCAGTGCAAATCTTGGCATCTTTAACTCTGCTACCTCCAGCTCTGTCTGCTGCTTTCTGGTCAATGCCACCATCTCCAACCCATATAACATAGCTGGTCTCACCACCATCCTGTAGACCTTCCCTTTCACTCTTGCTGATACCCGTCTGTCAGAAATTACTCCTGACACTCTTCTCCACCCATTCCACCATGCCTGCACTCTCTTTTTCACCTCTCTTCCGCAATCCCCATTACTCTGTACTGTTGATCCCAAGTATTTAAACTCATAAAAGTAAAAAAAAAAAAAAAGTGGAATCTTAACATAGCCAGTGCTGAAGTAGAACAGAAAAAGGCATTTATGAAAGGGAGTCCCAAAAAGATCATGTGGCTGGCACACGAGGGACAGTTCAAGTGCTCAAAGTTGGTTCCCACAGAAGCCTGGGGGACTGCGGCTTGCAGGAGCAAGGATTAAGGTTCAGCACGGCACCTTACGGACAGTGAAGAACTGGTGTCAAGGATCCGTGACTGGATTTTGAATGATTTTTAATCATCTTTGTAGAATTGCTATACAACACTGCTGATTCTGTCTCCTGTAATATGGAGCCTTGCAGCAATCTCTGGTTTTACAATTATTCCAAATTGCTACTGTGAGAGTGCTGACTGGCACCAACAAAAAAGACATGACAATATTTCACCCTTATTAGTTTTTTCATTGGCTCCCTATGATACAATGTACAGCAGTTTTATCCCATCACTGAAATTAGTGGACAGACAGCCCAGTAACCCAAGTAATTTATAGCAGCCATTCCAACAAAAGAATGATTGATCGATCAATAGAACAATAGATGGATCTTTATTTGTCCTCAGGGTGAAATTTTGCTTTTTGTAGAAGCTCTTTAGTTAAATAAATACATAAATAGGTAGACAAGAAAGTAAGTAAATAAACACACACTTTGGTCTGAACACACACTGGAATTATTATAAAGCAAGAAAAATTCAAATCAAAGAAAATATAAATTCTGGACTTGGCTGTCAGAGTCACAGTGAGGCATTATTCAGATATATTACTGTTGGTATAAAGGAGATCCAGTAGTATTTCTTGACACACTTCTGCTAAGGGGAAGTAAAGGGATTACGACATCCAATCTTGAAGCTAATTGAATTAATTTATCAAAACAATGTGAATTTTCCAAGGGGAATACTAAAACTGAGTTGTTCATGGCATTTCTTCGTTTACTTTCACACAGCGTTCCTGTTCATATTCCACCTTTCTTTATCGCAACTGGCTACCAAAATCACTCTGTGCCAATGAACACTCAGCATTATGTACTTTCTCTGGCATTGCGTGGACAAACATATTAAAATTACACTGAGAAAATGGAAGAAAAAAAAAAAAAAGATTATGCAATATAGCGAAGTCACCAGTTGTCGAATTTTACAGAGCAAGTTATGTCTATCTTAATGAGAATATGGTACAAAGAGAATGTTTGAGAAGAGCATTTTTGAGTAATTAAGTAATTATTAAGTAATTATTTAACTTTTACTGTTTTTTGTTGATAGCCATCTATACAAGTCCATAATATGATGAGGTTCTGAGTTGATTTTAAATAAACTTTAAATTATTTTAAATCATCTATATAGCATTATCCATATACCATTTTTGGGGTGGTCTTCTCTAATTTGAAGATCTGCAGGAATCTCTGGGTATCCACAGTCCATAATGAGAGGTGCAAATTCTCCTTTAACTCAGCTGAATAAGATGGTATACACTGCACTCTGAATCCAGTGGCACAAGTTCACATTCCGCAGCATTAAGTAAGGATACCCAGCGGACAGTGCACAGCCCAAGTGAGACCTTATCTGGTCACCATTCTACAAAAAAGGTACAGTAGCACTTAAAGATGTACAGAATGGAGCAAATAAGTGCATCCAGGGACTATGGGGCACAAACTTCTCCGATATGCTAAAACAATTAAATCTGTTTAGTCTTAAGAAGAGAAGGCTACAGCTTCTCCAGCCCATACATTGTTAATTGTACTGTTCTCAATTCACATTACACTACAACTACTACTACCTCAAATCAAGAATGAAAGATTCTTAAACTGAACACCTTGCCCACAAGAAAAACTAAAAAGTTATTGCTTAAATTACACAATTCTAACTATAACTACATAAAAATGGAAAGTTCAATATTAGCATGTCAAATACACAAGAAAGGACCCATTAATGTTATGAAAAAAAATTCACTCTCTTAGACCAAAAAAAGATAGCAAAAAAACATAATGATATAAACATCACATTCAAGGAAATATTATAGGATGATATACTGTTCTGCGTCCAAAGAAAAAAAAGACTAACTAGCCTTAAATTTCAGACAAACCCCATCTCCCACCTTCCTTTATGCTGGAAAAAATATTGCTAAATCTTGAGGACTCTGCCAGCATTTCTGCAATATATAAAAATATTCTACAGTCCCTCCCTTTCAAAGATCCAAGAGGACAATGGGAAAAGGATCGCTCACTCAACATATCAGAAAAGGAGTGGACGGTAGCAATGCAGAGAATTCATTCGAGCTCCATATGCGCAAAGCATACAATTATTCAGCTCAAAATTATATATCGAGCACATCTGTCTCGGTTGAAATTGTCCAAAATGTTTCTAGGGCAAGATCCAACCTGTGAACGCTGCAATTAAGCACCAGCCTTCCTGGGTCACATGTTTTGGGTTTGCACCAAAATTTTTAAGTGCCTTTCAGACAGTCTTAGTGTCACAACCCTTCCTAATCCACTAACAGCTGTGTTTGGTGTTCTTCCAGATGGGCTTAAAGTGGAGAAGGATAAACAAACTTTGATCGCCTTCACTACAATACTGGCACGCAGACTTATTTTGTTAAACTGGAAGAATCCTAACTCTCCTCTTTTAAGTCAGTGGGTAACTGATGCTTTATATTAAATATATTTATAAAAATACATTTATTAAATATTTATATGGAATTGGAAAAAATCAAATTCTCACTTAGAGGATCTGTGCAGAACTTTTTCAAAACTTGGCAGGACCTAATCAATAATATTTTAGAATAAGCTCTTAAAAGCACAGAGGAAGTAGATTATCTCCCCATTTCTTTTTCTTCTCCATTTATCTGTATCCGCCTATTAAACTCTTCAATTTATTTATTTTTACTATTTTAAAGTTTTAGTCCATTGGCCATGCTCTCTTTCTCAGGGGTGGGGGTTGATTTGTTTTCAATCCTATTTTTTTTGTAAAAATTGATCTATTTGTATGGAATGATTACAATAAAATTTAAAAAAAAATTTCAGACAAACCAGAACTGTATGATTCATATATCAATGAGCTCAACTCTTAAAGGTTTCATGTGTAAAATTAAGTACAGTGTGGAAAAGCATGTTCAGACAGATACCTCTAAGGAGCTTATTTAGATAAAAAATTATGATAAAAATAAAAATTGCAATAAAAAATGAGCTAATCTCAGCTGTGTTCAAAAAGAAGAAATCCTTATCCTTAGGCTATCTGGCAGACCTCTCTGTGTGTCTGATGATATGCCTTCAGTGATATCTTTTACAGGTAGCAAAACTTTACACCTGCTGTTAGAGACTGAAATCAAAGGCTCCTTCATTTTGGGCGCATACACTGTCATCATGGCACTGCCAGATCTAAACAGCAGCGTGGTGAATTGCTCGCATAATGAAGTGACTTTAGCTGCAGGTGGAAGTCCCATTTTAATTTATGGTGCCAAGCAGAATTGCGTTGCAGTCTATTAGCCAACGAAAGTGCTGGGAAGAAGCTGTCTGTTGTTACGGTCCTGCCTTAGTCAAGTCTGACAGGACATCGTATCTTTGATTGCCGGTAAAACATAGTTCTGTGTAGGCACCAGCCACAGTGCTGCTGTTGTGAAAAGAATGGAGATAAATGACATCAACCCAGAGAGGAACAGACAAGTTTGTTGTACCATGTGAACGTCACTGTGGGAAAAAAAAAAACAAGCGCTAACTATTACAAGTAGCCAAAATTTACACCGGGTGTTACAGAATCAAATCGAATGTATGTTTTTATTATATTAAAGTAATAATAATAATAATAATAATAATAATAGCAGCTCACTATTTGGTCTCGAACCCAGTACCACTGAGTTATAAGGCAGCAGTTCTTACTTCTATACCATTCAAGTATATGTGTCAACTTCCTGTCAAGTGACATTGACAGCAATTAATAATGACGTAAAATGTATAATGTGTGAAGACTTTAGTCCAAATATCAAATAAACACGTGCGCTTTTATTCAAGAATGTAACCAAAGTTTAAAAACAAAAACAAAAAAATTTGATTTACATATTGTGGAGAATCAGCCTCGACACAGAAGTCCCAAAAATATATACACAAACCAAGGTTATTATAGTTAATGAAAATTAAAATCAAAACTGAAACTATTATTAAAAAACATTTTCGTAAACTGAAATAAAATAATTAACAAAACTGAATTGAAAAACTAAAACTAAACGAAACTATTAAAGTAGCTGGAAACTGAAATAAAATAATTTACTAAACATAATTTTGGTTTTCGTTTTTGAATTAATTTTCTTGCTGTTAGTTTTAACCCTTATAACTTTTAACTCTAAAACTGAAAGCCATCCACCACGAGCCGCCCGCACATATTCATCCAGTGAACGGAGGCTGGTGATGGAGGTTGGGTGTTCACACAGCATTTGCGGTGACAGAGCGAGCTGAATACGCATGTAAAGCGTGTGGAATAGAATGCGATTTACGTGTCGCCTTTCTTTGCACTTGTTGTATATCAAGATGTAATTCAAACACCTGAAATCGGAATGTGCTGCTCAATAAAAACTTTACCGTATGGACAGTAAACTCAGTTTCAGTTTATTTCTCAGGTGCCTGCTTTTTGTAGACAGTAATTCTCCTGCCACTTTGCACTCAAAGTATACAAAGTAAAGAGAAAGTATACTAATCATGAAAAAAATTCGACCTTGACATTTTGATGAATCTTGACGTTTTAGAACTCCCCGAGTCCGAAAATACATTTTTTTGGAATTATGTCTGTGTGTCTCTGTATGTGTGTGTAATACACACACACACACACACACACACATTAATGCTGGGCAGCGATTATAATTTTTAATCACGATTAATCACAGACAATCACAGTAATCACATTGTTATGTGCAAAATTCAATAATTAACTCAAAAGTAGTGTATTAGGTTTGCAAACACTTCAAACAAATAAGGTGCTTTTTATCAGCAGTATTCCCTTTACACAGTAGCAGTTAAATATTTCTTGAAAATCTCAACTTAAACATTAACGTAATCAAATCAAACATAAAACCAAAGCTATTTGCCACTACCAGAGCATTAAAGTTTTATCTAGTTTGTTATAGAAAAATAAATTACCCTCAGAGTCCAGAGCCACGATCATAACATTATAATAGGCACCTTCCGAGCAATAGCAAGTTAACATTTCTAAATCTGTTTTCTTTTTTATCTGAACAGATACCAGCACAAACATTTTCTTTTATCAGGGAGCAGCTTAAACAGCCTATGTTCAGTAGCAGCTCTTTGAGGGCTAATATTTTTTCCAAAACACTCAGTTTTCTGAAAAACAAACAAAGCAATGGTTTCACACATAAATCATAAATCAACATTGTGCCTGCTGTCAGTTTGACTGCTTGGCTGTCTTTATGAGACAGGTGAGCGGGGGTGGCAGTAATAGTGAGACGCAATATGGTTTTATACCTCTTGTCATCGTGTCTGTCCTCCCATGCAAACGTTGCCATAGATGCATCACCTACACAAACGTGTTCAGCACCATGATCAGCTGGGGACCGATCAGCTGATGCCGGTACCTCACTTTCATTTTCAATCTACATCTCCAGATCACTTGCATCAAAATTGGAGTCTGACAAACCAGAGTCCGATTCAGCAATAATGAGAAAAAAATCATCCACGGATTATTTTGCTTAGAGCATTCACTTTGGTATCTCTCCATGTGCCATTTTAGAAGCTGTTTGCTCTTCGATACTCATGCACACGCAGGGAATCAAGGTCAAATCATCAAAGCTAATTTTCCTTCTAGCAAAAGCATATCAAAAAGCGCTGTAACAAGAAGACCACTGATCTCTATCGATCGCTAGCGAAACTGAGGCTTTCAAAATAATAATGTTTTGTTAATATATTGTGACATGCAGGTAGCTTGTGTTGCGCTGTATGGGAGCAGAAAGGGCAGAATGCTGTGTAAGTGATGGGACTAGGTGAAGGGTTTCTGTTCTGTGAGAAGCGAATACGCCTCTTAGGAGAATGAGTGACAGGAGAAGTTAGGAGAAAAAGGAAGCTGTGGCAGAATGAGGTTTTGAGTAGGGAGTCAGGAGACCATAAGTAGGAGTGTTTGCAGTATAGAAAAAGACAGAATGTGAGTGGCAGGAGATAACTATTGGTTGGGAAAGTTTTATTTTATTGTTTTGGAGACCCAGATAATGAAGTATAAGACAGGACATAGTTTGTTACAGAACAAAGATCCCAAGTAAAACATAGAAATCTCCAATACCTCCGAGTGGCATTTGCTTATTATGCTGGTCATGACAATATTATATAAATTAATAAATTTTGTTAACAGTATATTTTTTATTGTTTTGTAAATAAATACAACTATTCGATAACTAATCTACTGTATATCATTTTTAAAGTAGCTGTTCTGTTATCCGTCTTTTCTCTTATCAGTCATGGCCTTGGTCCTGACCCCTGACAGATAATCAAGGTTTTATAAACACACACACACACACAACACACACACACACACAGGGAGAGTCAAAAAGAAGTACCACATTTCAAACGTTCAGTCTACAAAAATGCTACAAGATAAAATCAATTTCATTACAACACAAGAAAAGGTATACAAAATAGATTTTTTTCACTGTGTTTTAAAAACAATGTCTTTAAGGTGGTGGCCATCATTAGCGATACACTCTTTGAGATGATTTTGTGGCGAACAGCGTTCTTGAGGGCTTCAAGGTTTTGAGGTCGGTGTGTGTATACCTTCGACTTGGGATAGCACCACAAGAAGAAATCACATGGAGCAAGGTCAGGTGAACATGACCAACATCGCCATACAGGGAGATCAGCTTCCCTGGAAACATCTCCTGCAAAACTTGCATGGATTTCCGTGCCATATGAGCTGGTTGAAACCAGGCATCCACCTCATCAATTTCTTGCAGCTGGGGCTGCAGAAAGTTCTCTAGCATTTCAATGTAACATTCTGAAGTGATGATAACCATTGCTCCCCCCTTTTCAAAAAAAGTGCCTAAAATGCAAAATTCTGCAACGGCGCACCAAACTGTAACATGCACACTGTGCAGGGGTCTCTGATGAAGTTCACAAGGGTTGGTTTTGGCCCAGTAGTGCATGTTTTGCTTATTAACACAACCATTCAAATGGAAATGTGCCTCATCACTGCGCATGATGATAATAATAATAATAATACTTTGATTTATATAGCGCTTTTCTCACTACTCAAAGCGCTTAGCAATTGCAGGTTAAGGGCCTTGCTCAAGGGCCCAACAGAGCAGAGTCCCTATTGGCATTTATGGAGTTCGAACCGGCAACCTTCTGATTGCCAGTGCAGATCCCTAGCCTCAGAGCCACCACTCCGCCTGTTGATGATGGCATCTCTATGAATGGTTTGCAGGGTGAGCCAAAATGAAATACCACATTTCTTGATTGGCTGGTTAGATATTCGCCTTAAGAAGCAGTAGTACAGGTGTACCTAATAAAGTGGACAGTGTGTGTGTGTGTATGTATGAGGGAGTGAGGATCCAAGTTAGAAGTAGTATCGGCGAATGAGACAAGATTCTAGTTTGAGTAGGTTTGCACCAGGGGGACGTCTTTACGACCTTACCCCTTTGATCCAGTTATGTCTATGTTGACTAAAGGGACAAATGAAATCAGTTCCCTTGGTGTATGTTTTTCGCTGATGACACTGTGTCGAGTAGCACCAAAAAGGAATGAGTGGACAGAAAGCTGGAAGAACGACAGAGGGTTGAAGATGTACAGGAAAAAGACAGAATATTTGAGGTTTAATTATGATCAGGATTCAGAAATTAGTCTAATGAGAGAGCTATTGAAAAGAATGGATACATTTAAATGTCTATGATCAGTGGTAGACCAAGATGGATGATTAAACTCAGAGTGAACCCACAGAGTGTGGATGGAACAATTGAAAAATGGTATCAGGAGTATTGTGTGATTGAAGAATCAAGGCAAAGGTTAAAGATAAAGTTTTTATGACAGTGATAAGACTAGCAATGATGTATGGGGCTACAACAAGGACAGTAAAGGGAGTACAGGAGGAGATGTTGGATGTTTGAGAAATTAGAATGTTGAGATGGATGTGTGGAGTTACAAAGACGGACAGAATAAGAAATGAGCCATTCAGGGGTACAACCAAAGTAATAGCGATATCTAAAAAAGTACAGGAAAGTAAACTGAAGTGTCATGAAATGTAATGAGGACCGACAATGAATATGTGGACAAAAGAGTCATGGGAATGGGAGTACAGCAGGGGAGAAGGGGAGGCCAAAGCAGAGGTGGATGAATAAAGTAAAAGAAGATCTAAAGGAAATAGGTCTGACTGGGGAGGAGGTGGAGAAGCTGTATGGTGAAGGTTGGTAAAACACAACAACCCCACATAGAAGTATGAAAAGATGAAAATTTAATTGAATTATTACAAATTATTAACTAATTTATTGCATTTTTACTTATTAAAAAATCTGTAAATAATCTGTTAATGATAATAGTTTATAGGATTTAAAAATTTGTAACTTCCACTTAAATGTATCTATTTTTCTGTCTTTTCATAAATATATTCAAAATACTGTTACCTGTTCCCCTGAGACACTGCACAGTAGTGGTGAACCCTTTGGTCCTGGGCAGCAAATGGTACTTCAGTTTAGGCAAACCCTTTGATTCAGCAACTTGCATACTAATCTGATGTTTTTTCTCTGTAAAGCGAGTACCTTCACAGTACAAAAGGAACTAAAATTAAAAAAGAAAAAAATTAAACCCTTCACATAATTATAGAAAGCCTTTTCAACTAGTTTACAATTTTTATAATTTAAATATGTGAAAATAAGCATTTTGTCAAGAGCTTACGTTTATGAAAAATTACTCTGATGGCTTAAATTGAAAATTGCACACAAAAGTATAAACAAAAATGTTGAAAAATGAAAAGCTATTAACTACAATTATCTTGTTTATACAAAAGGTGATGAAAGAGTAGTTATTCATACCATTGAGAAAGACTTAGTGCTAAAATAAAATGTAAAAAAATATTTAAAGTAAAAATTAGCTGCATAATTTCTTCAATGTACTCTGCAAATAAAACTATACTGAAGAAGTAGAAATCAAATGTCTTTTCCAAAAACAATTGCATTTTTAATTAGAATAAGTTGACTACTGATATGTTGCTGAAATTTAAGTACAGTGATACCTTGACTTACGAGTGTCCCAACTAACGAGTTTTTTGAGATACGAGCAGTCTCTTGGCCAATTTTTTGCTTTGAGTTGAGAGCTAAAATTAGGGTTACGAGCCAGCTTCAGATACCCCAGCCCACCGCTAGTTCGTGCAGCTCACCACAGTGAACGCCGCAACATCCCGTGTCTCACTCGTTCACTTTAAGCAGTTAGCTCGCAGTTGAAGCTTCAGTGTTGTGCTCACATTTGTGCTTGAAGTTATTTTGCAAAACTTCGTTTTTTCCAACTATGGGTCCGAAGAAAGTGAGTGTGAAGGACAGTGCAGAGAAGAAGCAGCGGACGATGTGCATTGAATAAAAGGAAGAATTTATAGAAAAAAAAAAACATGAGCAAGGTGTGCGTGTAGTCGATTTGGCGAAGCAGTACAAGGGTAGCACTTCTACTATCTGTACCATACTGAAGCAGAAGGAGTCGATATCAAGGCTATAATGCCAGCCAAGGGCATTAAAATCATTTCTAAACAGCGGATATCTATCAGTGAAAATATGGAGAAGCTGCCGATTGTGTGGTTGACGGAGAAGCAGCTCGCAGGAGATACCGTGATGGAGGCTATCATCTGCGAGAAGGCACAAGCGATTTATGCTGATTTGCAACAGCAGACCTCAGGCACTTCGACAGACTTGGCATCGGGTGAGCCATTTAAAGCCAGTCGGGGCTGGTTCAAGAATTTTAAAAAGAGGACCGGCATTCACTCCGTTGTCAGGCATGGTGAGGCAGCGAGCGCGAATATGAAGGCAGCTGAGGATTACCTCAAAACTTTTGCAGGAATAATAGCGACCGAAGGATACATCCCCCAGAAAGTCTGGACATGGATGAAGGTGACATCAATGAGCTCATCGAGGAGCACTCTGAGGAACTGACAATGGAGGAGCTAAAGGAGCTACAGACGCAGCAGCACACGGAGGTTTTGCAGGAAATAAGTGACGCGGAGGAGGCGGAGGAAGTTATCTCTACAAGTGAGATAAAGAAAATGTTGGGAACGTGGGAGAAACTTTCAGACTTTATTCAAAAGAAACACCCAGAAAAATTTTCAACTGGGCGCGTGACGGCGCTATTTAATGACACTTGCATGACACATTTTAGAAACATTCTGAAAGGGAGGATGAAACAGATCCTCATTGGACAGGTTTTTTTCGAAAACCCCTGCAGATGAAAGTGAGGAAGGTGTGGTGAAAAGGGCAAAAATCAGTGAATAACATTCAGTTATTCAGTTCAGCCTTTCTCCACCACCTCCGTCAGCATCTTCAACTCGTCTGATCTCCAAGGTAAATGCTGTACATTATACTGTACTGTACTTAATAAAAACAGTTTATTGCAGTACATTCTATTGTATTGTGTTTTTATACAATATTCGTTATTTATAAGTGCATTTTTCTTTTTTAAAAACATGTAACAAAAAAATTGCAGTGTTTTTTGGGGGTCCGGAACGGATTAATGGCATTTCAAATCATTCAATGGGGAAAATTGATTTGAGATAAGAGCATTTTGATTTACGAGCTCGATCACGGAACGAATTAAACTCATATCTCAAGGTATCACTGTATTTCTTAATTCAGAGGATACTGAACACTTGAATGATTCAGAAAACAGTTTATAAAAAAGCAAAAATCTAATTTACATATACTTAAATAAAAAAGGTCAGTGTAGTACCTACCCACATGCATTCTGGATAGTCTACAAGATTTCTGAGTCCTTGAACCACTGTGTCTCTATCCTCTTCCCATTTCCTCTTACAAAATACTATTTCCAAGAAGTACCAGGTCCATCCAATTAATGGCACTTTCAGCAGTTCGTGCTTTGCAAGAACCTTTGAACTCTAATAACAATTTAAAAGGACAAAAATATAACAATGTATTTTTATATATGAAGTACCTCTCACAAATGCCATCTTCTGATAAATGACCAAAATTAAATCAAAACAAATGAAAATAGTGAAACTGTAACAGATTACTTATTTGACTGAGAAAATGGACAGCATATTATTTATTTTCTAGCATGTTAAGACATTACATTTGTATCAAATGCTTATTGTGTCTTTACACAATGGCTATATACATATACACACCCACACACACACACACATATATATACATATATATACACACACATACATATACACACACACACACACACACAAACACCAATGCACCAAAAGAACACACAGCTGCTGCTGTATTCATAATTGTAAAATTGAGCATCTTAATCATGAAGTAACATTTACAGTATACAACTGATATATAATAGTTACAAGACTAACCCCTAACACTCCAAATCGCTCACAAATGGTCCATCCACAGAGGAAATCGATTTCAAAGTTATGATTGAGGATGATGATGACATGTTCTTTTCCAAATTTATCCACAGTTTCTTTTTCAGTGAAGAGAGTACATTCTGTACCTGACCACCACTCCAATAGCATCACCAGTTCTATGGAAAATAATTTAATAGATTAATACCCATGTCACACTAAAGCTTTTAATGCTAAATACAGTAAATACACTCACAATGTTAGAATATATAAAAGCATTGTAGCAATAATTATTGCAGTTATAAAAGTTCAGGTGTTCATGTTAAACCATTTGTTTTAAAGCCTGAAGTACTGAATTAACAATTCTCTCAGGGTATAGTAAAATTAATTGTTTAAAAAAAAAAAAAAAAAAAAAAACTTGCAATGCACTTTTAAATACACTATTTAAGAACTGATACAATGAATAACAGATCTATAGCAAAAACTACAAGCAAGAAAGTAATTTAATACAATTATGTGACAGCTGAATTTTAAAAGTTCATAGAAAACTAAGAACTTTCCAAAGTAGACAGATTAAACTTTAATATTAGGTACACCTTCAGCCTAACCCTTCAGTAGTTTTGCTGCTATGAACACCCAGAATTTTAAATTTCTGCTCATATGGTGTCAGATAATATGTAATGACTTCCCATGCATCTTGATGCTGCCTATTGTATACTTAAACCAACAGGATTCTTCTGTAATATGTGGGTTTCTCAGTTTGTCCTTTGGCTCTGATTGATAGCAGCTTATATATTTTTCAGAGAATGTCCTAAGGAAATACTGTAAGTCTCCTTTAAGGTTGTTCCATGCACTTATACCAGTAGGATGCTTGCCCACTACATACTTCTCATAGTGTCTTCCTGCAGTTGCCCTGGCGCTTATGTGTCAATTGCCAATGCATGTTTTCTTAGCTTTTTGACAGCACTTGTTTATTATCACAGCACCTACTTTCTATTTCAGTCCCACTTTACCCAGTAAATTTCCAGTAATTATACTAGGCTTTGACCGGGGAAACTGATCTATAAAATTTTGTGAGATACTTGACTCACAAGTGTCCTTGTCCTGCCAATGTACCACTAAATTCCTGAGATAGTCTGTATATCTAAAACAGTCTAATACATATTCAGTGCAAGAAATGTATTCACCAGATCACAACTGTGGCAAACAGGCCACCAGAAGAAACATTAAAACAAAAACTTTCTCTTTTCACTGTATCCTGACTTTTTACATCACACTACATTTTACCCCCAGGTGTGTGATTACTGGTTTCATGAATAATACAGATTGATAGTACTTTATTACTATTCCAAAACTCAGGATATTCTAGCAAATGAAATTTGTAATTATTCTAAAGATTTAGATAAATAAGCTGTCCTTTTATACTGCTTACATTTCTGACAATTGTGCAGTCTCGTTTCTAAACAGATATATAAGCTAAACTATACTGATCAGGAGCTGTAGATCAAAGTTAAGGGAAAGAAAAGGTAGAAACATAACTTTTCAGCCTGTACGTAGCCAGTCGCTGGATAAATGGTGAGAGTTAGGGCACATGTGAACCGTGTAAACAAATGCCAAATGAGGACAAATGCATTTCCTGCAAAACAACGGATTAGCCTTTACTGCCTTTTGGTAAACCTGGTCATATCTAGTGACAAGCCTGTGTTGCCGCGTAAGGCTGACGTTTGTGTTACTAAGACAATGATTTACTGTTTAGAATTAATTGTGAATTTCTGGAGACATTTTTCAGTTTTTCACACTTTTATGACAGAAAGGTCAAATGACAACTTTCATTACAGTAAATCTGTTAGTTGCAATGACACATTGCTTGGTGCTGATGGCTAACAGCTCCCAAACAAAGTGCCATAAGCTCAGAATATCAGGATAACTGAAAAGGGGTCGCCAGAAAGCACATACTCTAATTTGTCCACCTGGCAGATATGTAAATTTCCAAATAAGTTCAGCTGAAAGGCAATGTTGAGCTAAACAGCTATGTGAGACGTGGTTTACTTCTAGACTATTTGTCTGACCAACAATGCCAGGTGGCTCCTTTACCTGGGCTGTTGTTTATATGAAACATCCAACCACAGCACCCAATTTTGTTTTATTATCACAAACATATTATTAGGAAAGGAAAAATAAAGAATATTCAATTTCAAATTGAACACATTCAGTGTTAAAACCTCTGTTTTATGTTTCTTCTGGTGCACAATTATATATATATGGTAGGTGCAGTTGTAACAGGGCCTTTCACAAAGCAGCTTAAGTGAAAATGCACTTGAATACATGCCACAACTGTGAAAAAAACATGTCAGTTTCATTAATACCAGACTTTCACACATGTGTTGTGTGGAAGATCTTCTCATATTTCAGCTAATCCTCCAAGCTGCTACTTGACTCTCCGCCAGCAACCTGAGCATCAGGTCACAGCTAAAGTGTGTGATTACATTATGCATTATAAATATGCAGACATGTTCAATTACATCGGATTCAAAATGTATTCAGACCCATTCAGCTTATGCACACTTCATTGTGTTGCAGATTTAATTTTAAATTAATACATTTGCCATTTTTGCCCACCAATCTACATTCAATAACCCATAACAACAAAGTAAAAACATGCTTTCAAAAAGGCTTGCAAATTTATTAAAAATTTAACTCATTTATTTAAGTATTCAGACCCTTAATTCAATACTTTGTAGAAGCTTTGTATACTTTCTGAATCCACTGTATGTTAAGTAAATCCTAGGGATGTTACATAATAGTATTTTGTTATTTTCTTTTAAATTAAGCCTTATCAATAGTTTGCTTAAAATAAACAGTAAGAAAGTATAAATTGGATTTACAATTATTATACCACAAAACCACAGATGAAAAATGTACACTGGTATCTAAAATACACATTTTGTATATGGGTGAAATATTAGGGTAGCGTATCTATCAGTTAGCCGAACAAGATTGATGGAGTGTCCCCTCTCATTTGTCAAACTTAAATATCCACATTACTAACCGAGAATGATAAACCGGATGGACGCAGGGACATCTGGCAATGGGCCGTGGACGCAAAAGACGTACTGTGCAGGCGCATCACAAACCAAGTGTCACTGACAAATTACAAACCAAGATCAAGGTGCTTTTGGTGGAAAATTAGTTTGTTGATTTTAATATTTATTTTCACATTAGTATTCTCAAATTATAAGCTTGTTTCTTGAAGCTTGAAAAGCTTGCTTTTACCTCAGGTTGTCTATGTTGAATTATCAGAGTTCACTTTGAGAATAATCTTTCAAATTATTGAAGCTTTCGAGGCAACTCAGGCCCCTTCTTCAGTCAAAGTGTCTCGAAAGCGTGCATATTGTAATCTTTTTAGTTAGCCAATAAAAGGTGTCATTTTGCTTGACTTTTCACTACATTCATAATGGCTAACATGATACAACACCCTAGTACTATAAATTATTGAAGTTAATTCCTGGTATCTAAACTGATCAAGTTTTGACACTTAGCATTAAAACAGACATTAGTAGCACCCAGAAGATGAAACAAACATACGCAAATGACTTAAAATATGAGAGAAAAAATGGAATTTACATATTTAACGATGCCGTAAATAAGTTAATTACAGAATTATTCAGAAGCTTTTTTGAGGGTACAAGCCCAGTCAAAAGTATACAGGCTTTGTTCAGATTATCTGTTATGACTGCCAGCCTGCTTGCAAAGTATGAATGTAAATTAAAACAGAACTTACGGCTCCATAATGAATATGAAAGGCGGCAGTTGACCCTGCGGTAAAGTTGCTTGTTAATGGGCCAAAGTGTCAGTGTGCATAGCTGAATGAAGTTTATGATCAGTCCGCTCACAACAAACACAAAGCTGATAAGCAAGTGCAATATAAACTGTGTCTTCAGATAGGCAATAAAACCCATGATGGGTGTCAGAAACGCTTGCAAGGGCCCTCACTCAAAACAACAGACCTATGAGAGAAGAGAGAGGAAAAAAGAAATCAGAATTTACAGTACACATATAATACAGACATTGTGTCTTTCACAAGATTCTTAACAAATTGCTTAACAAGTGAATATATCTTAAATGGAAAGCAAATACAAACTTAGACAGGCCGTGGTAGAAACAGATATAGTAATAAAAAAACATTGTTTATCTTTCTTTAAAAGTTTAAACAGGAAAAGAAAAAAAAATTCTTTGAACCGTCTACAAATTGACTCAAAATTGTAGCACGATATAAACAAAACACATCAATATACATACTGTACACGTGCTAAACATGTTTAAGTTTGGTATTTTGCAAGTCAAAGTTATTTCTTCATAAACATGGTGCCATGCAAAACTGTTCAAAAATCCAGAATTTTCTATACATTTTTCTTTACATCTTGCCTGAAGAAGGGGCCTGAGTTGCCTCGAAAGCTTGCATATTGTAATCTTTTTAGTTAGCCAATAAAAGGTGTCATTTTGCTTGGCTTTTCTCTACATTCACAATGTCTAACATGGTACAACACCCTAGTACTACAGCTATACATTTTTCAAAATACTTTCCCCACATACGGACTTTACAATGGAGCATGAAACACCACCAGTAAATAAAAGTTTAAAAAAAACAAAACAAAATGTGTGTGTGTGTCAAGAAAAGGGATCTAGAAAGAATCATTTTATCTCCTTGTACCATTTATCTTGAAGTATGGGTATGTTTTCTCTTCACAAGTGCTGAGGTAGTGCACACAACTGGTTTTCATGACAAGCTAACAGATGATTCCTTCATATGTTGCACATTATTAAAAAAAAACATAAAATGAATGCAGAAAAGCCTACTAAAATTTTAATAAGACTCAAAACACAACTGACTTTAATAACCATTATTTAAAATTTCATGAGTGCTTTTCTATAGTCTACACCATCCCAAGAAGCTTTATAAGAACAGAAATGTGACTAATATTTACGTTAAATACAATAGTTGCATAAGCAAGTTAAGTGGTTTGCTGAGAATCACACAACGTGTTCGTGGCACACACTGAGATTCAGTGCATCGTCTGAACAATTGCACCATACCACCTTTATAATCAAAAAGAGCAAAGCCAGAATCATCTCCTTCATCCAAAAAATGTTTTTCCTCACAACTTCACTACAACTACCAGGACACTGGGGAAAATGCAACTTGAAGTGCTAGTAGTAACAGACAAATCATACCTGTAGTCCAGATGTGACATTTATAGATTTTCACTTGTTCAGTGAAGTCAAAGACCCCAACATATAAAAGAGGTAGCGCCAATGACAAAGCAAAATTCTACAGTCACATCAAAAACAAATAATTTTGCGATGGTGTATTATTTCATAGAAAAAATAAAATATAAATCAAGCAATGCTTGCAGATATCCATCACATAAAAACAACTGCAGAGTATTAAGCTGTAAAGTTATGCAACATAAATATATGTTCATTATATAAAATCAGATTGTTTCAACATGTTATCTGCATAATATTTTTTGTATTCATCATGGCATTTTACATTTTTCTGCAACTACAGTACACAGAAGTTTAACATGAAGTCTAAAAAATTGGAAGTTCTTCATTTCCACTATTGTCTCTTTACATGATTTATTATTTGGCTAAAATGACTGTGCTTACAGCTTTCCTTGAGAATTGAGAAAAAAAAAATACACACACACTACTCGTCAAAAGATTTAGAACACCTCATTTTTTGCAGTTTGTCTTCAAACTTAATCAGTTGAAATACATCAAATGACCAAAAATGGTCAAAAGGTAAACAGTAAACTGTCAGAGGTTTACATTTTAGGTTTAGCTTAGTAAAAACGTAAAAAAGGAAATTTCAGAATATTACAAATGGGCCTTGTTCAGGAAACAACTAATAGGGAACAACTAATACCGGGGGGGGGGGGTATGGGGGTAAACGTTAACATTATACAAAGTTATTGTCTGTTTTTACCTGCATTGTTATCAATCTTTAATTTAATATTGTTTTTTGTATCAGTATGCTGATGCTGGAGTATGTGATTTTCCCCTTGGGATTAATAAAGTATCTGTCTATCTAATAGGTCACAACCTACAGCTGTTCTGTAGCAATTCAAGTTTATTCAGCCTTGCAATTTGTGCAGGTGTCCTAAGTTCTGTTGATTACTTAAAACACACTCTCTTAAAGCACAATTTGAACCAACTGTGTTACTACACCCTCTGAAGTACTATATGGACAATATTACACTGTAAAGGCCGACCAATTTCAGTAATAATGGCAAGAAAATGGCAATTAACAAATTAAATGAGATCATTATAATCAAATTGTCAGGTCAGTACAGCATCCTTCACAATCCAAATACAATTGGAGACTGGAAGGAATTCTGATAGAAAGAGATCTGGCAGACCCAATCAGAAGACAAGTTTCTGAGGATCACCAACTTGTGTGACAGGAGCCTCACAGCACAACTTAAGTAGTGATCAAAAAAGGCAAGTCTCAGTTTCTACTGTGAATAAGACACATTGAGCTGCAGGTTTGACAGGGTGAGTGTCAGTAATAAAGCCATTTCTTAAAGAAGAAAAAAAAAAACCAAGGCTTACTTGGGCTATGACATACCGGCTGTGGACTACTCCAGACTGGAAGAAAGTTTATGGACAGATGAATCAAAATTTGAAATCTTTGGTTCACCACGTAGTGTGTTTGTACGGTGCACAGTTGGTGAAAGGATGGTTCCTCAGTGTGTGACACCAGCTGTCAAACATGGAGGAGGAAGTGTGATGGTCTGGGGTTCTTTTGCTGAAGGCAGAGTTGGTGACTTACACAGAGTGACAAGCATTCTGAATTAAAAAGATTAGCACAGCATTTTGCAGCACCACACAGTACCTTCTGGTCTGAGTCTAGTAGGTCTAGGGATCATCCCACAGCAAGACAATGACCCAAAACATACCTTCAGGCTATGTCAGAACTATGTTAAAAGAAAACAACAACAAGGCACACTTCAAAACATGGAATGGTCAGCAGAGTCTCCAGACTTAAACCACATTGAGTTAGTTTAGGATGAACTGGACAGAAGTGTGAAAAGAAAGCAACCCACAAGTGCAATACATTTGTGGGAATTTCTGCAACAGTGTAGGGAAGATCTTTCTGATCGATATTTGATTTTTCTTATAGAAAGAATGATAAGTGTATGTTTGGCTGTTATATTGGCAAAAGGTGGCTACTTTGATGAATCAAACATTTGAATTAAATTCTGTACACTTAATAATTCATTGACATTTTTTATTTACTAATGTTTATTTGTTCTGTGTTTTGATATTATGAAACATTAAGACTGTAGATGTCACATGGGCTGGACGGGAATTCCGGCAGGGAAGGAAACAGGAAGCTGACCTGAAAGGAAGACATGGACGGTTAGCCCCTGTATAAGAAGAGATATCGCTGGGGTGTTTTTATTCCCCCAGTACAGTAGATGGCAGCAGTCCCAGATATCCACACCCAGTGTGAAGCCAGCAGGGAGATGGCAGCAGTCCCGGATATCCACACCCAGTGTGAAGCCAGCAGGGAAATGTAGTTCAGCAGGGCAGCCCTGCTGGGGTCACTGGGTGCCACAAGAGTCCTATTATAATGGACTTCCGTGTGACCTGGAAGTGATTCCATCGGGCAATCGCCCTGGCACAAGAAGTACTCCTGGGTCTGTAACAAAAAGGACTGCACTCCTTTATCCAAGCAAGTCGAAGCTGGGAGGTAGTGGAGCAACGCTTGAGTGGAAGAGGTTCAGTTGGGAGAAAGAAAGAAAGAAAGTAAGTATTGTGGAGAGAAAAGACCTGTGTTTGTGTATTTGTTTGTGTTTATATCATTTTTCTGGTGGTAAATATAATAAAACCTTCCAGTATTTGAACCCGGGACTGTGCTTCTGTGTTCGTGTCGGGGTTTGGGCTGGCTGACGCCCGGGTATACTTCACAAGATATCAAATCGCATGCGAATCCCATAAAAACTGAAAAAACTGAGGTGTTCTAAAACTTTTGACCAGTAGTGTATATACACAGTATATACTATATGGGTCGGGACTGATGCCATGACAGATAAAAGACAGATAACAGAACAGCTATTTTAAAAAGATATACTGTAGATTAGTTTATCAAATAGTCATATTTATTTACAAAACAAAACTATATTAACAAAATATAATAATGGTTTTAACAAAATCAATTAATTCATATAATATTGTAACAACCACTGTAATAAGCAAATACAACTCAGAGGTATGGAGTTTTCTACGTTTTACTTGGAGTCTTTGTTCTGTAACAAAGGTGCCCTGACTTAAATGCTGTTATCTGGGTTATGGAGCACTCCTCCAAAACAACAAAAAAAAAAGCTTTCTGTACCAATCAACTTACATTTTTTTTTTTTCTCTATATCGTAAACACTCCTGCTTAGTGTCTCCTGACTCCCTACTCATTATCTGAGGCTCCAAAACAATAAAATAAAACTTTCCCAACCAATAGTTATCTCCTGCCACTCACATTCTGTCTTTTTCTATACTGCAAACACTCCTACTTATGGTCTCCTGATTCCCTACTCAAAACCTCATTCTGTCGAACCTTCCTTTTTCTCCTAACTTCACCTGTCACTCATCTCCTGAGAGGTGTGACCACCCCTTACAGTACAGAAGCCGTTCACTCAGTCCCATCACTTACACCATTCATTCCACCTTTTCTGTTTCCACACAGCACATTCCAAGCTGCTTGCACGTCACAATATATTAACAAAACATAATATAACAAAATGTAAAAAGAAAATTACAATACAGAAGAACAATATCACTAATGCAGAATAACTTTACTGTCAGTGGTTTCCATTTTTGACACATTTTTCAATTTTGTTGGCATCACACTTTATATCATTCACTGTTCTTCCTACTCTGCAAATTGAAGCAATACTGTACTTGAAACACTTCTGCCATTTCATCTGACAATTCCAACACCACACGGATACGTTTATCAGCCATAAAAATGTATAGTTCATTAATTATAACAAAAAAGAAATTTTATGAAACACTATTAAAACTGAAGGTACGTAACTGACACTGTGGTGCTGGGGAAGTACACTATGCACTAGCACAAGGGAAAGTTTTTCCAATGTGCAAAGCTTGCAGTGTACTGCATGACGGTAGTACTACTGTAATTGGTAGGCGCTAGCATGCGCAATGTTTTTTATATACAAGTAAAATTCCATTACAACAAATATCTTTACAACAAAGTATTTTTATGGTCCCGACAGTTTCCCCATATGACACGAGTCTATAGAAATCTCGTTACTACGAACACTTTCATTACAATGAAGTGACCTTGAAATGATTGAATGAATCATCCACAGAGCAGTTAGTTCTGTGGTCGCAGCTCAGTTGTGCACAACGATCCCCAAACAGAAACATAGAAGAAAGAAATTTTTTTTTCTACAAACTTTCCTTGTACTGCTTTTTTTGTTGTTTTTGTTTTCAGTGATACCTTTTGCTTATTGCTCGTCAACATTTGAAAAACATCCATTGGAATTTAACTCATTGTCACCTTCTATAGAATCGGCAGACACAAAAAAACGGTAACAGTTCATATTAGAAAAAAAAAAAGTTACATTTTTGCAGCTCTCAATTGTGGCAAAAAGAAAAAAGACGTTGCCAGTGAATTCGGAATTTCGCCATCGACACTGTCAACTTTCTTGAAAGGCCGAGCAAAAAAAGAAGAAAAATCTCGGGTTGCAAATGTATGCAAATGTATGAAGACGTCAAAAAAGCAGTTTTTATGTGGTTCAGTGATGCTCGTTCAAGAAACATTCCTATTAATGCGGCACTCATTCAAGAAAATGTGAGGTTTCTAAACTCTCTTGGGACCTCCCCCAGCTGGACAAATGCCGAAGAGCTTCCCAAAGTGCGATCACTGCATCTGTGGAAGACTGTTTATCTGTTGCCAGGGCAACAGCAGGCTCACAGCTCAGCTGCTTCTCTTCACCGAAGCAAACAGAAAAGATCTCGATGGATGATGCAAGGATCATTGTAATTGCAGGGAACAGAATTACTTGGCCACTAACCTGGCCACAACCCTGTCTGACTGCTGTGTCTGTTTATTGGAGAGTGGCAGATCCCGCTACAATAAATAACCCTGCTGTTCCTGTTTCAAGCTGAATAAAGCAGGTTTTGCTAAAGTACTGAGACTGAGCCTCGTGTTTTGGGGTAAGACAGGGACTTATAGCACGCCCATGATCTTTTAGGATTCACTTCTGTGGTGCTTAACTGCAGCACTGTGAGCCTGCTGTTGCCCTGCCACGGCAACAGACAAACAATCTTCCACAGACGAGGCAATCATGCTTCGGGACACACTTCAGCGTGACGTTCCCGTTGGGTGGGGGGGGATCTCAAAGA